>NW_026067906.1:5011705-5094028 GCF_014885135.2 Alexandromys fortis
ATTGCCATTTAAAAGTTGGGAGCCTAAAGTTATTAACTCTCCCAGGATCCACATCACATCTCAATTTTGGGGGCCGCTTGGAGAGTGAATATGTAAGGAACTTAGCATGAATGCTGATACAAAAACTGTAATTATTCTTCACTTTCCCTTTAGAGCCCAAAATTGCTAGGCACACCACTGGAGTGAGTGAATCTTTAGCTACAAGCACCAGACCAGAGTTCAGCTCAGGTACCTCAGGGTTCATTTATGCTAAGTGTTCACAGCGTGACGTTCTGACACTTAATAAGAGAAAACTCTTCTGATGAGTGCTTGAAAGTCACATCCATCTCTTATAATAACAACCAGGAATTATTTTGTACTGTGATCCATGAGGAATTAGTAGACTGCTGTGTTAAATACTTCTTGAGCATCATTGCACATGAACAAATCCCTCAGTCGTTTTACTTTCTGATACTCGGTGTGGGAGTTTGTGCAAATAACCTAAAATTATTTTCATTTTAGTGAAATTCTCATGAATCTTATTTAGTGTATCTTACTAAATAAAAAAGACCTTGGGTTTTTATTTTATGAAAATTGGGAAGAGGGATCCAAAGTCAGAGTATATTATATATAAAATATTGATTTCAAATTAAAAAAATGCATCATTATATAAAATGAAAATCAAAACAAAGGAAAATTAAATTACAATGAGCTCCCATATGTATACCAATATAACTAGCTCAGATTCAGCAATAAAGCACAAGTTTTAATTTCTAAAACAATTTGGAAAAATAAATAACCCAGTTTTATAATCATCCAAGTGAATCCATAAACTTAAATCATTACCCTTTCTGTTCTTAAATATGAGACTAAAACACTTTATTTATAAATGCTATGCTTATAAACATTTTAAAAATTCTATGGATCCTATCAAAGCTAACTTTGTAATTGAAGTTAGAAAAGTTGGTATTCAAAGTCATACACAGTTTTCTTTAACAGCATTAGAAAGTCTAGAAACTGAAAAAGGAAATGTGTCCAGTGGTATTCAGTTATCACAAACCTATAAATAACACATGTAAGACCATGTTCTCAATATTGAAAAATGTAAAACTTTGCTAGAAAAATGGTGAAGTAGTCACCAGTTGGAAAAATTAGCTTTGTTTGTTTCAATTAAATATTTTAGCTGGAAAGATGGTTCAATGATTAAAAATTCTCACACCTCTCAACCATCTGTAACCCTAGTTCCTGAAAACTTGACCCCCTCTTCGGGCCTGCCCAGACTACTGCAAGCAATGGCCTACACTCATTGGTAAGTAGACATAGATAAAAGTAAAAATAACTGACAATCATGGCTGCTAAGTGGTCAGTCACAAACACATGTATATACAGACCAGTAAGGTTTTACATATCTAACTATGGATGAGGTCATGAATTCTACAGGACCCCCTCGGTCCTCTAGACACAAAACGGACACAAAAGGGGCTGGAAGTGGGGGAAAAGGTTGAAAATAATGTAAGTACTGTGCGTAAAATTCTGAAAAGAAATATTAAAAGTCAACAAGTTAAAATAAATATTTGAAAAATAAAATCAGGTAGTTATATGTATAGATTATCATACAAAGTAAAGGATTTCATACAAAATCTTCCTAAATGTGTCCATGATTGTTTTATTATTCACTGTTTCCTCCCCAGTCTTCTTCTTTCTGGTTTTCTTCCTTTTCTTAGTTATTCCAAATTTATGTTTTCCTCATAATCCATGTATTCCTTTTTTTACCAGTTTTTCTCTTAGTCTTCTTCCTCCATCAGGATTTAAACACACACACACACACATGCACGCACACACACACACACACACACAAACATTCAATTTTAAATCTAGGTTATGAATTCGTGAGGAAACACAAAATATTTTGTCTCGGTCTGGTCTTGCTTTACTGACTCACGGGTGTCATCTAGCGGAAATTTGTAGTACAGCACCAGCACATTATTCCCCTCAGGCTTTTCTTAAAAAAGCCCATGCACATTAGATTTGAGAGAGGGTTCTGTTCAGAAAATGATATGTGCTGGCTAATACCTGGAAATTACAGGAGGCAGTTTAAACCTAGAGTCGGATGTAGGAGGCAATGATGGCCATAGTTTCTTCTTTCTCCTTTTACCAAAACTCCTAGCCTTGAAGAAAATCTGGAGGTAAAAGTGCTATGGAAGCCCTGTATGTGGAGTGACTAATATAGGCTGCGGGGGGTTATCTCTGTGTGCACAGATTCCTTTACATTTGCAATGTAAAGAATTTGAAAATTACTGCTAAAAATAAATGAGCAAGAGAAAGAAAAGTCTGACAGAGATGAGAGAGACAATCGTGGCCCCAGGTTAAGGAGGCAGACACTAAGATACAGATGTGTGGAACACGAGATACAGAGACACCTAAGACTCCTACTTGAGGGAGAGTGGTGGGGGAGATTTTGAGCCTCTGTTTGTGTAACTAAAACTTACAGCGTCCTATGAAGACACATCCCCTGGATACACAGTGTGGATTTTCAACACAGTATTTCCAAAATAAAAACAAATCATTAATGTATTATGAGACTCAAGAGACCAGTTCTAAGCATTGGTGTTTTAATTTATTACTAAAACGATCAATAAATATGTAATAAAAGTCAAGCTTAAGGAGCAGGTATGACTCTAAATATATACAACGAGGACATGTATTAAATCTGTCCTATATTATATGCGTTTATATGTTTATGTGTTTGATATGAATGACTTCAATTTCAATGACAAATCAAAAACTGATAAGCAGGAAATTGCCCAACTTCTCTGTTCTCTGACATTGAATGATTTCTTGATATGAGCTATGGAAGGATAAGAGATCCCTTTTCTACATTGTTGAAGCATGTAGGCATTAGTAAAGGTATGAAACAGCCAGTGGCCACTACACATGTGTTTTCTTAGTAGGTACATAGTCAGCCATTTTCTTTTACTTACCTGTAGCCTCTTGACAGATTTTCAGCCAATGAAGGGAAGAGGACATGGTGCTATCACCAACATAGTCCATGGCAATCTGAAGATGGATGCTAAAAAGAAATCCCACACTAACCCAGAATTGAGTATAATCAAGGGTTATTTACTTAGGAGTAGACTCACAGATTATAGTCCTCTGCATGAACAGGGAACAGGAGCTGAATCTGGCAGCAAGAAGAGAAAATGAGCATTCACACACTCTACCTCAGCATCTATAGTATAAGAGACCATGCCCAAGAGGGCTGCTATTTTAAAGACTATTGGTTGAAGGAGCTCCCATAGCACCTCCCCCTTTTGTCTAAATAAGAGAGTTCTAAGCCTAACACAAAACTATATACAAGAAGAACAAATACCAAGTATAAAAATTAAAATTTTAACCAGGATAACAATATCAAGCAAGAAATGTATGCTAAATGTTTCGATTATTATCATATCCTAAGAAGTCTAAGTCTTTTTTAGAAATAACTTGGCCAAGTCATGAGAGGAAAGTAACCATGACTATCAATTGTTCAACTCCATCCAAGACCTGAGAAGGGAAACAATATTACTTGAGTAAACAGGAAGTGCAATCAAGCAACTTCCAAAATGTGCAATAAATGACAGAGATAACTGGTTACCTGGGCAATCACCCAAAGTCTCATTTGCAACATTGGAGCAACCAACTTTGGTTAAGGCCTAGAATAACTGACAGATCATTTTCAGAGGTAGGGAATTTTTCAAAATGGTCTTATAGTTTCTTGGCAAGATTTGACAGTTTTTTTTTCTTGTATCCTGATTATCTTGTCCAGAAACTATGCATTTTTTCAGTGGTCGAGGCATGGGCAGTTTCTTGCCCAAAGGCCAGTTTTGCCAATAAGAAAACAAGCTCCAAGTGGAGTGTCTTCAGTGCTCAATATTCTCTCAGGAATAGATCAGTGCAGCCTACCCCCTCCAAAAAAAAAAAATTGGCACACCAATGGTCAACTATATCCATGTATAACCTGCTTCATGAAAAGATCTGCTAGACATTCTGCAGGACACAGAAGAAAGTGACTGACATACTGCCAATATAAATACTTGAAATTTTCTGCCTCATGAAAACGTCTGCCAGATACTATGGGCCAGTAGGCTGAAGATGGGTGCCCACAATGTTACAGAAGAACCTTAGGTGACTGTCTAGGCAACAAGATGTCTCTGTCAATTCCAGAGTTTTGGAAGTTTCTTGCAATTCACTTCCTGTTTACTTAGGTAATATTATATCCTTCTGGAGTCTTTGATGAGATTGGAGAATAGATAGTTATAATTATAGTTTTCCTTAGTTATGATAAAAGATAAAGTAGATATATATTGTAACTGTAATTCTTCTTTGATACATGTTTTGTTGTTTGTAATCCTGCTATGTTAAAGTTAAAACATTACTTTTTATTTAGACAGAAAAGGGGTGGTGATGTGGGAGTTGATGTATGCTGTGAATATGTTTTAGTGCCATTGGTTAATAAAGAAGCTGTTTGGCAAATGGCTTAACAGAATATAGACAGATACATAGAGAAAGCAGATGGAATCAGAGAGAAGCCATGTGGCCACCCACAGGAGACAGATACACTGGAATACTGCCAGTAAGCCACAGCCACATACAATACACAGAATAATAGAAATGGGTTAATTTAAGATATAAGATTTAGTAAAATTTTCATTACATGGAAATTTTCATTTTGCTTCTGTATAACATTTTTTCAATTAAAATTTTGCTTAACGATAGTTTTTCAAACTATCAATCATTTGAAAGGTCTCTGAGTTTAGTGTTCATATTTGAAGAAGTTCTTATGTCCTAAGGTCTCATAGAAGGAAGAGTGGCTCAAACGTGAAAACAGCTTGAGTAAGAAAAACCCTAAGTGAGGAAAGTGTTGCTAAGAAGTGGAAAGTTTAGTTTTCATTGAGTATACACATTCATGGTCACAGTTTTGGGTTTCAAGAAGCATTGCCAAGATTAAAGTTTATAATTAAATCCCCATTTTACAGAGATGTCAGTTAGTTTATTCAGTGGTTTTATGATTTAATTACTGACTAAGACAACTTATTCTAGGCCTGAGTCGTTTTAATAGTAAAGTATAGCTTTGATTACTAACTTGATGTTCCAGAGGGACTGATCTCTTGTGAAAGGGCAGTTCACTGTGAGACTTCCCAGTGTTCAAACTTGTTCTCATTTCACGCAAGGCATCTCATGACTCAGTCATGTAATTCCCACGCAGCTATGGTAGAGCAGCTGCTACCTTGCCCCTCCTTCTTCAACACACACACACGTTCTCTCCCCTATGAATATAGTCATGCATATTTGAGCCAAGACTATTGTAAAGAGGACCTACACATAGGAATATATAAAAGTGCGGTGACTCTAGTGATCATAGTGTCGACATCTGTTCATAGTCCCATGAAATAAGAAACCAAAACAAATAAGGATAATATGTGGTGCACTAGGCAATGGCAGGTAGGTCCTGAAGCATGGACGTAAAAGCCTTATTATACAAGCTTCAGCCTTGTATTTCCATTTGGTTGTCATAAGGAAGCCAAGTGAAAATGTGTGTCTCAGAAAGATGGCAACATTTGCTACTGAAATGGAACCAAAAAAAAAAAAAACAAGGAAAGCAAAATAAAAGATATAATAGGCTTAACTAATAATAATTGAGGATAGCACAACTGAGAGGAAATTATACAATTCCATATACACTTCGTAATTAATATTTCTCCAAGCTAAGTAGTTATAGAATCACAAAATTCATTAAGAGAACCTAAACAGAGCTGTCACAAATTATAGAAAATTCTAAAAATAGAATTCATCTAAATCTGTAATTGTAAGTTGAGCAGCACTTGTGTACATACATACACACCACATACAGCATCATGAGTCACTTAATGATGGTGACGTGCTCTGAGAAGTGAGCAATTAGGTGATTTTATCTTTGAGCAGACTTTACAGAGTGCACTTATCTATCTAGAAGGAATAGCTTACTGCACACTCAGCCTATGTTTGCATCTTATGGGGTTACTATTATATATAATCTGTTGTGGATGTAAACATTGTTATTTTTACACAAGTCATAACTGTACTTTATTATTTTGCAGAGTAAGGAAGGAGAAAAAATGAGAAAGAAATAGAGACAACTGATGCATTGCCCCCATAAATGTGATGCTACAAAATTATGAAACAAGATTTATGAAGTGAAACACAAAATGATGCAACAATACAATATGTGTTTAATATCAAAACAAAACTACATTGTACTAAAAGAGACATGCTAGGATGTGATAATGAAATCTCAACACAGTAAATTCAGTCTCAGATCTGTAGAGGTCAAGTTGCACTAATGAACTCTCTTCATTTTCACATGCCTCACAAAGGGAAGGGCATGCAAAATCTCTAAAATGCCTTCAACTTCTAAATTCATGGATTTACTTTTAAACATAAGCAAAACAGGAAGAGAGTGGTTATATTCTCAGAGGGTGTTTGGAGTGAACAGGAATCGAAAGGGTAGGTTCTACAAACGAAGAAACATTCAAACACGGAAGTGTGAACATGAGTTGAACCCTGGTGTGTTAGATGAAGTGGCATGTCCAGATAACACTGAGATGCCATCTGAATTGACAGAGGATCCTCAACAGAAGCAGAAGTTATATCAGAGGAGAGAGTTAGCAAGTCGGGATGGGAGCAAAGAATGTGTTTGTGAACAAACAGGACCAATATAGTCAGAGGATATTAGAAGGTTGAAAAAGTAGTTATACAAATAAAAATAATCAAATTATTTAAAGAATAAAATGGTACCTTTATGTATCAGGTCTACTATTATAAAGATTGGTTAGTTAAATAGTTGTTTTGAATGAGAATATAATTCTATGAAATGGATATAGATATACGTTTTAGGTTATGGCTAGTCAAGGGGAAAATAGCAATGGAAACATCGTTATTTTTCATTAGTTCATTTCATGAATAAAGAAACCCTCATGGGTGTGATATGGCACACTTATGACCTTATTACTTAGGAGACTGAGGCAGGATGATTGCCTTGAGTCTAGGACACTATAGGACAAAACAAGTCAAGAAAAATATATATTCAGTTGTGTCTGTCACTTGTGTCTGCACAGACAAAGCAACCCTGGTTTTCTTTCTTTTTTTTTTAATTGAGAAAAGGGGAAAAAAAGGTTTCCACCTCCTCCCAGCCTCCCATTTCCCTCCCCCTCCTCCCACCCTTCTCCCCCTCCCCCTACTCCACTCCCCCTCCCTCTCCAGTCCAAAGAGCAGTCAGGGTTCCCTGCCCTGTGGAAAGTCCAAGGTCCTCCCCCCTCCATCCAAGTCTAGGAAGGTGAACATCCAAACTGGCTAGGCTCCCACCAAGCCGAAACATGAAGTAGGATCAAAACCCCGTGCCATTGTCCTTGGCTTCTCAGCAGCCCTCATTGTCCACCATATTCAGAGAGTCCGGTTTTATCCCATGCTTTTTCAGTCACAGTCCAGCTGGCCTTGGTGAGCTCCCAATAGATCAGCCCCCACTGTCTCAGTGGGTGGGTGCCCCCATCGTGGTCCTGACATCCTTGCTCGTGTTCTCCCTCCATCTGCTCCTCATTGGGACCTTGGGAGCTCAGTCCAGTGCTCCGGTGTGGGTCTCTGTCTCTATCTCTATCCATCACCAGATGAAGGTTCTCGCTCAGGATAGTGTTTTCTATTTCCATCCATTTGCATGCAAAATTCGATAAGTCATTGTTTTTTTACCGCTGAGTAGTACTCTAATGTGTATATATTCCACACTTTCTTCATCCATTCTTCCATTGAAGGACATCTAGGTTGTTTCCAGGTTCTGGCTATTACAAATAATACTGCTATGAACATAGTTGAACAAATGCTTTTGTCATATGATCAGGCATCTCTTGGGTATATTCCCAAGTGTGGTATTGCTGGGTCCATGGGTAGGTTGATCCCGAATTTCCTGAGAAACCGAAACACTGATTTCAAAGTGGTTGCACAAGATTGCATTAACACCAGCAATGGATGAGGGTACCCCTTCCTCCACAGCCTCTCCAGCAAAGGCTATCATCGGTGTTTTTGATTTTAGCCATTCTGACAGGTGTAAGATGATATCTCAAAGTTGTTTTGATTTGCATTTCCCTGATCGCTAAGGAGGTTGAGCATGACCTTAAGTGTCTTTTGGCCATTTGAACTTCTTCTGTTGAGAATTCTCTGTTCAGTTCAGTGCCCCATTTTTTAATTGGTTTAATTAGCATTTTAAAGTCTAGTTTCTTGAGTTCTCTGTATATTTTGGAGAACCTCCCAGTCAGCAGGTTGCCTTTTTGTCTTAGTGACAGTGTCCTTTGCTTTACAGAAGCTTCTCAGCTTTAGTAGATCCCATTTATTCAATGTTGCCCTCAGGGTCTGCGCTGCTGGGGTTATACATAGGAAGGGATCTCCTGTGCCCATCTGTTGTAGGGTACTTCCCACTTTCTCTTCTATCAGGTTCAGTGTGTTCGGACTGATATTGAGGTCTTTGATCCATTTGGACTTGAGTTTTGTGCAAGTTGATAGATATGGGTCTATTTTCATTCTTCTACAGGTTGACATCCAGTTGTGCCAGCACCATTTGTGGAAGATGCTTTCTTTCTTCCATTGTATACTTTTAGCTCCTTTATCGAAATCCACTAATTTATTTTTTTTATTTTATATTTTTGTTTTTTATTTTATTTTTATTTATTTATTAAAAATGTCCACTTGAGTTTTCTAAATATTTTCAATAAGTAACCAACAAATGATATTAGGTAAAATGTCTTTTACAACGTAACTGATAATCTGCAGATAGGTTTAAACCTGAAAGGAGTGCATTGAGTGTTTCAGGAAAAGGGAGAGAGTATTCATAATCAAATTCGTGCAATTCAGAAACAGTTCACTGAAGAATGCCATGCTCAGGTAGAGTGCATAAAAACAAATAGAAATATTCAAGATTTGAGAAAATTCTGACTAAGACAAGCTAAGAGGATGTCTAATACTATCTCTATGTAAAAAAAAAAAAATTGCTCGAGCAGGATTTGTACAGGAGTGGTTGTTTTCTATAGACAGGAAGCCATAGAACACTTAAGAGATATTTACTGTATGAATTGTGTCTGAACAAAAGAAACATAAGCTTGGGGAAGTTAAAGGAGGAGTTTTCATAATCACAGTGAGAAATTGCAGAGTTATTCACATAGCTCAGGTATAGGGCCATCAATGTAAAATGATGGGATAATAGAACTCAGAGCGTTGAATGGGAAATATTATATATAAAGCCTGTCTAATGAAGAGCTACAAATGACAGCATTAGATATTAATATTGAATGCATTGTATATTCAAAAGACTTCCCTCCGAGAAACTATGATAAATGGTTTGTGTTTGTCTTCCATAATCATCATTCTTAAATATAAAGCTGCACTCAAGAAAATAGTTTAATTACACTCATTGCAACATATTGTAGTCATAAATCAGTCTGCCAGTATCCAGAAAGAGTCATTCTATGTTTAGATAAACAGCACACTGCAGATATATTTTATTCACTTCCTAATCAACTCCTTTCAGCTTTATTGAGATATGACCAGCAACATGTTGCACATATTCCAAACCCAGAATGATGGATGTGATCTGTGTTGTACCTATGAAACCATCACCACAAAGAATGAGAGGGAACACTGGGCTCAATAGAGACCATCATCACTTGCACTATGTAATTACTGACATAAAACCATTAATTAATAAGCCCTGACTCGCTCAGTCTTTCTAAGAAATGAATAAGGTAGGTGTTACATCTACCTTCCTATAAGAAAATAATGGTGTTAAGTCAGTTAAGTAAGCTGCTCAAGGCCATTCATCTAGTTAATGTCAATCTGATTTTGAACCAAGGCATTTCAGAATATAAATTATTCATTTAAATATATTGTTCTGTCTATATAATGATAGCAGTACCATATGGAGCTAGAATTTCTTTTACAGAAAGAAAATCACACTTAAAGATTACATGTTTAAATTAAAAGTAGCAAATTTTATTTTACTTGGCCTTAATAAAATACATAAACAGAGGTGAAAATGAAGGAATTATTGAACTTTAAATAAATCCTTCTTCATCGCTACAGATATTATTTCAACATGATCCCTGTAAATTTAAAAAATAAATTCCTATAAGCATGTAATGTGATAAAAGGAAACCTTGACCCTAATTTGGTTTGTTTAGTGTCCCTTAAGAATTAGAGGTAAAATATTATCTAACTAGAACGTTAGAAGCCTCCTATGAGACTTCCTGGGCAAACTGCCACCTCAAAGAAGGTCTTTTTCTGTTCTCTGGGGGTCTGACTATGAGAGAGAGGAACACTATAAAACTGGGAATGGACACTTCCAAGTTGGTTGAAGTCACTGGGAATTTTGAATCCAAGGGAATATAGAGATCTGACTATGTCATGCTCCAAGTTACTCTGTATTGTATAGAGCAATGCTTTGTAGACTGTGTCTTATTCTAAGAGACTCCGTTTTACAAACAGCCTTTGGAAGATGGAGGATTACTATGTACCAGGGTGGACACTAAGCGGTACCCTCTAGTCAGCAATGCCATGTAGCACACATTGGCAATGACAGTGGAAACGGTGCATATATACATAAGTTTATTGGCATGAATTTGGACTGTAAGGACACATGAGCATATTAAAACCATATCTGGTAGACCATAGCCAAGAACTTCTTGGAAACACGGGAGCAAAGAAAGCATGCAACTCTCTTAAGTGAAGTCCATAGAAGTGGACACCAAGCCTTGATGACAGCTCCTAACACCCTGTTGAGAATCTTGTAGCCTCTCAGTCCACCAGGCTCAATAGCTCATCACTTTCAAACTGATGGTGAAGACCTTTGGAATTCTTGGAGAGTTCCAAGTTCCAATGTCTGTAAATGATGACAGCGACAGAAGCAGCAAGGAGTTAGACGGATTCTTCATTTAAAAAAAAAAAAGGCAGACAGATCTCACTATAAGTCGCTTGCCATCTGAAGGTGGCTCCCACTCGAGTAGAATGTCACCTTAACACTTAATCTCTCCAGAAAAATACCTTATACATCCACCTTGAGGATTGTCTGAATCCATTCCAGATCCAATTAAGCTGAGAACCAAGAGAAATCATCAAAATTGTTTTGTTTATAAATTTCCACGTCTAATAATATATGTCTGCTTTCAAATGTGAAAAACAATATTCTTAAGAAAGCATCGCATCCTTTTTTTATAATTTATTTGTTTTTATTTCATGTGCATTGGAGTTTTGGCTGAGAGTGTTGGATCCCTTGGAACTGGAGTTACAAGCAGTTGTGAGCTGCCATGTGGGTGCTGGGAATTAAATATGCGTCCTCTGGAAGAGCTGTCAGTGCTCTTAACTATGGAGCCATCTCTCTAGGCCCGAATATTTATTTGTGTTTCCTTCCTTCCTTCCTTCCTTCCTTCCTTCCTTCCTTCCTTCCTTTCTTCCTTCCTTCCTTCCTTCCCTGTTTCCTTCCTTCCTCTTTCTTTCTTTCTCTGTCTGTTTTTCTTTTATATTCAGTGTATACATAAAAAAGTATGCCTGCATGCCAGGCAAGGGCACCAGATCTCATTATAGATGGTTATGAACCACCATATGGGTGAACTCAGAACCTCTGGAAGAGCAATCAGTGCTTTTAACCTCTGAGTCATCTCTTCAGTCCATCTCTTTTAATTAAATTTACTCATTTATTTTACATTCTGACCCTATTTTTTCTCCCTCCTCTCCTCTCATTGTCTCCAACTAACTCCCCTCTGCTTCACCAATCCACGCTTAGGTTTCTGTTCAGAAAGAGGTAGGCCTCCCATGGATATCAACAAATGTAACAACATATCAAGTCCCAGTTAAGGCTAACCTACCTCCCCTTGTATTAAGGCTGGGCAAGGTGACCCAGTATGAGGAATAGGGTACAAAAGCCAGTCAAACATCGGACAGCCTCTACTTCCACCTTTAGGAATCCCACAAACAGACCAAATTACATAACTGTCACATATATGTAGAGGGCTGAGATCAGTTCCATGCAGGCTCTCCAGTTGTTGGTTCTATCTTTGTGAGCTCCTATGAGCCCAGGTTAGTTGATTTTGTGAGTTTTCTTGTCATGTCCTTGACTCCCCTGACTCCCACAATTCTTCATCCCTCTCTTCAGCAGGATTCCCTGAACTCAGACTAATGTGTGGTTGTGGGTCTCTGTATCTGTTTCCACCAGTTGCTGGTGGTAGAATCACATTATTACAGTTTTAAACACCTTCAGTGACTTTTCATAATTCATTATATCAATCATCTCAGCCCCTTTTTTTGTGATAAATCTACCTAATTTTTCTGTATCTGCTTTTGAGTAGCCACTGTGATCTAATTATTACTATAGTCAGACATTGTCACTTAAAATTATTGCAATTCATACTTTATTAATAAAAACTATATAGTTGGAATGAATGGAATCTCAGTTACAATCTACCACTTATTGGATGTATGAACATAAATTCTTCTATGTATAAATTTATGGATTTATCTTCTCTAAAGTGTGAATACTATGAAGCAGCTGTTAAGCAGAGATATATGCTCAGCACATATTGTCATTATAACAAATACTAAATACATGTAGATTTCTCTGTAGCTTTGGAGCCTGTCCTGGAACTAGCTCTTGTAGACCACGCTGGCCTCAAACTCACAGAGACATGCCTGACTCTGCCTCTCTAATGCTGGGATTAAAGGCATGCACCACCAACACCCGACTTACAAGTAGATTTTTATTGGTTATTTTTGTTGATAGTTTTATGTTGACAATGAAAAATGATACATATTTAGTTGAAAGTTTCTCCTGTTCCAATGTATTAACTACAAAGATGATTGGAGCCATACTATGATTGATTTAGAAATGTTTAGGTGATTCTATATATTACTTTTAAAACTTGGTTCATTATATATATATTGGAAAGGAAGCTTTCAAAATAAAAAATAAATAACCTGTTTTAGCAAATTGTATGTCTACTTACTAGAATCAGGAGACAAGAGATGAAGAAAAAGTTGGCTCTGATAACTTTCTCTTTAGTCTAATAGCAAAGATGGTTTAATGATGGTAAAAGTCCAATTCCATTTCTTTTGAGAGAGAACAATGAAAAGTGATTGTTTCTACAATTGGTATTTTTATAATATAGGGTATGTAAAAGGCAATTGCTTCAAACACTTTGATGACTAAATACTCCCAAGGAATGTTTTGCTAAAGAGAGGGACTAAGCAATATTCTCTTCTGAGAGAAGATTTAATGGAAAGCAAGCCATGTTTCTCTATTGTAATGCAGTTCATGTACCAAGTCCTATTTCCCATTGACATAGAAAGAAGAGATGTAGAAATTTTTTGAATGTTAGCAGGAACCATAAACACAAAATGTTGGCCTTCTGATTTGTGCTACTGAAAGCTGTGTCCAGCTCTGCTTCCTGAGCACGTGTTGCCTTGTCCTTAATTGAGGATCAGGAGATGAGGTTTTCGCCTGCCGGCCCGCCTGCCTTTGTTGGGTATATAAGCCTCTGCGGTACTATTCAATAAAGGGCTTCTTTACCAGTGGGGGAGAAAAGATGCTACCTTAACACAGTGAATGCATATAATGAGATCTGGTATATCATATACAGTGCTATTTAATGCTGATAGTATATGCATGGTTTATAGGACCATGTGACAGAGCACAAGCAGTCTCTGGGAAGATAAATGATTCTCCTTCTCCCAAAAGTCATCAGTTGCTGGTAACTCATCTAGAGTTAGAAATTCCTTATCTACTCCTCATTCCATGCTGGGACTTTTGTTCAGGCTTGGTCTTGTGCTAGTCTTTGGTATGCAGTCACAGCTGCTGTCAGTTTATACATGGAACTGCCTTATTGTAGTGTAATGTCTTATTGTAGGCTTATTGATGTCTTAGTGAAGCCATTCACTGCTCTGGCTTTTGCAGTGTTTCTACCCCCATCTTTTCTCATGAGCCCTGAGTCCTGGAAGACGGGCTTGTGATATAAATGTTCCATTTGGAGCAGTACACTCAACCGTCTGTTACTTTGTGCACTTTGACCAGTTCCAAATCCCAGTGTTAATTGCCAACTACTGCAAGAAGCTTCTAAGATGAACACTGAGAGATACCGTAATGTATGGGTGTAATGGTAGCTTTTAGGAGTAGGTTTAATGCTATATTCTTTCTTAAGAAAATTATAGAGTACAAAAAATTCTATTGGGATGTATATTCTAATTATCCAAATTAAAAATAAAACACTCTCCTTTAAGTTTATTCATATGGTCATATGCCCAGTAATATTTCAGTCAGGAAAATACAGCACATACTCAGTTAACCCTAAAGTATTCCATTGTCTAGTGATACCTTATTTCCCATTTCATTTGTGCCATTTTTGTACCAATAAATCTTGAAAGCAAGTTACTGTTGTAGGTCATGGGTTTGTAACTGCCCATCTGCTTTCTTATGCCTTCCCTTCCCAGCTCACTTCCTCTTCTCTCTGGCACTTCTCTTCTGTCATTAATCGCACAATGAGAAGATTTGTTAAAAAATTGTAAGTTCAGCTTTCACCTTTCTTATATCTCTTATTTACTTCTGAATTCCTCAGCGGTGTGATTTCAACACATACAACCTTTCTCTAGTTGCTACACTAATACTAACTGTCAAAGAATAAAAGAGTGAATGAATAAATTTAAAAAAAGAAAAAAAGAGAAACCCTAAAAAAAAAAATAAGTGAATGAACTCAGGGGCTAATGGTTGTACAATATGGCTCCATCTACTTTTTCACAGTTTTGAAATACTTGCAGAATTGGTATTTTGGGTTAACATTATAGCAAAGAATTTCATCTCTTTATGTGTTTAACAGGTGTCAGGCATTATCTCTAATCGTTGTATGGTTGCCAATCATTTGATAAAGGGGCCTTAATAAAGTGATTTCCCTGGTGAGAAGATGCAAGCTCACGGGCTATAGTGAAGAGTTTCTTTTGATGATTAAAAGGGCTTGCACTGCTGGAACCTACCCACTTAGCTACTTCACTGACCATTCCATGACTTCTAGAACCTTACTGTTCTATAACAATTAAGATCAAATAAAGGTGTTATTAAAGTGACTAAAACAAAGGAATAAATGTAAAATAGAGAGAATAGATATTCTATTCAAGTTATCAATATCTATTAAACTATTTTTTCTTAATTTATTTATTTTTATTTTACTTCCATTAGTATTGGGTCCCCTGGAAATGGAATTACACCACATTGTAGCTCACAAATACCTATTAAATTATAATAATGGAATCTTCACTTACATATATACAATGTTATTTTTTTCTTTTTCTAAAACTGAGTATGTCTTTCTTAGGAAAGTAGAAGAAAGTAGGTTCCGTTACGGCAATGCAGCAGAAGTACCACTTGTCACCTCGGAATGAAGGTAGGAGGTGACATCTGGGGACAGGAAGAACAAAGCTGCCATCTAAGAATTCTGCCTCTTCTCTCTAAACATGTGATTAAAACACACATAATTACGGATTCCCATGAAATAGCCGAAAATAGTAGACCTCTGTTGAACGAGAGGGCATAATAATCAGTATGTCTCAATTCTGGTTTTGCTCCAGAGGGTAAAGGCTTTCCTATTCAAACTGGTGTTTTTCACCAGCCTCTAGAGAGAGAACTTAGGTTGATTAGGATAGAGTTTGGGAGAACCTATACCATGGTGGGTGGTGAAGCAAAAATATGAACAAGTTAATAATACACACACACACATGCACACAGATAAATATATAATATACATATATATTTCTTTCCAGATCTACTCAATTAATAGAATCATTTCAGATATAATATATGCATTTGTATAACACCATGCCTGTTACACAGATGATTTTGAAAATATTAATTGAACTTACTATATTATATGAATTTGCTAAAACTTTCATTAGATAATCTTGGCAGAACCATATAATAGAGAATATTTTGTGAAGTTCCTCTCTGGTGCATGTAGCACAGATATTTGTCAACAGGGATAGCCATCCTATTACATAATTACTTCCCAGTAGAAACCCAGTACATTCTTATTTTCTTGAATCCTTGCTGCATGGAGTTTAACTGGATTAGACCTTTGTATACTGAGGATAAGATACTGGACCTTAGCCAATATAGTCCCATAAATCAGAGTGTCTTTAAAAAGTCCATAAAATTTACTCACTCAAAGTTATTTCGGTTTATTGCCCTAAACATTATGCCCGCTCTTCATTGCATTTGTTGAATGTTTTCGTTGTTTATATCTCCCTTTCCTCTCCTTATAGTGTCCCTCAATGAATCCTCTGTTTGAGCCAGGTAGACTGTAAAGGACTTTTGCTTAATTGAATTAATGCAAAGGAAATGACTATCCTAACAAGACAAGCAAAGTAAACAGTCTCAGAATTCCCTCTGCCAATGAATGAGACTTTTATTGCCGTGGATAGATAGGGGCTAAGAATAATCAAAGAAGAAAGGAAACAGGCACACCAACTAAAATAATTCCAAATTTATTGAATTATTTGAAGAAAATTTTGAATTCTATTTATAACCAAGATGCAGTCATATTTATATTTTGATAGCCAAAATTTAAAATATAGCAGAAAGGAAAATTAATGGAATGGTGAAATATTTAAGTACACTAAGAAGGAGAATATATGCAAACTCACAGAACCTACCATCACTCTATCTTCCTGCGAAATGATCTAATATATTAATGGTAGCCTAAAAAGTATTATAATGGTGTTTTAATTTTGACTAACATTTTATTCTTTAGCACTGAACATAAAGAATGTGTAAAACCTTGCTAGGCATAGTGGTGTTCTCTTATAATTCTTGGCTGGAAAATGCCAGGGCAAGAGAATCTCAAGTCTGAGGAGAGCCTGGAACACATAGGTTTATACTATCATGGGAAAAACGACATTAAAAACAGAAAGTAGAAAATGTACACAGAGCAAGAACCTTACATTTTCGCTGAAGGCTAAAAAGATCCAGCTGGTCCAAACATCTTTGTGTATTTTAAAACTTGAAAAATTATGGAAATCTTGGCGCACAGCACAAATTCCACCAGCACTAGGAAGAGGGTCAGGATTTAAAGAGAACCCTAGCTACTCAGCAACTGTGAGGACAACCTGGGCTACATAAGGCCTTGTTTCAAAATAATATATATTTATGTGTAATTTGTAATTTTCAATGTACATTTGATATATAAGCAATTAATTAATTATATACAATTATATAAAATTACAATTATATGTAAATTGTGTGTATAGATAATTATATGGTAGTCAAAATAAAATTAAAAATCCAGTTGCTCAGTAAGTTAGAACTTTATAAGAGAAGAGACTAGTGATGAGGGGAGTAAAGAGTAGTCTCCAAATGAGCTGGCAAACAGATTAGCTGTGCTCTGCTGTGAAAGCAGCATAGCAATGTGCCAAGGACCGAGATTTCATGCTCATCTGGGATGCTATGATACCCCCATCATATTTTAACTCTGTGCTCAGGTGGATCGCATGGCACATGTTGAATATGTTCAGTGTTTGGAAACTGTATCTATAATACCTTAACGACAGGACCACCCAATGTGAGCTGAACAAGAAACACACCAAAGTACATGCCAAGCTGCCCTGAATGAAGCCCATGGGGGCGCAACTCAGCACAAATAAGTAGGGTAACTGCAGAAAGCTGGGAGGGGAAGAGGTAATCATCCCCTGGGAAGGGCACACGAGCTGATTGTCCAATGTTAAACCGTCATCCCTGAAAAGGTTCCTATAAGTAACATGCTATGCACCAACAGGTGAAGTTAGGAATATGTAAGTTTAGGAATATGCATATTTAGGAATGTGCAAGACATATATTCATACAATTATAATTCATGCACAAAGAAGCCATGAATTTGAGGGTGACAGGGTGGGGGTATGGAAGCAGTTGAATGGAAGAAAGGGTGGGGAAAATGTTACAATTAAATTACAATTTCAAAATTAACAAGAAGAAAAACAAATTAAAAGACTGAACAAATACAGAAGATGAAGCTATAGTCAAACTATTTCTTTGTTTAAAATTTTCAAGTTTACAAAAGTAATTTCCAAAATTCCTATATACCTTTCACACAGATTTTCCAACTATCACCATTTCTTCAAACATTCACATAGATAGAGGTAATATGTAAACACAGATGTAACATGTAGATTTAACTTTCTATTGGTTTCAGTCAAAATCATCCAATAGTAAATAGTAAACATGATATTTTATCCCTAATTATGTGCCCTAAAACCTTAACACATAGTTTCCTAGAACAAGAGCATTTTGCTATATAACTATAGTAACACCATGATGCCCCCCAAATTAAAATCAACTCAATAATAGTCATACTTTTAATGTATAAGAAATCTTTCCAAACATCTCAGCTATGTGTTTTCCATTTCATCAAGCATTAAATAAAAATGTTCCAACTATTTTCTTTTCTGGCCGGCATCTTGCCCCTAGAACTTTTCAGATTTTGTAACATTGACATTTCACACCAGAAGTCAGTTGTATTATGAAATGTCTGTAGCTTTATCTAAATGTATTTTTATTGTTATATTCGGGTTATATAACTGGGCTATCCATGTTGTTCTCAGGTGATGCTGTGTGGGTCCTATTATCTCATCTGTTTGAGGATGTCATAACACTGGTGAAGCCACGCCTGTTCCTTTGAAGAGGGAATGGTGGCATACCCTCCATTTCCCCACACCGATGCACTTCTACCATTTCTAATTACTATGGAATTTGTAATAGCAGCTGTGACCAGTTTAACTCTAAATTTCCAAGCCACTTTTCTTTTTCATCAATGATTTTTTTTGTACACAGATGGCCTGTGACTAAGTTATCACAGTAGTGTTAAAAACTGGTGATTTTTGTTTCCATCATTTTTATCATTCTATTCATTTGATACTATTATTATGCAATCTGTTGTTTACATTATTTTATTGATTTTTAAGTTGCCTTGAATTTATAGCAGGAGGCAACAGTCTGGCTATTTTTCTAAATTTAGTGTGTTTACTTTGTGTGCTCTTCAGTGATTTTTGTCACTCAAAGATCTTTCAGGTTCAACTTTTGTGTTTGTCCCCAATCTGTAAACCTTGATGTTTACAAGTTCTTCTTGAAGGTGGTCATATTTTTATATAGCGAGGTCTTGAACTCAGGCTGCTCAGATATTACCTGGGTTACACATTTCTCTTGTATCATTCTGTGGATAATGCGAAGGAAAAATATATGCCCAACTCTTATATTCTGAAGTCAAACAACATCCAGCCTTCCAGGGATTCTAAATGATTTGACCACAAGTGCATGTATGAGGGTTAGAGGACAACTTGTGGAAGTCTGTCTTCTTCTTCTACCATGGGGATTTAGGGAATGAAATTCAGGTCCTCAGACCTGGTGGTAAGTTTCCTAATCCTGATGATCCATCTACTAACAGGAAGTGCAAAGAAAATGCTGGAGTTCGGTTCACTACCTCTTTGTAGTTAGTCCAGGATTGCAAACCACGGATGGTGCCACCCACAGTTAAGGTGGGTGGGTCTTCCTACATCAACCAGCCAATCCGAAACTTTTTACAAATATGCCCAGGGATCGGTTTCCCAGATGACACTAGAGTCTGTCAAGTTGACATACAATATTAACCATCATAAAAATGTACAGCGTTTAGTCACTATGTCCCTCTTCTCCAGCCAGTTCTCTAGCTGCTAAGGAGCTGTCAAGCACCTTCAGCACCATCATCAATCCCAGTATGAAAAAAAAATCGTTTGGTTTGTTAGTACTGTTCCTATATTTAATGTGTTATTTCTAAGCTTTCACGTTTTAAAAATGGTCCTTGAGTTTCAAAACACAAAGTCAATCTGGAAATAAGTTTCTTCAGGATAGAGATATGGATTTGACACAGTTTCTTTGATTTTCTACTTGGAATGGCAAAATTCTACAAATATAATGTTTTAGTACTGAGAAATAAGTAAACTAACAAATTCTAGAAAAGAGCCTAAGAAATGGAATGCACGTACTTCAATCATGTCTATAAATGTGTCGTCATTTCATCTTTTCAGGAATTCCCAGTGGTTGGGATTCTAATTCATTCAGAGTCCTGAGGTTGCCGTGATCTCACTTGCTGACTTGACATTTATTTGCTCTACTCAGCTGTCTGACACACTTAGTGGTTTTAATGATTGTGTTTGCATCTGGGTGGCACCACTTTAAAGCCAATGAATGCCCTCATTTGCCTGAGCCTCTGCTTATCAGTAGTCAGCTTCCAGAATGCAATTGCGGTTCCTCCTGCTAACAATCCTCTTGTTTTCTATTGTCCAGTTTCTACCTTGAACATAGAAAAGAGGTTGTGCTATTTCTTAATTACTTATTTTACGTAATACGAGAGAGTTTGAGACTTGTCTGGTTGGTGTATGTATGTGTGTGTGTGAGTGTGTGTGGGAGAGTACCCCTGCGCCCCTCCGCACAGCATGGAAGCAGGAGGAGGACATTGATGCTCTGTTTTGTTCTCTCTCTTCTTTACTCCCTTCAGACAAATTAGGTGGTAGCACGTGTGCTTAATAGGAGCACTCGGAAGACAGAGGCGAGCAGATCTCTGTGAATTTGAAGACAGCTCACAGAGTGAGCTCTCAAAACAAACAAACAAACAAACAAACAAACAAAAATAGATGATTGATAGATAGATAGATGATAGACGGATAGACAGACAGACATACAGATAGATAACTTTCATCACAAAGAAGGTTAAGTTGATAAATTCATTGTTATTTTAACTGCTTTGGTGTAAATCTCTGTGCAATTTACAAAGGGTAAAACCTTACATTTCACAACATACTATACATCACTAATAATAAGATCTAATTTTCCTGAAGAATTAAATAAATATAAAGAACTTATATCTATTAAAATATATATATATATATATATAACACAGCAAAATGTGCTGTGTCATATTTAATAAATCATTTTTGATAACATTTTATATTCTTAGCCACAAGATGGTGCTATGTCCCTACTAGCAGGCCTATAAACTGATCTGTAGGATGAATATGAAACAGTAAAATGCAGTTCATGGGACAAAAGTTAAATATTTTTCTATATGAATTAGATTCACAGAAGGTTTATTGTTCTCCTTGTCTATCTTCTTCAAATACTCTTAGATTAATAATTTGTTTAGTAATACTTTATCGCCATAATAGCATATAGGACAAAATAGAAATATTTTATGAATGAATTAGACTCATAGAAACCTAATACATCTTTATGTCTGACTCCACACGCTTTTTTCCTCAGAGCATTAACCTACTTTTAAAAGTTCTGTGTCATAGCCTACAACGTAGTTTCCTCATAAACCAGCAACAGTTGTCTCAGACTCAAGTGGATCCAAACATGAGTTCCTGACAGAAAGAGGATGAACCGTCGTCTCAGCTGCTTCCAAACCTGCTCCAGACACAGTTTGCTTGCTTTGTCCTTGAAGAACTTGCATCTCCAAATCTCCGTCTCATTCAGAGTACGAATCGGGGCCGTGGACTCTCTCCTCCCTCCACTCTCAACTGTCATCATTCTCTTTCCCTCCGTGCAAGTCAGAGAGCCTGCGTGATTGTCTGAAAACACAATAAGAAGTATATTTCCCCTCCAGGTCTTGCCTTTGCTAGTTTTAATCTTGTCCACCAAGACATCTGCCATGCCATCTTCACCTCTTTTTCAAACATATCTTTATTTGTTGAGTTCTAACCCTCTCTACCCACACCTTAGTGCCTGGATGCCAAATAGAAAAAAATTATTCTGACTATTAATGAGTAATGTTTGAAGCAAACAAATTTGGTGTGTGATTTACAGAAGTCTCTGTACATAGAAGTAAGGAAAAAATTAAATAAGACATCAATGCTACTACGTAATTGGCATGTGCTCAGAGTAGGGAAAATAGGCACTTTTCAAGCTTCCGACCCCACCGGTCATGGTCTGCTATAATCTGATATTGTTCTTACCCTGTACACGATGACAGAAGTTGAGCCAGAAGATTGTGACAGACAAACTCAGTTTCCCAACATATGTACTTCTGTGACACAAATTTATTTGTCACATAAAGACATACGCAGACTGCCATTTAGTTTCGGCTTTTGTTTTATGTGAGGTTTAAATTGTGGCTTTTATGCCTAATCTGTATATGTGTTAAGTGGAGGGAAGTGGTTGTGGTTAGCAGAGTCAGTTTGTCTGATTCAGTGAGACATCACTGTGAGAAGCTGATATGGGCTATGTAGGTTTCTAACAATTACACAGAAATGGGGTCAGGATTTTCTAAACCAAAACTTTTGGCCATATTCAACTCTGTCAGACTTTTGGGTATGGTTGAGGCCATAACTATATGTTTTATCAATTTGACTACTTTTCGTCATTTTACTACTTTGGCTAAGCACACTTGCTATTAGTTTTTGACTAAATTGAAAAATGACTAGTTTGTAAACTCTAAAATTAGTTAAAACGTCAAAACTGATTACGTAGAGTCAGTGCAAGCTCTCTCTAAAAAAAAAAATCTGCGTTCCCTTTTCTAAGAATGCTTGATTTGTTTCTTTTGGGGTGGCATCTGATTGCTGCCCTGCTTCTCCGCCCACAGCCCCAGCTTTGTTGCTCACCATGCCCAACTTCAACCTGTTGCAAAGGCCAAGGAATTGAATAATCCTATCATAGCTGTGCATTCAGGGTCTTTTGTATATTTGTTCATTTTATCCCCTAAAAGTACAAATACATTATTTTGATGTGGGGTTTTCCTTTGTATGCTGTGATTACCATTAATGAATAAAGAAACTGTCTTGGGCCTGTGCAGGGAATAGAAGTAGGCAGGGGAAAACTAAACTGAATGCTGGGAGAAAGGAGGCGGCAGAGGAGAGAAGCCATGTAGCCCACCAAAGACAGACGCTGGGAACTTTACCCTGTAAACCACAAACACGTGGCAATACACAGATTAATGGACATGGGTTAAATTAATATGTAAGAGTTAGCCAATAAGAAGCTAGAGCTAATGGGCCAAGCAGTGATTTAATTAATACAGTTTCTCTATGATCATTTCAGGGCTAAGCGGCCAGGAACCAACAAGCAGCATTCTTCAACATTATTTTTTGTTCCTGTTTTCTGATATATTGTGCTTTAGTTTCATACATCTTATAAATTTCATCTTTCAGGTTTATTGTGTGAGTGGTGGTTGGGATTAAAAAGGAAGCTAGCTATTAAATAATTTAACCACATTACTCTCAAATGGTACTTGTGTCTCAGGTAATAAAATAATTCAGTGGCCCTGGATTTTTTTGGATATTACCTGATAAAGGCTTGTCATTAAACAAGAATGATTTTTTTTTCCTTTTTTAAAATTTGTCTGACTTAGAATTGTTTATTCAAACACCCGAAACGATTTTCTTAAAGTTACTTTATAGGTTTTGTTTTGCTTTAGTTTTTGTTACACATATTTACCTGTCTTTCTTTTTGGTGCAAATCCCTGAAGGCCACTGTATGTGCAAAATACACACAGTATGTATAGCACAGGTATAAGATAAATGACTGTACACAGAGGTAACACTTGGCACTTGTAATCTGCACCTTTTGGGAGCAAGTTGGGTTCCCTGTGGTCTCTCTTCCCCTACTGGAGTGACCCTGAGTAGCATGGACGCGGCTCACAGTTTCAAACATAGTAGAACCCGCGTTTGGTGGAAATCCTTAGTTGAGTTCCTGCAGTAACGGTCCCCATGTATGTTGCAGATATGTATGAATATTTATGAAATTTTAGATTAGGTAACTATGCTGACTAATTGAAAACTACGAAATTATGTCTTGTTTGTGGAACATGCACAGTAAATTTTGTTCCCTTATCACTATCAATTACACAGTTGCTAATGTCTTTCTCATTTTATTTCAAAATGTTTAGCTCAACCATCGCCCCCCCAAGACTGCTGCAATACTGTTAATTATTTAATCCACAGAATATCTACTATCTTCCAAGTAATATAATAGGAAGGTGGCTACAAAGAGGCACGGGCTCTATTCCAACCGAGTTTAGAATTTCTTAGATAGCCAGCTAACAAATAAAAACTACATCAATCCAATATGTCAGAGGAAGAGAGTGGAGGTCACGAATCCGGTGCGGTCTCACTGGGAAATTCAGAAAAGGCTGGCAAGAGAGATCTAGGTAAGAAGTCGTACTCAGAGTCTGAAGCTGAGATCCACAGCAGTGAGGGAGGACTGGGCCTCGGCAAAAACCCCAGTCTTCCTAAAGAGACACATCTACAATGACATCATTGTCTGGCTGAGAAGAACACACGCAGAAATTTGGAGCCAACCTTATAATTGCCAACAACCTGGTCCAGAGGATGAGCGCTTGCAGTTAGCATCTTAGGTAGGGGGAAAGAATGTATTCCCATGCGTGCAATGTGAAGTCTAAAGTTGAAAACAAGTAGGAGCAAAGAACATTAATTCTCTCCCAGCTCAAAACATTCAAGAAACTGCACATTTGGCAGGGAAATTCTAAACAGTCCACAAGTGCCAATATCAGAGGAACAATCTTTACACTATGTAGAAAATTGCCTGTTAACCCTTCTCCAAAAATTTAATTTTACAAAATGAAAGCAAGTCCTGTGCTTTAGCTATAGTGGAAGCGTATGCAGTTCCCTTAAATGATTGGAAAATGTAAGTGAGATACGAGCAGATTATTTCAAACAGCTTCAGACGACAATCTTCCTAATATACGGCTCAATCCTTTGTGTTTATAGAGTGATTGGCGCTTTCCAAAACATTTTTATATACATTATCTCATTTGATTCCAGTAGATGAAATGTGCATATAATTATATTAAGATGGAAACATCCTGGCAATACCACCACCCTCAGAATGAAACGTGATTACAAACTGAGTAAGCCCTGTTTGTCTGGGGCCAGAAAGAAATAAAATCACATCCTAGATAGTACTAGATGACAAAAAACAATGAACAAATCAAACAAGCTCGCAAAAGAGTGCCTTTCAGAATCCACTCCACAACTATCATAACAGATCATAACGATTCTGTACAGTCATAATCCCTTAAAAATATCTGTGGGATGTTTGGCACAATTGAAACAATCCCCACTCAGAAACTGCGTCCCACCACAAGAACGCCTTTGTAATAAAACTTTCTCCCTTTTGTCCTTAAGCATCATCTGAAATCATTGGAACTGGTGTAGTTAATTTAAAACAGGATGATACAAGGGTGTTGCAAGTGAAGAACCAGATGTTACTCCCCCAACATCAGTACTCCTGAGATTTTACTCCAGAGTTCCCCGAAAGCCAATCACCTCTTTTACCCTTGATCTTGCCACCCTATTTTCATCACAACCATTAGAATCTGCCAGCTGGGGAGCCAATGGGATGTCTACTAACAGCCCTAGTGGAGGCCAGGAGCTTTGAACAAGACCAATGACTCTTTGCAAGGCACACTTGGAAGTAGAGATGAAAGGACCAAGGCGTATATGGTGCAACATAATGGGGCACACTGCAGCTTCCATGATGAGATTTTTAATTTCTTCCTTTTTTTGTAAATTTTTCTCATTTTATTTTCTTCATTTTTCTTTACTTTATAAGCATCTCAAAATCTCACTTGTATTCATTGTATATCTATAAAGCCAATCCATTTATGAATCTGGAGCTTATTACATTTGATAATGTAGCACATGCAGAAGTTCAAGGCTATCCTCTGCTGGATGCCAATCTAAAGACCAGCCTGCGTTATATTAGACACTGCTTCAAAACCCATTTTTTGAAAGAATTTGGAATTCCTTATAGCTGTGCACAGTTGACCTTGAATACATATATGCCCAACAATTCACTTTTCTCTTTGAAAATACTTGTAAGGGCTGTTTACTCTCGATTAAATGTTCCTGTCTCTTTTAGTCTATTCGGGCTGCATTAGAATAGAAGTTTAGACCTCAAAACTGTTCTGAATTATTTGTTGTTGCTGTTATCTATTTGATTTGGATCTTGTTTGTTTTGCTTTGTTTGTCAACTTGCCACAAGCCAGATTCAATGAAGAAGAGAGATCTCAGTTGAACAAATGCCTCCATCAAATGTGAAACATTTTCTTTACTAATGGTTAATGTGATGAGGACCCAGCCCACTGCATATGATGTTACTTGTGGGTTGGTGGGCCTAAGTGTCATAAAATAAAGAAGCTGAACAACCAGGGACGACACACCAGTAAGCAGCACGCCTCCATGAGTTCTGCTTCAGTATGTTCCTCCATGCTCTTGCTGAATTCCTGCCCTGAATTTCTTCAGTGATGGACTAGGATCAAGACATAAAGCCAAATTAGTTCTTCCCCACCCCAGCTGCTTTTATTTTTGGCCACTGTCTCTATCACAGAAATAGAAAACAAACTAAGGCAACATTTGTAATAACATAAAAGTATTGCCCATGGTTCAGTAGGGTGTGAGGTCCAAGGATAAAGTACTAAAACATTCAGAGTCAGGAAATGAGGAACCATTCCTCCCAGGAAGGATCTTCTCCTAAGCTGTACCTTTCCTGGAAAAAGGTGATAATGAGCTCTTTTTCACCTCTTTAACAAGAACCATATTCCCATTTATGAGAAGAGAACCCTCATAAGCAATACCTCCAGAAGCCCCGCCCATTGCCACAATTGCGCTGGGAGTTAAACATGGGGATTGGTTGGGAGTGGGAATGCATATTTAGACTACTTAGACTCTAGATTCAATTGAATTGGCACCGATTATAGAGAGGGTCATTATTATGTTTCAGAGTGTAGAGATGGTGATGGTAGGGCAAGGATGTGATGGCTCCATAGGCAAAGAAAATGATAGAGTAAGTGGACTGGTGATCTCAAATGAAGCTGAATGGTTTTTGGATAATGATGGTAAGACACATTACGTGATAAAGCAGTGCATCGGTCATAGAAAGGGGAGCTTGGAATTACTAACTCAAGAGGAGCTGCCATTGCTGATCATTACGTGGTCACACGTATGGCCAAATATACTGCTATTGTTTGGATTGGCAAATATTCTCCCAATTCTGTATGTGGAAGGTGCAGTCCCAGTGGGCATACTGTTCATTAGGCGGTGGGGCTCAGTGTCATCATGGAAGATGTGTAGGTGATGGACAAACAGGGTTCCAGGACCTTTCTTTTCTTTCAAATACTAGCTACAATAATGTGAGAAATTTGCTTCTCCTGTGTCCTACCGTGATGACAGGCCTCCTTGCCATGGGAGTGAAATAACTGATGCAGAAGACTTCTGAAGCCATGGGCCTGAGTTCATCTTTCTTCATGTTAAGTCGATTTTTTTCGCTTATTTTTGTTACAGCAGCAGAAAGCGGGCAACCACAGATATTCCTTGTGGTAATTACAATGAAAGAAATCCAGTTCCTCTGTGTAGTTCTTCAGTGACCTACAAAGCCTCCCAAATACAACATGAATACAGCGTTCTCCGTCTTCTGAGGTGAGAATGATCAAAGGGAATGGTATCAAGTGACAAGATGAACATATGCATTCTGAAATACTATATTCATTTTAAAAGAGAAAACTTGGCAAACTGTTGTTACGACTCGTAAGGTAAATATCTGATATTCAGGACATCTGATACGTGAACTCTGTGAAAGGGTCACTTGACCCTCAGGTTGAGAACCGCTGACTTAGAGGATGCCAACATTAACTAAGAACTACAGGATTAGAGTCCCCAAAATAAAATCTACTATAGCTGAACAATCTCAGGGAAGTGTCACTATTTGATAACTAAGGAGAAATATGAAGAACTTTCAATAAAACTCCTCAGGAACCCCAAGAGCTCACACAAGTCCTAAAATTTACAGAGTATGACGTCCGCTGATTAACTTTTTCCTTTTCAGTCATATCATTTTTTTCTTTATTAGAAAAGGAAAGCTGAAATTACATCAGGACCAAGAAGAACTGAAAAGAAAACATGTGGTCCAGTGTTACTGAAATCAGGAATTTTTTGTTCCATAAAGCAAGAATTTTCAAATAAGTCAGTGTGGAGTGTTGAAGGATATACTGAAGTTGTAAAAGCACACACTCACCACGGAAGGCATAGAGTTCTTTCACTAAGCAATTCACCTGCTGGTGGAAGAGCCAATTAATTCTGCTTTCTAGATATTTCGCTGAAATAGCAAAATTTCTAAAATGCGATTAAAAGTAAATATGTTTCAAAACTTTGGCATTTCCACACTTTCCCTTGAGAGAAAAAAAAAGGACTTTTTTTTCCTCTTAATACTATAATTGTTGAGCTAGCTTAATGTCCTTAATAATCATCCATTAGATTTCCAATCAGACCAATACTATTTCACGATGTGATAGAACAGGAAAAAAATATTGTTTTAGAAAAATGTGGGCACATATTTCATGGCCTTGAGATAGCCATAATGAGGAAAATAAGTTAGTTAAATATACTCACACTGAAAAGTCTTGTTCCCTAGAATATATAATGACAAAAATAAAAAGGTGGGAGGGGCCTCCTTGAGACAGAGAAGGGAATTTCAAGTACACTTCCTCTGGGAAGTAGAGATGTGGACCTGCCAAGGGCCATCAACTGGTCATTGAGTATAATGACTGGGTGCAGCCAGAGCCACAACTGGCTATCCATTATTGTTATTGTAAAGATAGAACCTCTAATGCTAGTGGTGTTTGGGTTTACAAAAAAAATGAGTTTAATGTCGAAGCTGATAAATAGCAAATGTTGTGTCTTTTTTATTGGTTTCGTTAGTCTCTTGAGAATTTTATAGTTTGAGTATTGTGTTTATATCATTCTTCTCCCTCCAGTTCCTCCCGTGTCACACCTACACCCTTACTTCTCAAATTCATGGCCCCTTGGGGTGTGTGTGTGTGTGCATGTGTTTGTGTGTGTATGTGTGTGTGCAAACAGCTAAGATCATTTAGCATTGTTGGTATGTCTTTAGTGCTGACCTCTTGGGACTGACTAACCTATCAAGAGGCCTGTCATTTGAAAGGACTAACTCTGCTTCCCTTAACAACCATTAATTGCCTGTAGTTCTATTAGGGTCGAAACTTTAGAATTGCCCCTTCTTGTTGGCATGTCAATTGGTGTTGCCAGTATTTAAGTCTTGTTTAGGCAACCATGTCATTGAGATTTCATGGGTGGAGCTTTATTGCTACATATAGAAGACACTATCTCACAGCAGGTACCTGGTCCTATGGCTTTTATCATCTTCCCCACCTTCATTTTGAAATTAGGAGGATTTGAATCACCGAAACCCAATAATTTGAAGTAGCTAAAATAATTTTAAAATTAACCATCCAATGTAGTGGCCTCTAGCCTGATCTCTTTAAATAAAACTAAAAGAAAAATATATTCCCCTGTCACAAAAGTCAATAGTAAGAGATCAAGAATTCAATACTGATGGATGATTAAAAGGCATTTTGTTGGTGAGCTGATGTATTATCAGAACGAATTGTCTAAACTCATACAATTTTTTTTTCAGGTGTGGTGACATACACCTGTAATCTCAGCTACTGGAGAGTCTTAAGCAGAGGATTAAAGAACAAAAGTTGCAAAAAAAAATAAAAATAAAAAATAAAAAAAAAAGTTGCCGTCTTAGATGGCTCAGCTCCGGAAAAGGCTGACAGCTCTTCTGTCCAGTTGCTTGGGAGTGTCTGATTTTCTTTTCTTTTTTGGTTTTGTTTCTTGTTTTTGTTTGTTTGTTTTGTTTTCTTTTGATGAAGACAGAAACAAAAAGAACATACATTTGGCTGGGTAAGGAGATGGGTAGGGTCTGGGAGAGATGGGATGGGGGAAAACATGATCAAAATATGTTGTATGAAAAATATGATAACTTTAAAAGGGGAGAATGTCTGTACTCATTTGTGATTACACACTTCTACCCCATGCCTTGTCTCCCACCTGGAAGAGTCTTCGAGTTCTAGTCTAGTCTTCATTTGTAGAACGAGCGGAAGTAAAACAGCCACAAATTCCACTGTATAAATGTATGAACGTGTTAAACAATAAAAAGAAAACCATCCCATTTCTCTGCAGCCTGAGTACATTCACTTCTTATCAGAACTGGTTCATTAGACAATATTTTTATTTGATTTTTTATTGAGCTCTATATTTTTCTCTGCTCCTCTCCCTGTCTCTTTCCTCCCTTTCAACTCTCCCCCAAGGTCCCCATGCTCCCAATTTACTCAGGAGATCTTGTCTTTTTCTACTTCCCATGTAGATTAGACAATATTAAGAACAGCAGATTTCCCCAAATCAGATCACATAGGAGAAGTCAGAACTTCAAAAGGCAATACTGATGAGAACTAGCCAAACCAAGATTGCCTTGAAGAGATCTCCAATAAAATAAAGTGATAATAAATCTCAGATTTATTAATGGTATTTTATGTACTACTCGGACACACACACAGGCAATTTGTGAGGATGCATGAAACGTCTCAAAGACATGGGCGTGAGGCGCTTATTTCCTTAGATACAAAGTCATGTGTACACTGTCTCAATGCCTTCCGGTAGAAATCCATCTTTCTCCTCTATAGTGCAAAGAGTGAGTCATGCTATCTCTTGAATACCTGGCTGAAGTAATAAAACTATTGTACGTTGCTGCAAAGACATTATCATGATAATTAATAATTTTTTTCCTGATAGTCTTTGTTTTTAATTCCAGTTTATCGACTATGCGCTTCAAGTTTCTGTATGTTTTCTAATGTAGAACTGTTTTCAAACCCTCAGCAGGCTGCCCACGAGCAAACCAGAGCAGAGGTCTGAATGGCGTTTGACACCATAAATTAGTAATCCTATTAGAATTACAGTAGTTATGAATTAAGCCACTCAAGTGATGTATCTTAAATTAGATTTTCAGTTTCCGGCCTGTGAGTTGGCTTCAGTAGTATATGGCCTTTGCGCGCCCCCCAGTGGACAAATTTATATGGACGGCATAATTCATAAAACATCGCTAAAGTCCAGAACTCATTATTTAATATATAAACTCACGACCATCTGGATGAAATCTCATCATGGGAGAACTCACAGTTTTCATTTTCTTCTGGAGCCTGGGGATCCAGCAGGACATGGTGTGGGCACCCTAGAGGAAACTCCTCCAAGCTTTTCGGCCTTGAGCATATGGTTAGAATCAGCAGTTCGCCCTGCTCCAGCTTATGACAATGGGCGTGCATAGCAACAACATTCGAGCAATCAGCCGAGAGCTGGCTCTCATAGTCTGCTCTTGTAGAAAGTGCTTTTTGCACCTTATGGAAAAGGTAAGTTAGACAGGGCTAATATTTTTTCTCCTGGCCGGTTAAGACAGCGCGACTGAAGCTAAAACGGTGTCAGAGTTTTCATTCCAGCTCCCGATTTTCAATACTTTAGCTCTCAGTTGGAAATGTTAAATGAACAAGAACAACAACAAACACGTACTCAATTATACTAAATCTCAGTCCGAAACTGTATTATTAAACAATAATAAATAATTGAAAGAAGAGACGCTGAATGAATGTTATTAAATTTCATCTTCAATCAAGGTGGATCACACAGAGGACCAAGATGAAAGATTATTTATTCTGAACAACAATTATTTTTCCAAGTGTTTTGGGAGAACATTGGAAGAATTATAATATATAAAGTTTGTCCACAAACTCGTAGCTATAAGACATGCCTAGGCATTCATATTATATTGCTGTCCAGGGACCTCATTCTGTAAAACCAGGTCAAGACAGCATCCTCCAGTCCTGTCCTTCTAATTGACATATACATATGTCATTTAGAAAATATGTTTGAGCAAACAATCTTAAGGTCCAGTCACCCTAGTCAATGTTGCCTCGGTACTCAAAGCACAGCCCAGACAGGTTGAGGTTTCTGTGGTCTGGGCTCCTCCCTCTCGGTACCTATTCCCATGTTTAGGAAGGAAGATGCCAGTCTTGGTGCTAAGAAAAGCTTCAGTTCTGCGTATTCAATTTATGAGGGCTTTTAAAAAAATATTATTTTAATGTGAAGAGCATCAGCTGATGCAGGGCTTAGGTCTCTTTCAGGTGATGGGCCTTTGCTGCGTAGAGGGGGTTAGTGGGACCTTAACTCTGCTTTCACGGAGTCACCTTGTGAAAGGAAAGGAAAAGTTCAGAATAAGGAGGAGGAGAAGGAAGGAAGCCATGGGATAAGGGAAGGAGGACAAGAAAAGAACAGGCAAAGTAATCAGGTGAATTCCGTATTAGGGGAAAACCTAGGCATGAAAACTTCTCTCTAAACTTGTGAAGACATTTCTTATTGCCATGGAAAAGACAGCAGTTTCATTTTGGTTGTTTTTTTTTTTTTTAAAAAATGAAGTGGATGGATGGATTTATAGAGAAGGCTATGATACCAAGTGGTATCTGGGCGGATTTATTTCAGCTTGTCTTTGAAACGAGAATGGATATTTGTCATATATTTAGCTTGTCTTATAATATTAGGGCCGTGCCTCAAGCAGACTAAAATGATTATAGTCTAAGCATCGTGTCTAACGTGCTCCCCACCCAACAACCTCAACCTCAAGGATACCAGAGTTCCAGACATAAATTTTAATTTCCTGACTTGTGAGGATGGATGTTAGTCCTGGTGTCCTGTGTCGTTTCCTCCTGTCTCTGTAATTCCTTGCACTCACCCATGTGGGCTATACAATTTTTTATAAGTTTAAATGATCTTTGTATCACTTGCGTCGGGCATTATTCAAAGAAAGGAAGAATTAGCATAGTTTAACTTGAGATCATAAGGCACCACCGCTCAGGAAGGCCAGAGCTTTCAGATGCCAGGCGGGCAGTTAGGACACAATGCTATTATCATCTCTCCAAGCCCCAGACGTTATCAGTCTGCAAACGAAACCCAATCCTGCACATAAATTGCATTTCCTAAAAAAAAAAAAAAAAAACATAATCTTGCCTTAAGATACCAGCCTCCCTGATTACAGAGAATGTCTGTGTTTACACATTTGTAGAGAGCACGCTGAGTGTGTTAGTGTGTTAGGAAACAAACTGTGTGCCCCACAATAGACCTGCTGCAAGCACTAAGGAGAGAAAGAGAAAGAAATGCTGAAATCTGACTCCCGATCTCTACCTCCTTTCAAATTCCTGAACCCACACTAGCTTTACAACTGCATGATGTACACGGTAGTATTTCTTCTAATGAAATCTGACTAAAAGTTTAAATGAGTTTAATGCATGAAATGTATAAATAAAATGTGGCCTTGATTAAATTTAGACTTAATACATAACGTAAATGGGTAGCTCACCATCAGTTCGGGGATCATGTGTCCAGACTATTTTGAGCTTCACAAAAGTGGTTTGGACTTTATCAGGGAGCATAGAACCCCTTCTAACAGAAGCAGAGTGTATGTGCAAAGCCGAATTATATGAAAACCCACCTGAGAAAATGCACCGTTATTGAAATATATAAGAAGAAGAAGGGAAAAAAAAAAGCATTGGAAAGTGAACGTCCACACAACTAGGAAGCTTTGCTTAGCAAGGAACAATTTCGATGCAGGAAAGGAAAGGAGTTGACTTGGTGAATCTTCCTGGTGTCTCCTAATTTCAAGACCTGGAAAATAGTTTCCAAGGTCCTCTGTCGGCTTCCCTCGTGCACCCTCCTCAACATCTACTTCCACCTTCGTCTCCGATTGTTGGAATGATCTGGATGAGTGCTTGACAGAGATATGGCAGTCTCATTAAAATTTTGCATTCTTTGGCACAGACATTCCCTATTTACATGGCAGATCTACAAAGCAGATGCACTTCCTAGATAGCGTGTAAGATATGGAATCCCTTATGAAGAGAAAGGATAGTGTGTGTGTGTGTGTGTGTGTGTGGGGGAGAGAGAGAGAGAGAGAGAGAGAGAGAGAGAGGAGAGAGAGTGTGGCTTTTATGAGAAGTAAACAGACTAGAAGCCTCTTGGACGGACCTTAGCAACTTAGCAGAAGATTTTACAAATTAGTTCTGAAGTGTGTGATCCTTGAACCTGAGCATCCTCAGCCCTAATCCCGCCAATTCACCCCCCCCCCAAGAGAAGTAATATAAACGTAAAGTTGATCAAGTTAGTACGTCTTCATGAGCACGCTGCGTGCCGCCATTTGTAAACGGAGACAAAATCTGTTTAATGGTCTCGCCGTGACGACTAAAAAGACAGTTGTTGCACCTTGTGTGTAAGGATAAGTACTGAGACTTCTTCCGTCTTCTTCATTTTGTATATATCATGCAAATGCCACAGTTTCAAGCCACTCACGCCTACAAACACATAGAAATTATCCCGTTTCAAATCGCTCAAGTCCTACTTTTTACTAGCGATGGAAAATGGACTGTGAATACAGAGGTCTTCCAAACTGAAGATAAGGCGAGCTGTTTGGCAAAACAGATTGCCATCAAAGGAAACACAAAAACAGCGCACAAAGTGGCAAAATGTTGTCTTAAACCTGGGAATTCTAGGCTAAGCCACAGAAAAGCTCTGTTTACCTTTTTTCTTCTTCCTTTTTTTTTTTTTTAATGTTTGCACAATGCCACTCAGTTTCAGGCATTTAACAGAATGAAACCAGGTGAGTTTGGGCCAATTTTGCCTTTCATTTTTCAAGTTTGTTTATTACTTTACTTAAACCACAACATTCTGAGATCTCATAAGAAAAATCTGTTTCTGTGAAATTTTCAGCCTGACTTCCAAACCAGGGAAGGAGGTTGAAATAAACTTGGGTCCATTTCAAAAAGGCATGTGAGATTCTGGATGTTTATTTGAAGCAATCTGGACTCCTGACCTTTTGAGGTTCCCCCCATCAGCAATAAAGAGAACCTACAATGGATCGACTGTGTAGAGACCTATGCTTCAGCGTCTGAGTGGATGAAAATTCCACCGGTCACAGGGAAAACTGTTTCAGAACACACTCAGTGGAATCAAGCCTTAAGCAGATCTATTGATACCCTCCTTTTAGGGAAAGCCACCAACCAATCGGGGGCCTCGTTCAGAAAACCTGTAAAAGGATGATTTATTCAATATGCCTTTTGAGTTTAAACAGTATCCCTCCCGAGGTTGACACCAGTAAGAGGAGGTACTTGTTGGAGAGTCTGAGGCTTGGGTATTTCCTGAAGCACTATAGAGAAACTCAGATCAAGCTGTGCCTTTTCTTAACGTTAATGTGGAACTTCAGAAAGGGGGCCAGTCCTGGACGAGCTCTTAAATCTTTTCAAAACCTGAATTCTGCCACTTTTGAAACGATGAACACTGAGAAATTGGATTTGAAACCACAGCATTAAATGCTTAAAATCTGATCCTCCTGGCAGGACCTGGGATAAATTAAACTGATGTACATTATTTTTAAAGAAAGGAAAAAAATATGGGAAGCGGGTTTTGAAGCCCGAAGGCATAGAACAAAACAAGTTATGCAGCTGATACAAACCATCTTAGTCCATTCCTGTAATGGCTTCCTGCTTCCATATGGTGGCCCACACTGGAAATAATTCTTAGGAAAACACGTTTGTATGTGATAAATAAAACATTATTTTAGAGGTTTCTGTTTTTATTTTTCAGACATTGCTACTTTTTTATTCAGTGTTCAGGCTGCCGTTTAAGTCTTTATTGCTAAGTTGGGTGTTCGAGTTTATTTTTTCAAAGAGAGTGGCAGAGATCGTGTATAGATGGGAAGGGTAGAAGGTGAACAATTATCAAGAATTTCCATCACATGACTTTAATGCTGCTGCATGCTGTGTTGTTGAATTTAATCAAAGCTTGGGAATTTAAACAGCAAAGGGGTTGGGTTTCTCTTGAGCGGGCTTTAAACCTTCAAGTAAATTTTTATAACATTGTGTAGATTTTAATAATTTTTGATTCAAGAAATACAGTGACGAGTGATTAATTTGTTTTACCTCCAAAGGTAATGTTTTATTTCATGATAGAAGCAAAATGGATTAAAGACTTCCCAACTTAGAGAAATCTCTATAAAAAGATAAAGTATTTGGGAACTAGCAAGAAGAATTTCAAGTATCAGAATTGACTAAAGGGAACCAGTTAAATACGTTTTCATCTTAGCAATTGAAGCCCTCTGTGCATTTTTGCCGCGAAACTGACTCTTTCTATCTAGAATAAATTTTAAACTGCTATACAGATATTGAATATTTGTAAAGCAAAAATGAGAAGGAAGATGTCTAATCAATTTTCACTTTAGGAAAAGGGATACCTATTCATTATACGTCAACTTTATTACATTAAGTAAGATAATTTGTCATCAAAATTTTTCTTGTGAGAACTTTAAATTTACTGATTTTTCAATGTTTTCAGGAATTTTACTTGCAAACTTTATATTATGTAGCAAAATAGAGAATGAAATCATCTAAAGCTGGACTTTCAAAAATAGGCATTGTACAATATTCTCATCCTAAATGTCTATTGTGGGCCTCAAAATATTTAAGATGAGATATACAAACTGAAGAAGGGACATTAGTGACTTGGAAATTTGGGGTAAAATAAAATCCATGAGGTCCCTAGATTTTAACTGGATAGTTTATCTAGATCATAGAGAATTTGTGCATTTTCTGTAGCCAGGCCCGTGTTTCAGGAAAGAGACATCCAGAGTGCTCACTGGCAAACAAACTGCTTTAAGCTGCCAGGCTGCCACACCCTGCAGCCCGCATTTCAGCTCGCATTCCCAACTGCTGCATCTCATTTGACATCATCAAAGGTGAGCACAAAACACACTCTTAAATCAATTAACACAACATGCAAACTTTTTTTTTCAAAAACCTTGATTCTAAACAGTGCCTGTGAACTGAAGCAAACGGTAAAGCCGCTTTTCTAGCAAACTTGATCTCTGTGTACAGTCACCAGTGAGCTCTAATTATCCAAGATCTCATATCCCTAGTCTTGCAATTTGGAGCACAAACTGCCTACGTGTTTTCTTTCACATTGCTTTATTTAGTTGGACTTGAAATTTCGGGGGAAAGTTACAGGATGCTGCAAGTCTAAAGGTTGTAAAGACCCCTCTGAAGACAGGTCTCTCCTTAGGTAGACTGACTCTAAGGTCAAAGGAATCATGCCATTAAAAAGAAGCTGGGAGAATTTTTAATCAGCCTTTCTTTAGTAATTCATTTTTGCTTTGCCAGTTTATTTTGAAACTATTTTATTTTATAATGTTTTAGGCATATTGAACACTTTCAAGAATCATTCAAAAACTAGAATCTGAGTCATAAAAATTTCCTCATGTTTGTGATATCAACATGGAGTTATATGCATAGGATCCTTAGCAACAAACAGTTTTCTACCAATTTCTGAAAAATTTTCAATTTTCAAAATGTATGTTACATCAATATCTGAAGAAAACATGTCTATAGTACAGCAAAATTCATGTGAAACATTTCTTTGATTTCAAAAGCTTATCATAAATGGAATATCAAAAACATCATCATACATTTTTTCCCCAAAATAGTTTTAATTTGATGGAATATTTAAGCAATTCCAGTTTATCGGAAATTATTTTTTTGCACTCTGTTTTCATGTGAAAAATAAGTTAAATTATTACAATTTAGCCAGAGGGTTTTACACAAATCAAAAACTGTTTTACATATTAGGAAGGCTTGTATGCATATAAACTCTACTTTGAAATCACAACTATGAGGAAAATTTTATGAATCAGTTTGGACTTTTACAATGCTTCTTAGAAGTGTTCAATATACTTAATATATTATAAAATAAAATCAGTGCCTTACATAGTGGGTGTTCTTGACTGGCTTTCAGCTGAAAGGAAGAACGATGATTTTTTTTCTTTTTTTGCTGCATCCAAAAGCAACTCAAAGTACATTTCAAGTTAAGCCCTGCTTTAAGTTGAAATGCAGCTATCCTAGAAAAACTGCATAAGCTGTCAGTCACTGTGTGGCTACTATATACTGATGGCAAAACTGTAGATTTTTGGCAACCATGGCAAAACCCTTTTCATACCAAAAATACAGTGGTGCCATTATATTCAGAGAAAGAAGTCCAAGCTTCTTGGCTTTTTCGACAAGGATTCATCCAGAAAAAAAAATCTACAAGACCAGATCCACTACTTATTAAAAAAAGAAAATCATTTGAGGGAATTGATCACATGACAAAGAAAAGAGACCTGCTAATAAACATTTGATCAAGAATTTTCCTCTTGTCCTAAAGTTTACAAAACCGTGAAAAACTTCTTCCTGACCAAAACCTATTTGCATCTGGTATTCCAAATAAAAACTTCCATTGAAATACTGTCACACACAAACACACACACACAGACACACAGACACACACACACACAGAGAGAGAGAGAGAGAGAGAGAGAGAGAGAGAGAGAGAGAGAGAGAGAGAGAGAAGAAAGAGAGAGAGAAAGAAAGAGAGAGAGAGAATTTGTGCTTCTGTTGTATTGACCCTTCCCCGCTGTAGTAGTTATAAAATATCCTATATGAAATATATCTATAATCTTTGGAACTCTTAAGAAAATAAGAGTAAACTATACAAAGTCATGTCTTCATTTGTCACACTTTTTTAAATTTAAAAATAAAGAGAAGCTACAGTCTTTCTAAGATTTTTTTTTAGATTCCGTTTTTTTTTTCTTTTTTCCCTACTATAATTTTTAAATGTGGCTTTGATTCTTGCAAACCCTCGTCTCAAATGAAGAAGGCAGTACGTTAGTAACTAGCACCTCAGTAATTGTAATAGAAGTTAATGACAAAATGAAAGCTGAGCGCGATCACTGCTACACACCACCTCTGTTTCACGGGATTCTTTTTTTTTATTCAGATTGTTTATTAATCTCAAACTGGGAACAAATAAAAGTGAAATTCAGTTTCTAGAGTACCCAGTATGTGCTGGCAAGGGCCAGAGTTCCATTTTCTCATCTCCTCACCAAGAACTACCATGATCCTGGGGGGCGGGGCCTGGTGGAGTATCATAGCTTCCTGTTGTTTTCTTTCCTTCTCTGTGAAGTGAGATGAGTTCCCCCCACCACTCCAAAAGGCTCAGGTCTGTGACTTCCCCTAGAATGTCTACAGATAAATAAGTGATATGGTAGCCATTTCAACTTCTCTTCTCAAATCTATCCATTTATCTCTCTCTCTCTCTCTCTCTCTCTCTCTCTCTCTCTCTCTCTCTCTCTCTCTCTCTCTCTCTCTCTCTCTCTGAGACCAGCATGCCCGGGGGATGAAGGAGTGGAGGCATAGAGCAGTGAATGGTCTTGGATGGTCTGAAACAGCCAGTGAGAATGGGTCCTATTGTGAGCCCCCTAACTTTGGGCAATGCTTTCATTACACTGTAATGCACAGGATATAGGTAAACAATGATCATTAGTCTTTTTACAGAGAACTGCATAAACGATTCAATATACCATTCAAAGTAACACATTCAGCAAGCTAGACATCAGGGAAATTAATTCAGAATTGTCTGGCCAGGTATGTTAGATTCTACCTTCTGGTGTTTTAAGAGGTTAAAATGCATGCCAAACCACTCTCTAGGAATTTCCGCACTCGCTTAATTCACAAGTGTAACCACAAAACTATTACTCAACTTTACCATATGTCTCTTCCAGGTAGGCCCTTGTACATGCCAAACATCAGTTCTGTTTCATTTATGTTTCTATTCTGTGCCATTTTTGCATATATTCACTTGTATATTTTACTGACACACAAAACTTTCAATTCCACCTTTAGGTTCAAACATCTACTTGCTATACATTAGCTATAAGACCTTGAACATGGCATATGAACTCAGTGGACCTCCCTTCTTATCGATCATGGGGTACAAAGCCCTTTTACCAACTTTCTGTGGCTGCCAATGATCCCTGGAATACAGCAATGGTAGGCTCCAGCCAAGATTAGCACATTCTCCTAGCATCCCATTCCCCATTTCCATAGGACTGTCTGTTTGCAAACAGCATGAAGAGACACAGAATCCCAGTTTCATTAAAAAAGTTCAGACAGTCGTCCTGAAGTCAGTTCCGTCAGAGACATGATTTGCTCCACCTATGCGTCCCTCGGTTTAGATTATTTGCTTGTCGTTTACTCCACAGATCTTACATTTGATCAGATCCAATCTTTTTGATTCATTAGTGATTGTAAACCTTTCAATAAAAGGTATCCTACACTAAGAAGTAAAGCGTTGCAATGTATTTACCTACAAACCTGAGTTAATGCAAGTACCAATGAGATCTTAAGGTGTATCCCCTGCCTACTACTTCAGCCTTCAGGATAATATCAGGGTGACACATATTCACCCCCCATTTACTATTGAATTAACTTTAAATGTTATTTAATATGCCCTGCATGACTTTAATGAATCTCTGATTTTATGAGTAGTATATAATGGTGGTGGACAATAACCCCAATGCTTGAATCATAGTAAGAATTCAGCCACTAACTACAATAAGAGCAAGCCTTCAGTTCCTCTTTATGTTAAATAGGACAAAAGAATCTATCTGTATTAAAATATGGGACTCTCTTACTTCAAAAGAGAAAACAGAAGCACATTACAAAATCCTGTGAACTTGGCACAGATGTATTGAAGAAGTTTCGTTATCCTACCTAAGATCATTAAATAGAAGGACTTTTCTACCTATATCCTATGTTTCCAGCAGTTTGGCCACCCACATGCATCATTTGAAAACACACTATATTTGGAAACAATGATTAGAATACACAATACATCAGTCCTCATAATAGATTACATATGATATACGATATACATAATAGACATTTTTTTTAATTTGTAAGAAAGTGAATTGCTGTTGCCATTGATCCCAATTCGGTTCATCTTGCAATTTCTGCAAAACACGTTATAACATTTGACTTACAGGGGAAGATAAGACAGCTCTCCCTGGGAGTGTTTTAAAATGTAATTGAGTAACGCAACGGAACATCCCAGCTGTTGGGAAGGACGGCTATGCTGATACTTTACCGTGTCGTACAGCTTTACCTTTTCATTCTAAGATGTACATATTATGTTCAATTTCCTTTTCCATCCCCTATCGAGTTCAGTGTCCAGGGTATTTTCATTTCTGTAACTCATCACTATTCATCAAGAATTATTAGTGCTAGTATTTTCTGCCCAAACAAATGTGAAACAAATTTAAAACCAGAGGAGCTGATCTTGAAGTAATCCTAGAAGAAAACATGGTTTTCAAATTCTCCACAGCCTGCACAATAAATTAGGTTGAAGAGAGAAAGGCTTTTTTTTTTCCTTACAGAGGAACCCAACAACATATGTAGAATACTTAGATTTTTCCTCACTGCTCAGGTTTCTAGATTATTTTTCCTCTAATGCTAGTAAAATGACATTTGATTCAAACTGAGCCCTTTTAGCACATGGAATGTAACTGAACTGGGACTCACAGGTCTGCATGCCACCTCCTTAGACATTGCTAGGTGCTTTTAGTTCATCTCTGAATTATCTGAGAGATTTTCTCTTGTACCTATAATATTGTATAATCACAGCTCTTTAGCGGTGGCTTTTTTCAATGACTTAACTTCAGTGGTCTGAAGTATATAAACTCACTTGCAAGAAAAATACACAAGCTTTAGTTAAAAACCTACAATCTACCAGGTTGGAAATCACTGTTAATTGTCACAGAGCTGTACTACAGTGCCCTTCAAACTGCAGCACCAAAATCCCCCATTTGGGTTTACCATGCTATCTACCCACGGCCTTTGAGAGATGGCATACTTTCAAATATTCCAGACTGGTTCACAATGCTGTCATATGTCACATTGGATTACCTTAGCCAGCTTGTGTTATGTTACATCAAGGATGTGACTAACTTTAACCACATGTAATGCAGCCCAGCAATATTGTCCGCCAGGGAAATTTCTAAACGGCATGGTTTTGAGAAACCAGAATTTTAGTAATATCTGGTCATTAAGGGGGGGAAATAAAGATCTTTAAATAATTTTAAAAGAGATTTCTATTTCTTTCTGCTTTTACTCTCACTTTCAAAGGAGTTTGCAATTGCAGGCAAATTACAGCTTTCCATGCTAACATTCCACATGAACGCTGTACAGAGAAGAAACTGACTTGGTACATCACAAGCATTTTCTAACACAATCAACTGACGGTTAAATGGGACTTCCTCAGAACCTCAGAAGACATTGTACAATTAGGTATTTGTAAATGAAGAAAATAATTTTAATAAAAGAACACAAAAAGTCATGCATTTTAATAACCAGGTTTTTTTTGCAAACAATTATAAACTTACATTGATCAAAAGGAATCATTGGTGTTTAGCAATGGTGTAAATAAATACTTGGCATATGGACAAAATAATCAGGTAAACAATGCAAATTGTATTTTACATAATTAAAGCTGAACTTATGCAATAAATAAACCTATGTATTAAAAATTCTGTTAATCTTACTAAGTAGCTAATAATATTTTCAACATTAATTGTTCAACAAAACCTTCATACTCTATGAAGCATTACAGATACTAAATGCTCTATGAAGACCTTAAAGCTTATTAGCAATTCATAGACAGCTGAACAGGCTTAGTAGCTAATACTTGTAATCCCAACACACAGGTTAGGTAAAGAGAGGCCAAGATGCAATCCATGCGTTCAGGTAACCTAGGATAAGGAGTGAGACTGTTTGTTAGTTTTTGTTTTTGTTTTAAAGCAAACAAACAAAGCCATAACAAGACAGAGACAAAGACAAAGGACTCTGGTTCACTTTGTGCCATGGTAAAAACTGGAGTCACAGATCCGCCTGCTTCTTTACTGTAAAGAAAAATCAGCCTAAAGTTCAACCCTCAGTCCCACTCACACTTACGCAATATTAAGTGGGGTTAGAACTAAGACAAGAAACTGCTAAATTAGAACTTACTAGAAGTTCATACCTTTGAAAATCTCTTAATTCTAGAAAAATCCCATCTTCAACCACTTTGCAATCTCTAACTCTTCTTGACTCCTTTCTCCATCTCCTCTGGATTTGCCTTCTACTAGACTCATAACAGCACATGCATAAATCTGCTCTTGTTTGCATTATCCACTTATACCCATGACAATTATTCCAATTAAAGAAAATTCCCTGAACCATATATTTTGTGAGCAAATTAAATTTAAGGTTTCTGGTGTCAGCAAGGCTATACGTTTTTTCCTGGTTACTCTATTTCTTCTTGGTTACTAACACTAAAGTAGTGTCACTTCACAGAGAATCATTTTTTTCAGATGGCTTGTTGGGTAAGGACTGGAGGCATTTCTGACTGGTATAAGGTCTGGAGACATTTCTGGCAGGTACGACTTGAGAAATAACCCTGACATCTGATGGACAGTGGCTTAGAACATTCTAAACCCTTCACGAGTCACAGGAACGCATCAAACAGCAAAAAATCCTTGGCCTAAACACAGCAAAGATGAAGTTAAGAAACATCTGATTAACTTTTGGTCGTACCTATGTGTCTTTGCATTAATGTTTTATATAAGTGGCTGTTGTTTAAATACTTGAAATTTTCATCCAAATAATTGTATGATATATAAACTTGCATGTCAAGACAACTCATATTCAAATTATTGCAAACTTGTGTTTTATTTTTGTTTGTTTTGTTTTGTTTTGTTTTGTTTTGTTTTGTTTTGGTAAGTCCTCAGACCCAACCATGGTGATGGCATACCACCCACAACCTAGTGCAGAAGCCACACTTTCAATTTCCTTTCCCATTGTTCCCCTTAATTACATGCCATGATCATTACTGCGGTTCACTATTTCTACAGATTCAAGGTCTTCCGAGACACACTGATTTCTTCCACTCTATGGTCAAGTCATGGAATATTTTCTCAGTTATATCTCTTATGGCATCACAAGCTTGGTATAACACTTGGGCAGTTTTAGAAGCAATTATCAAAAATGGCAAAGATTTAATCAACCTGGCTCCTTGAGTAACTCCTCTACCCCACCCAAAAAATCCAAGTTATATTCTATAGTAAAATATAAACTTATTTTATTGACAGTAATTATAATTTTACAGGGTTTTTGCTTCTTTTTAAACACAAGTAAACATAAACATATTATTGAAACCAAAAATATATCATATACTTCTTGGAGGGATGGAGAATGCTTAGCTGGATGAGCAATTGTCTTGAATGCCCAAGACCCTGTGTTCAACTCCGTAGCACAAAAAAAAAAAAAAAAAAAATCAGTTCTCTGAGACATTAGAGGAAGATGGGTTATCTTGCAAACCGTGGCAAACATAGTTTACTTCATACAGAAAATGAGATGTATAATCTAGAGGGTTTCTGCCAATCCCTAAATCAATGAAAGTTCACCAGTGGCAAGCATCTGTAGTAACAACAACCATTTCTGTATCTAATTATTTGAAAGTATAAATGTACTAGGGATTCATAGGTTAATTAGACAAAACATTTTTTATATTTGGTAAGCCTAGTGTAGTCCTTAAAATAATATTTTTAGCAAAAGCTTTAACATGATTAAATCTAATGACTTCAATTTTATTCATAGTAATATGCCAAAACTATGCTAAAATATCTATGTTTTGTCACAAAGCATCTATTTACACTCTAATATTACTTCATGTAGAAATTGTAAATGGACTACATGTCCAACAGAAAGACATACATTGCGGCATACAATACTTTGTTCTATTGTTATTCAGCGATTTCATCTATGACTTTGAAGAATAAAGAGTACCATACATCAAAAGATGTTGGATTATAAGGTAGGAGACAGTGTTCTATAAAATCTAGGAGTGTCAGTATCACTGTGTGTTATCTGGGCATAGTTTGTGTCTTCATGTTTGTTTCTATGTCTTTATGCATATTTATGAGTATGATAACTCTATAGGAAGAATTGTCCTGGCCGGGTTTCCTCTTTATCTTTTGTCTGCCATGTAATGGTATATTCACAATGACCTGTTTACTCTTTAGTAGGCTAAGGATAAGACATAGTTAGATGAAACTTATCCTGTGTCTCTGGTGAGCTGTGTGTTGATATACTTCTTCTCAATCATAATGTGTTTCTTTATTACTACTCATGAAAAACCCCTTTCCTGTTCTAGTCATAATTATACTGTTTCTGGATAAGAATTTAATGTTCATCTTTGGCTATAAAAAAAGCAATTGAGAATGTCCACTTTGGCTGCTGGAGACCTGAGAATCTAGATTATGATGTGTCTCTAACCTGTGGACTAAGTATGGGACTCACACTCTGTGACCTAACTTCCAAATGGCACCCTCCTTACTTTTAATTTCTATTTTACTTTTATCAGGTTTTATTTACTTGAGATTGCTTTATAATATTCTAGAGCTAGAATCTAGTATTAGCTGCTGAAGGGGACAGGGAAAAGAAAATGTGGTCTTGAAACATAATGATAGTCACAGAAGAAGCAAGTAGAGAGGAAAGATAAATTCCTTAATAGCGCAAGAAAATCAGTGTTCTTAATTGAAATGAAGCACACACTGCCAAGTTAGCAGCACTCGTCCTTACTTATGTTCATTTATTGTACACAGAGATTCCAGTTCTTTCCCCTAACCAATCATTTTGTTTTAATGAAGGCTACTCCTTAGTTATAAACTGTGGACATGATTATCATGCAGATCCATATAACTCAGGATGACTGCCTGGAGAAACTTGTACATAGATTACATCAAATTTAATTGTCTGAATGGGATACTATTCAGTTTTTATTTGTGTAGCATTTTTGTTTATGGTAAAACAGACAAGAGATTGCCGGCAGCTCCATCTCATCTTCAGCCTTTAGTGGTTCATAGGGTTTATATAAGCTACTTTTGCCCTCAGTTTCCTCCTCAGCAAATTGGGGCTAAGACTGACATTTCTCCTAAGTGTGTGGAATAAAACGTGAAATGAACTGAAAGGTGTAGAAGTCCACACAAAGGACAATAACCAAACCTCAGAGACTGACCCACCAGCAGCACTCTTTGTGTTGGTTGCCAGTTTATCTCTTTGCCATTAAAATATGGTTTTTGAGGGGATTGCAATGAGCTAGCGACTAGAAAGCCATTGAACGGTGCAGGCTTTAAGCACAGAGTTAGTTTTTTTGTCCTTTGCCAGTTCTAAGTTGTGGTGGACATTACCGTTTAAACACCAAATGCTCCCTAGCTCACAGCAGGGAGAAGAGTTAGCAAACTCACCAATTAGGGTTTTGTTTATACTTCCAGTGGGAAGAATGGTTTGTTAGTTTAAAGGAAAGCCCTCGTGCTGATTACAGGTGTCAGCACATCAAGTTGGGGCTGTGCTTACAGCCTGCTGTGCCAGGCAAGAGAGAAGAGCACCGAGATAATTGTTTTCACGCAATAATATTTTCATTTACAACTCCGCTCTTTGCTTTAGGCTCAAGGACTTACATGAAATAAGAATGTGAAACCGAGATGAAATGAGCTCTTATTGCAAGCATAACATCTGAAAAATAGCCAGACTTTCACAATTAGATTAGGAGTAGATTTATTATATTTTTCTCTTATAGAAATGAGCAGTTCAATTTGCCTGTGGAATAGGCTGCAATGTTTAATTCTTGTGAACATGGCCAGACATTTGTTTCTCAGATAGAAAATGAAGGAATTGAATTAACACTAAATCAGAAAAGGGTGTCTGAAGGAACTTACCAGAAGTGCCCTAGCATTAAAAATGACCACTTAAAATACACTTTACACATTAGAGCATTGTAGTTTCCCCTGAGTTTTATTTGTTTTTTTGGGTGTAAACAGAGGGGCAGTTTTGAGAGAATGGTGGGGAAAAAAAACTGTAACTTGATATCAGATATCTTGGTATCTATGAAAACCAACAAAATGTTATTTTAGTATGATGCATGTATTTCTCCAAGGTGATTTTATAAATATGCACACTTCAAAATCTCATGACAGAATTATTTACTATTATTTTGCAAGTAGCTCTCTATGATTAAATTCACAAGGCAAATCTTAACATTTTGGACTTTTTCCTCCTACCCACGTTTTAGTAATGGGTGACATTTTATTGAATGGATAGAGGTGGCAGGCATTTAGGAAATGGAAAGAAGGGGATTAAAAAGAAAGAAGGAGGAGGAGGAAGAGGAGGAACAGAAGGAGGACAAGGAAGAAGAAATAGAAGAAGAAGAAGAAGAAGAAGAAGAAGAAGAAGAAGAAGAGGAGGAGGAGGAGGAGGAGGAGGAGGAGGAGGAGGAGGAGGAGGAGGAGGAGGGAAGAGGGACAAAAAGAAACAAAGAAAGGAAAGAAGGAAGGGAGGGAGGGAATGAAGGGAGGAAGAGAGGGAGGAAGGGAAGGAGGGAGAGAGAGCATGAAGAAGAAGAGGAAGAGGAAGGTGTGAAGGTGGAGAAAAGAAAGGACCAAATTTGCAGCATCTCCTCTTCGGTTCTCAACAAACTGTCGTTTTCTATTCTTTAACATTTGGGACTCTAAGCTCAGGCTGTCATAAAATAAACAACCCGGGATTGTCTTTCCTGTCTCAGTTAATTTGAATCAGAATACAGTATTTACCTTTGCTTGGAGTTTGTGTGATTCAAGGTTGGTCTGTTTTGGAAAGACTGAGTGAGGGTCAACTAATCCCTTCCTGGAGCCCATTAATGAGAATCAGGACTACACTTGGGTGCCCTTTTCTAAACTCCAGAGACAAATTAAGAATTCAAATGAGGTAAAAACTCCCAAACATGATTCGCCTAGTGACTTCTTTTGTTGACACAGTAACACTCTGAAAATAAAGCTGACATCAGCAGGTTTGAATTTCGCTGGTTTAGCTGATAAGCTTCTCAGAACACGTGCTGGCTGCCTGTAACCCTGCCCGTTTACAGTGAGCTCAGAAGGGATCTATGGCAATTCTCCCTTTTAACAAACAAGCTGCAGGTTTGAAAATAGTAGGTAAAAATAAACAGATAGATACAACAGCTAATCAGTCAGACAACTGAGTTGATCATTTCAGAATTTATTTGATACTCGGTCTCATCACATACTGTGAATGTTTTAAGAATCATTTAAGCTTCCCCCAGAGAATGGAAATTCGCCTTTACTACATATGCAAATACACAAAGATCTTGAACAAAACAACTTTCTCTTTTAAGTCCAGCAATGACAGCAATGTCCATACTGTTAGGAATCCTTCACTACTGTAGTCTCCTCCACAGTGAACCCCAAACTGTGAATGAAGGTGATTTTAATCATAGAAAGAAATTCTTAGACTATTTTTAAAGTCTCATCTTGATGTTTTACATTCTTTTTTAACCAGAGAATAATTCTCAGGTTAAAACTTCTTGATTCCATGAATGACTCACAAAATAACATTTTCATGCATTTCAGCAATTTCAAAAATTATTTCAGAAATGAAGACTGCCAATCATTTTCATTCAGTATTTTATGCTAAAAGATTTGCCAATATTATTTCACCCAAACACATTGAAGACCATGCTGTACTCACTGAGCTTCTCCTTCTAATGTCTGCTTTGTTAATATTATTCATAACTGTGCAAGGTCACCAAGTCACAATGTTAACATCTGTCCTTTTACGAGCTGCTTCCAATGACGTGTCCTTCACAGCTCTTTTGAGGTCTGCAGACAGAGAATTTGGACACCAGCTTTTTGAACTGTATCTCACTTCTACCTGGCACTTGTTGACAATTGTTTGTTGACAATCTCATTGGTTTTGTCGTTTTAAAATCAAGGGAGATTTGTGATAACATGCCACCAACTTTAACACTTTTTCTAAGTAATTTTATAAGCACCCCAACATACTTACTGGTCTACTTATGGTACATTAGCTACATCGCTTTAAAAAAACAACATGGTCTTAGTCAACAAGGTTAAATTACTTGCTAAGAGCAGTAATTTAAGAGATCATATAGTATATCCTAGTAGAATCAAGCTTGGTTCAGTTTTCCTTCTTATTGCCTCTTATTCAATAGAAATATTAAATCAAATCATCATTTATTCTACTCATGGAGAACATAAAAGACAATTGAAAATGAATGATACTGTTCTGTTTATATCATTTCAAATCTAATTCTGTCAGCTCTTATAAAAAGAAAGCATATGCTACCAATAATTTTGATAAACATGTATGTTTATACTGTTGGAGCCTGATGAAATCAATGAATCTGTCTTGTAAAATATCTTTTCACTGAAATGGCAGATACTTTACTTCTCAACAAATCCTTATTGAAAATTTTAGGGTCTTAGAATGAGTTCCATGTATTTATTATACACAACTTAATAAGTTTGACATGTTTGTATCCATGAAACTATCACCAAAATATAGTAAACATATTCATCACTCCAGACACCTTTCAGAACCTTGTTTACTCCCTCCTCTTTGCCTTGTTCCTCAACCTTCCATGATGCATTCAAGTCTCACGCCAGAATCATATGCTCTACTTCCAATTATAGAGGAGTATATTTTATAAATTGTTGTATACACGATTTTACTGTTTTAATGACCTATGATAAGTGTATATGGGAGATAAAGTACACAAATTTAACACAAGAATAATGACCAAATCAGAGTAATAATCACCTCTTTAATATTTATTCTTTGTGATTAGAAATATCAGGATTCTCTAATAATTTTGAAATTTATGAAAAACTGTTTCTCTGCTGCTGCAGACATGATGGTTAATGAGAAGATAACTATTCAATTTTAGGAAGCCAGTAAAGTGATGTCAAAGGGAGATTAGAAAGTGTTTTTAAGGATTTGGCGTTGCCCAATCATTTGATATTATCTAGCTAGAAAAGAAAATGCCAAGATACAAAACCTAAAAGATTAGAACCTTTGTAGAGGAAAGGCAGAGCTGTGTGTTGAAGCATGGGGCAGTGGGCTGTGGTTGCCAAGAATGAAGAGCAGGCAGTAAGAGATGCTAGGTCGCATTACGAGGAGTGAAGATCTGGGGGTCAGAGAGAAACATTTCCAGATCTGCTCATTTGACACCAGCAGATGAAGTTCTGAAGAGGGGGCCAGTTAGAAAGGAGACTGTGAGCCAAAGACACTTGGGAGGCCAGTGCAACAGTCAACTCTGTCAGTCCTGAGATCACATATATACAGGTAACCACAAACGGACCTGAGGATTGTATTTATATATTTACGAACAGATATATATGCAACAATAATAAAGAAAGAGAAACCATGAGTTTGAGAGGGGTGGCATGGGAGATGTTAGAGAGGGAAGAATGAAGGGAGATGATGTCATGATATTCTAAAAAAGATGCAGAGTCTAGGCGTATGGTTTAGCTTCCAAAGACAAAAACATTCTATGCAATACATTTTGAGAAACACTTTCAAACCAATCCCCGTGCTTCTCTCTACTCATTTCCCAAAGGACCAAGATGTTTTCTTTGTTAATTGTCAACGAAATATCCTACTTAAGGAACATTTGAAATCTTATCATCCACCTATTCTTTTAGAGGTTTCAACTATTTTTTTTCTTTCAATAAGAGAAAATCCACAAAACTGCAAAGCTCTTAGCACAGCCTTTGGAGGCTCAAGCAGAGGGTTTTCATTATACTGTATATGTCGTACAATCCAGGGCCACATTTTCTTCTGTAACCCCATTAAGTAGAAACAATTATTCTTGCAATGCACCAGAGACTTCCCTAAGCAACCCATACAGCATGTGGTTTGACTCGAATCAGTTGCCTTAATAGAGGAAAAAAAGTTTCAGCTAAAGTGATGAATGGTGTAAATTTATCAGTAACATTACTGCTTGGAGCATATAAAAATCTATCATTCATGACTAAAAATTATAAAAGGGTCTTTGCCACAAATTTTATTGTTTCATAGGAAGGAGCAGTAATTTCATAGTATAATAAAGTGGCTATTTGTACGTTCTAGCAAATCCATCTTAATGTGTCCCATATTCTAGGAGTTGAAAGGTATTTGGACTGTTTGCTTATGTGCACAGGTTCTGAAGAATAGGATGCATGTAATCCTATGAATACTTCCTATACTCTACAGAGATATGTTGATATACAGAAATGGCTAATGACTTGCCTGAGTCTTTTCAAAACACACACACGCACGTATAATGTACAAAATGTGTGTGCATATATATATACATATGTATGTGTATATATAAATATATAATCTAAACAAGTGCAGTGGTATCAAATGTCTGCATCTTGCCTCTTTGTTGATGCACTTGTACCACAAATATTTGCCTATGTGTAACGTATGAAGTTTAGCCAGAAAGAAGCAGTCTGACTGGCTTTCTAAGAGTTTAAATTCTTTTCATACTGTCAATATGATCTCCAGGATTAGGTACTTTAATGACTTCCTATTTCACAATTTCTTAGCATTGGCATTGTCACCAAATAAAAAAGGCTCATGCATTTTGACAGAGGATTGTACTATACAATAGAAGAGAGTTAACAGCCTCTCTGCTCTCCACCCACTAAATGCTAATGCCCCTTCCCACTTACATCAGTGCAAGATGTTGTTTATATCTTGTTGTTTATATCCAGTTGTTTATATCCCAATATCTTGAGTGATGCACCCCATGTTTTCTTCTGAAAGTTTCAGAGTTCAGAGTTTTAAACTAAGATCCTTGATCCATTTTGAATTGTTTTTTGGATAAGGTGAAAAATAGAAATCTAACTTAATTTGTCTGTAAGAGAAATACAGTTTTCCCAGCAATATTTGTTGAGCAGACTCCCCCCCAAAAAAAAATGCCATTGCCTCTTTTGTCAAAAATTAAGTGGGTGTAGATTGTTGTTTTATTTCTAAGTTCTACATTCAATTCCACTGTTTGCTTCCTGTGTTGCTTTATGTTAGTACTTGGTTGTCTCTATCACTGTAACTCTATTGTATGAAGAAGTCAAATATTGTAATACTTCCTTCAGTGTTCTTAATCCTTAGATTGTTTTGTCTAGTCATGGTCTTTTGTGGTTTCATATGAAATCTTTTGTTGTTGATTTTCCCTAAACATGGGAAATATGAAAGTGATATTTTTGATAGGTACTTCAATAATTCTTTAAATTAATTTTGGTAGTTTAGACATTTTCACACTTTTTATTCTGCTTGTCCAGTAACACAGAGTATTTTTCTATTACCTATTATCACTGTAATTTCCTTTTCCAATATTTTAGCATTTTTTCTTCTAGAGGTTTTTCACTTTTTTAGTTAGATAAATTCATAAATACTTAATTTAGCGAAGAGTCATTTTAAATGTAATATCTTTCTTAGTGCTTTCTTGGTATTTGAAATCCAATGTTCATGTCTGATTTTATTCTTCATAATAATGAATTGGAATCAACAGTTGTCCATCAACAAATGAATGGGTTATACATATATATGTGCATATAATGTATGGATTATACATATATATATATGTGTGTGTGTGTGTATACATATTCATATATATACTTTCCTGGCCTAAAGAAAGAAGTTAAAAAATTTTCAGGAAAATGGATGGACTTAAATTTCGTCAATAATTTTCTCTCTCTTCTCTCTCTCTCTCTCTCTCTCTCTCTCTCTCTCTCTCTCTTTCCCTCTCTCTCATACACACATCACCACACACATAAACACACACACACACACACAGTACATAAGAGCATTGTATAACATGAATAAAAGAGACCAAGAAAGTCTAAATATAAAAGAATAAGAAGGACTGAAGACAGGTAGTTCAGGCAATGCACATGTTACAAAGCTGTCTATAAAACTAATCATTTTTCTAGTTCTGATTCTGTCATGAAATTTTTGTGGTAGATGGTGGATAAATGCATAAAATTTATTCAGTAATGAGCATGTAAAATTTAGATGAAGCTACACAGCATCAATTCTGAGTGCTCTTCTAACTCTGTAGAAGTGCTTATTCTAACTCTGTCCATTGTGGTGTATAGGCTTTGGTTATGGTTAATTTTGATATGTGGGTATGTTTATTTTTCATATTATCTACAATAAAGTATAAAATTAAAATGTTTTTGAAATCAGAGTTCAAATTGTAACTTTCCAATTTATTGAGTATTTTCATCTTTATTTTGTTGGTGAGTATAGTTCACATAAACTGAATTGCCTTCCATGATTTTTAGAGCCAATACATTTCTGTAAATTATAATTTGCTGATGAAGAATTGCTTATGGAAAGGGAATTTTGTTTATCATGATAGTGAGGAATTTCATGAAGAAAATTTGAGACTAGTTGATAGGAACAGGAGAGAGGAGGCAGGAACAGTATTGCAGAGAGCGTGGGAAAGACCTTCATGGCACACCTGAACAAGAGAGAGAGAAACTACCCACTACCTTAACTAAGTGGCCAGAAAATCCTTCCTCATCCTCCTTAGAACCTATACTCTATGTACCAGACAAGAGGATATTTTTCATAGCTTTTTGTTTGTTTGCTTGTTTTTGTTATTTGAGAGTTTCTTTTTAGCTTTGGAGCCCTGTCCTGGAACTAGCTTGTGTAGACCAGGTTGGCCTCGAACTCACAGAGATCTGCTTGCCTTTTTCTCCCAAGTGCTGGGATTAAAGGCATGTGCCACCACACCCAGTTTAAATCTCTTTCCACAATCAATGAGGCAAGACACCATCTTCTCTAAGCTTTCCTCTGCTCCCTTCCTATGAATCTCCTAATACTCACATTGGCACACCAAGTGTTTCCAAGGGCTCAGTGTCCTTTGCTTGGAATTTTCACTAAGATATTCAAATAACTTTTTTATATTTTGCCTTTATATCTCATCTAAAAGCCACCCCACAGTGAGAATTTACTATTTCTTAATTTTTTTAATATGTTAATTTTACTTACTTATAGTTATTTTGGTATCAGTAGACCTCTAAAACTTCTGCAGGACATATTTATAATCATTTCCATATCCTTACCACCCTAAAGTGATAATTAACTTGTTTCCTTACAGTTATATCATTGGATCTCGCATAATACTTCTTCAGGGTAGTTGCTGAACAAACATTTGCTGTAGGAAGAAGGGAAAGAAAGGAAGTACCAAATGCTTAGTCATTTTCTATAAAACTTAAATCCTTTGTAGGGGACTGGGGTCTTATGCTCATTTATTTTATGTGTCAGGAGGATTTATCAAACCACATCAAAGCACTTTTTATTTCTATTCATTTGCTTCTAGTGCATTTGGTCTATGAAACATAAAGGTGAAATTCAGGCAAAAAAAATAAAATTTAGAGTCGATTATATATAGTATCACGTTTTTGGCATTTATCCAACCCTTTTCGAAATGCATGCTCACAACATTCAGAACTATCTAGAAAAGCATAGCATTATTATTGTATTTTTAAAATAACTGGGTAAATATTAAAGATGTGGAAGCCAGGATAAGCTAAGTAAAGAAAAGAACATCCCCTAAATCTTGGCCCTGAGACCTGCATTTTCACTGGAGAAAAAATAGATACCCCAGCCACTGTTACTTAAACAGAAAACGTTGTACTGTAAGAGCTGTGATTGATTTCCTCTGTGGTGTTAACTGCAGAGCTTGATTCCAGCACATGTGGAAAGCGCCCCCTAATTCCCAAATCCTGTGCAATTACCTAGAAAAGAAGCTTCAAACCTGCACCGTTATGAATGGATGCCCTTTCTCCGATAGTTCTTGTTGGATTGCCTTTCTTGGGGGCTCCTGTAACCACTGGAAACATGACTTGGTAGCTCTGAGCTTAGTAACTCCGGGTTATTTTTGATTCATTAGTTTACTCCTTTGAAGCAAGCAGGGCAGGCTGACGTTTTATTTTAAGCACAAACTTAACTTTTAGAAATACATTGAGGGGGAAACTTTGGAGTACTGCTGCCTTTAGGACTGTCTAGACATCTTCACATCATCACGTTTTTGAGGAGGAATGGTGGGCTGGAGGCTGGCTCCAGCTAAATCCTTTTCATTGCTGTGCAGAGAAGGGTGGTGGAAAGTGACAAGTCCTATCAAGCAGTTTTGTGTGTGTGTGTGTGTGTGTGTGTGTGTGTGTGTGTGTGTTTTCTTTTTCTTTCCTTCTCTTGCCAGACTCCAGGGCAATCATATTATCCTGAGAAAAACCACAACTTGTCTGTGGCCCTTCCACTTAATTTTTCATACAAATTTAAGGTCAGACTGTGGTTTAGCAACCTCAGAGGCTCCTGTTACATAGACAAAGTTGCACAAAAGCGACTACTTTGAATAATCTATACCTGTGAACCTGGCAATTGAGAGACGGATTAAAGAAGGTAGGACAGATGAAATTTGTTTGGTGGGATGCTCTGTTTTGTAAGCTGCACTGATTCTCATGAGACATGAGGTTTTATTTCCTATGCCTTGGATAGGACTCTTAATAGGCAGTGGTGACATGTCTGAGCTATACTTTCTGAATAAGCATATTCTCCTTTTAGAAACATCATAGCTGTTAATATACATTTATTTAGACATATTTATAGTTGCCCATTATGGAAGGAGAGGTAGTCATGCTTTTGAACCTAATATTTTCATTCAGGTACCAACTTTATGGTCTACCTCTATTTCAGTAGTTGGAGCACATAATTTATTAAGAAGTTGAATAAAAATATCGACATTTTATATAACTATTTTTAGGAAACAACCAGTAATTGCTTGCATTTCAACAATAACCTGGAATTATTTTTGAAAGCATGGTCATCCTTTTTTCAATTATTCATCTATATGTGATAGAAATATTGCCCTGCATATGTTATGAGTCATGTATGCACTATTCTCCTGTCTTTGGGTTAGCATCTTCTACAAATTCACTATGTGGTCCTGATAGAGTCCTGAACTCTATGTTTTCCTGATGACTAGATTTGCCCTTCAGTAACATTTGCTCATTAATATTCTATGAGATCAGGTGACTTTTCATTGGAAGAAACAGATTGAAAACTTGTGTCTCCCACTTTGTCCCATCTGGGTGAAGCTCCCAAAGCGATTGTTTTTACTTCCTATTAATCTTACAAAGAAATGTTCGAATTGAAGGACTGACCCTGTGTTCAAAGTTATCGTCAGAAACAGTGAAGTCATAGGCTTCTGTTTTCAATAATGCCTCATAAAACACAGAGCATCGTTAATCATAAATGACTGCAGATTTCCTAGATCCTGGCATTGCTATAGGGCTTGAGCATTTTTAAGGATCGTATAAATTTGAGTAGACAACAGCCTCATGACATTGCATAAAAACTGAGCTGTGATAGGAAGATGAAACAACAGTTGAAAGCATTAAAATGCTTGAAAACTGAAGATAGTTTTATTGCATTTCAATAAAATATTAGCCTGATTTTCAACTACTTTTAGTTTTTATGTTCCACTAACATATCAATCAATCAACAAGTATTTATTGAGTGGCAACAATGCCTTCAGCCCCACTTAGCAGTGCAGGGAACACAGAGACATGAGAATTCCATTATTTAAAAAACATTATGTGAAACATCTGAGTGCATGGCTCTGCGCTTTGGAAGTTGCTCTCTGGTTTAGGAAGACATAGAAGACATAATTACTTTCTTCAGGAAACCTACAACCAAGTCAGACGTGATGGCTGACATCTGCAATCCCTGCTTTCAGGCTACTGATGCAGGAGTCCATGGAGTTCAAGGCTAGCTTGGAGGTGGGGAGGGAGGGAGAGAGACTGAGACTGAGACAGAGACGGACAGACAGAAAGAGATAGAGGGGGAGAGAGAGAGAGAGAGAGAGAGAGAGAGAGAGAGAGAGAGAGAGAGAGAGAGAGAGAGAGACTCTATGGGAAGAAAAGACAAGATAGGAAAAAGATAAAACTATATTCACTTAGGAAGATACTTCTACTGGAAAAATTAACTATCCATGTTTCCTATCCTCTCACCAAAGCAATCAAAAATGGAGACTTACCTTACAATAAAAAATGCGAGAAACTCCCCCTGTAACACACACACCATCACACATGGCAGTAAAGAAGGAACTTCTACCGTGATGTCAAATGGGAATCCTATTCATTTCTCATAGTCCTCATAATGTGACTTGTATCTAATGTAGGATTTGAAGGGGAGTTATTTTCATACACGCTGCTGCTAGTGACCTGAGCTAGAAAATTCATCAAGGTCTTGCACCATGGATTCTCTGTAATGGATAGTATTTACTGATATGTACTGATATGCTGTAAGATGGGGGAATTCAGAATTTAGTCACAGTAAAGTAAGAGTGGGGGAATGATAGAGTCCCTGTTACCTGCCTTAAAGAAAAAAAAACTGAAGTTATTATGGACTGAGTTTAAAAAGAATCATGATCCAGGAACTGTGAATAAAATCCTGCATGTATCCATGCATATAATATAAATGTTATAGATCACTGGTTCTTCCTAATTTTGCTGCCCTTTAATCCAGTTCCTCATGCTGTGGTGACCTTTCAATCATAAAATAATTTTACTCTTACTTCATATCTCAAATTTTTCTGCCATTTAAGAATAGTAATGCAAATATTACCTATGCTCTATATCTTATATGCAACCCCTGTCAAAAGGATCACTCAAGCCTGATGTATGACTCCCCTCTGTATACTGTGATTATCATTCATTAAGAAATAAACTGCTTCTCTAAGAACCCGAATTATAGGTTCAATGTCCTTTATTTATGGCTAGAAACCAAATATGAGTGAGAACATCCCATGTTCCTCTTTTTGGGTCTGGCTTACCTCACTCAGGATGGTGTTTTCTGGGTCTGAAAAAGCCTGGGTCAAAACTGGTCTCGCTGAACATAGCAGACAAGGAGGACTACTGAGACCTCAAGAACAATGGCAACGGGTTTTTGATCCTACTGGACCTATTGGTTTCGTGGGAGCCTAGGCAGTTTTGTGGATGCTCACCTTACTAGACCTGGATGGAGGTGGGTGGTCCTTGGACTTCCCACAGGGCAGAGAACCCTGATTGCTTTTTGGGCTAACGAGGGAGGGGGACTTGACTGGGGGAGGGGGAGGGAAAGGGGAGGCGGCGGTGGGGAAGAGACAGAAATCTTTAATAAATAAATAAATTAATTAAAAAAAGAAATAAACTGCTTTGGGCCTGTTGCAGGGCAGAACTTAGCTAAGTGGGGAAAACTAAAGGTAAAGGTGAATGCTGGGAGAAAGGAGGCAGAGTCAGGGAGAAGTCATGGAGCTGCCACCTGAGAAAGACATGTTGAAACCTTGCCAGTAGGCCACAAGCCTCATTGTAAAATATAAATAAAGGAAATAGGTCAATGCCACAGTATATACAGTCCCAAAAGGTAGGCAAGGGAGTATAGTGAAGAAATATTGGATGAAAGCAAGATGGAAAACCAGATGGACAAACTCCAAATTCTGCATCTCCATGTCTGATGTCAAAGCTCTCCTCAGATCTCCAACTCCTTTCAGTTTTGTTTGTTGCAACTTCTTTCTCTTAGCCAATTCCACTTCTGTTAGCAGTTTTTTTTTTTTTTTTTTTTTTTTTGTGACAGGTAGCCCATGAATCTGGCAGGTCGTTTAAAATAGAAATTTACAAATGACATGATGATCCCATTAATGTATTTTAATATGTCTTTCTTGGGTGAGATTAGCTCTTACAAAAGTTAGTCATATTGACATGGATAAAAATACTAGGTAAAGATGTTCAATTAGGACCATAAAGACTAGGCAGGAATAGTTAGCTTGGCTAGATAAAGGTATTCCTAGCAGCTATGTTAAACGTCCCTGAGGGAAAACAGGAAACCAGAGTAGAAATGAGTCGGTGTGTACTACTTATTAATGAGTACCAGAATTTACAGTGAAACCTCACAGTGTTGAAAAACAAAAACAAGGGCACTCTTAAAAACACTATATTAGGAAGGTAGTGGGGGAGTCTTCATTTAGTAAGAAAACATTGCAAGGGAATCTTAATATGTGTCTCTTGCATCATATGATAGAGCTCTGTACACGGTGGAAACTTATTTATCTCATCGTGAATCTATCTCCACATTGTCATCATGACAAGCCAACAAGACACAGGCCCTCCTCTCCCCACCGACATCTATCATTTATAGCTGAAGACATTTTTTTCTTTTCTTTTTTTTTTTATTGAGAAAAGGAAAAAAAAGTTTCCGCCTCCTCCCAGCCTCCCATTTCCCTCCCCCTCCCCCCACCCTTCTCCCCCCCCCCCCACTCCTCTCCCCCTCCCTCTCCATTCCAAAGAGCAGTCAGGGTTCCCTGCCCTGTGGAAAGTCCAAGGTCCTCCCCGCTCTGTCCACGTCTAGGAAGGTGAACATCCAAACTGGCTAGGCTCCCACCAAGCCGGAATGTGAAGTAGGATCAAAACCCCGTGCCATTGTCCTTGGCTTCTCATCAGCCCTCATTGTTCGCCATGATCAAACAGTCCGGTTTTATCCCATGCTTTTTCAGTCACAGTCCAGCTGGCCTTGGTGAGCGCCCAATAGATCAGCCCCATTGTCTCAGTTTTTCTATCATGATATTTCACTCTTCTCCATATTTCTAAACTACTTTTTGTATATGTCCTTCCTGAGTCTGGATCTCCACAATGGAGGAGCCAGTATTCTTATTGCTGACCATAACCTCGTGAATACTGAGGACTGGAATAGGCATGAAAAGGAGAAAATAACACGAGAGCACAGGAGAGATTTGCAGCAATGTACTGCCATTTTAACTTACTCTATTATACTTATTAGAGTAAGTATTTTCAACTGTTTCTTATTAGACTTGGAAGCTAAAAGCATCTGAGTTTTATGGATCATTACTTTCTATTGAATTCATAGGTAAGCACTAAGTTATGTTATGTGATTTGCCATCATATTAATAATTTTGATGAATGAAAAAAAGATGTCTTGTTAAAAACTTAAAGCACCATTAGATAAAAAGATAGATGGATACAGAGCAAATTTTTAAAAGGTAGACCAAAATGACACAGACAAAACGACATGCACTTCAAGTGCAGAATTTAAGTGCCAAAACAATGAGATCATGGATCATCTTTTCCTCAAAGTGGATTATAGGATGAGGAACAGAAACTCCCCAGATGACTTTAGTGTGGTTTGACTCTGAAACACAAATACAGTACTCTTAAAGGGAAACTTGCACATCACTATTTCTTTTTCCAAAAAGACAAAATGAAAAATCATAAATTTTTCAAGAGGAAGTTCATTTTTACCAAACTTTTAATTCCAAGTCAAAAGACACACACATACAAAATGTACAAACATTTGTGAACATTTCAATTTTCAACTTTCAACACAGGACAAATAATTTGACAGTGCTTTGTAATTTGAGAAATTTTGTGCTTAACAATTTTGAAGTGCTATAATTGTTTCTTTAAACGTTACTGAAATGAATCCAGGCAATTAATACCATCACTCAGCAGGCAGAGGCAGGGGGATCTCTGAGTCAGAGGCCAGCATCATTTACAGTACAAGTTTCCAGACATCCAGGTATACACAGAGAAACCTTGACTCAAAAACAAACAAATAAATAAAAGATTTTTTTTAAATTACTGAAATAAGGTTGCATTTGCATAACAATTATGCTAAATGTTTTCTCTGCCTCTCTAGCTGCTTGGTTGAATTTTATTAATAAGTAAATTTTCCACACTGTACATTGGAAGATATTTTACTTTTTGATAGTTTCATATGTGCATGCAATAAATATGAAATCCACCCTGTTTCTATTCTTTTATTTCCCCTAGACATATATAGAGCTATATGGAGGAGACATAGTTGAAGAATTGTCTCATAGATAGGTAAATCTTGCCTCTTAAATGTCAATACTTGTACTAGTATTTTGCACTGATTCTCAATCAAAAGTGTAGCAAGCAATAAATAAGTAAGTTCTGATAAAGAAACTGTTCAGTTTCTCTGTGCAGGTAGAATCCTTGTCTTTGCAATGGTACTCAGCACCTGTACTTGTTCATTTACTTAGCTCAGAAACAGGTACCAAAGAGTTTCCTGTAGTACAGGGCTAAAGAGATCTCTGTTTTTCATCTCTGATAATGAGTCCAATGCCTCCCCAAAATCATACTTGCAAATCTATGCAGTGTTTTGACTAATATATGATCTGAGTATTTATTTCGACTGTTTTCATACATTCTGTGATAAGAATCATTCATTTTCTACAGCCTGTAATATCAGGAGAGTTGACTGTTGTTCTAGAAAAAAAAATGGATAAATTTGATTCACACCACACTGTATGGTTCAGGATAAATTCCACATGATTTTCAATCTTCAAATGTTAAAAACATTTGAGACTGCACTGTAAGAAATGGTACATATGTGTATTCACGTAACCGGAATACTGTACAACTCTTTATGATTGACTATGATCATGTAGCAGCTATAGAAGACACAGATGTTTAAAATCTTTGCTATACCTGTAAGGTCTGTGGCCGTGATTTCAGAGGGCACAGAGGGACAGGCTGTATGCCTCTGGGAACATCACATGATACTTGAGCTCAGGGATCGAGCTTTTTTGCTCCCATTGACACTGATGCTTATTGGTAGCTCCAGGTTGTAGCTTTATCTAGATGGCAGTTTGGTTTTCTCCTGTGATATAATGGCTGCATATTTTTTTAGAGATAGCACTTACAAAATTTTTTTAATGGCCCAAGTGGAAACTAATACAATTTTAGGACCTGTTCTTCATTGCCATATAGTTTAATCCACTGGTTGAAGCTTCCTTCACATTTAAAGCTAGTAAATGGGTTTTATTTCTGGCAATAAAATGATAATTCTCTGGTATAAAACAAACTATACCCATCTTTGAATTCATGTACTAGATCCCAGATTATAGTACATTGAAATACAGCTTCTTTGTGCTGGTAAATAAATTTCATCGTATCATTAGGTTCCAAGTTAATCCAGTGTTAGCCTTTCATAGGAAAAGAAGGATGGGATACAGTGTGCACATAGCAGAAAGACAATGTAGAGTACATAGAGAGACAGGAAGCGTCCACCAAGATGATAGGCCTCCAAAGAAAGCCATTACACCAAGTCCTCAATCTGTGACTTCTAGACTCTAGAGTGGTGAACAAAAAAAAAGCAACAAATTTTCATTGCTTATGTCATCCGTGCCATGGATTCTTGGCAGAACTAGTAATTCAGTCACTAAAAGGTTGTGTGGCTAAGGCAGTCAAACTAAAGAGGAGAATGGAACTTTTTGTAGTCATTTAGGAATAGACTCTCCCAGAACTAAAATTCAAAATTACAAAACAACTGGGCTTAATACTTTTGCATAAAAATGTAAATAACTTAGGTCTGTCAAAGGTTATCAGGTTGAAAATCAGTAATTAAATGGCAAAGAGTTTTTACCTCACATACAGATGTTTCATGCTGTTATTAAAGGCAAGTTTGAAAGAAGCCAGCGGAGTGTATTACTCATATATTCCAGAAAATTATATCCAATGACTTTTAAATACATACAATTATTTACTCCTGAACAGAGTTTGAAAAATCATAAACTCAATAATTACTTTTTAATTTTATCATTAACAAAATTCAATATGTGAAACACATTTGGTTTTCAAGGCTCTAGTGGAGGAGGATGCTGGATACAGAATCGGATTAACTGCAGAGAGCAAGCTGACAGGTTCAAACAAAGTTAAAGTAGATTTACTCCTTCACCTATGAATACTTGATCCCATATACATGCTAGCATATCTTTGAAACAACATACATATATACTTATTCATTATAATATCCATCATTAGATAGTACCAATATAATCCCTATATCTGAATTTAGAGGAATGATAAGATATACCACAATGCATTTACTCAATGGGATATGACAGAGCTAGAAACAAATTAACCAAACAGCTTCTGTGCCAGGGGCGAGGGGGGGGGGAGCAGGTGGGCGGTTGGTGGTAAAAAACACCTTTAATTCCGAAGGCAGCAAGATCTCTGTGATGTTGAGTCAGCCTGCTCTACAAAGCAAATACCAAAGACAGACAAGATTGCTACTCAGAGAAACTCCATTTCAAAAACAAACAACAAAATCAACAAATCAACACAATCAATGTGAAAAGATATCCATTATCTGTACATACATGAATGGAACAGTGTACATGACTTGCTACATTTTGCATGTACATAACAAAAGGAAATAAATTTAACGTACACTTGTGAATTCATTTACCTGTTTTCCTTTAACTCAAGAAACATTAAACATACAAATGCATACAGGGTTGCATATAGACACACACTTGTAAAACACACACACAGATACCAGAAGAAACATACAATTTAATAATCAGTACACGAACAAGAAGAAAAAGTTCTAAAATGAAAACTGAACAGCAAAGAGTTAAAATTATTTCAATAAATATTGTGACTGTCTTCCATTTGAATAACATACAGAATGGGTAATTTGATTAAACTAAAATTAGTAGTTATAATTGAGGACTTTATAGAGAAATCCTTATTCATTTAGAAGTAAATGCCTCTGGCAAGTAATCCATGAAAAATTGACTTTTTTATTTAAAAAATTTCACTATGAAAGAAATACATATGTAAAGCTGATTCTAGAGGGTATCAATTGATTTTCAAGTTCAATATAATCCATTATTTAATGTTCTACTCTGTTGTTCTGATTAGATTATCATTTTATTATCACATTAATATAATGTTTAATAGCAAATTATTATGCTCAATAACTGGAAAATTTTTCTGAGTCATTTAAAACAGTTGCTTATGCCAAAGAAATTAGTAACTTCTTTGGTGTAATTAGGGTATAATCAAAGTACAAATTTGAAGGAAGCATCCTTAAGTCTTGTGCTTTCAAAACAAATAAGCATAGGAGCAAAAGTGTCATCAATTTTTTTTTGTTTTTTCAAAAGATTAACAGTTAATTAGATGGCAGCTAACCAGAATACAATGTGTATTGGAGGTGTTAGCCTATTTCTTACCTAATGAGAGGTCTTGCTGTGTTTTCATATCATGACTACTCTAGAGAAGAAATGGGTGTCAAATATTTGTCACTGGGGGCTGCTCTTAACAGTCACTGAAGTTCTCAAGTTGCCTAGTGGGATTATCCTGAGATAGTTTATCACAGAGTCTTAATTCACTAAGCAAACATTAGCAAGTGGCTTCTAATTGGCCTCCTGCAATGGTTCAAGATTAACCGAAGGGGGCCTATTTAGACAGAAAGTGTTCAGATTAGGCCTGGAAAATTCCATAGGCAAAGTGGGGTAGGGAGTTCAAACCTAACAGACATTGTTTTAGAAATTAGAGGGCGCCCCCATTTGTGAAAGTTAGGGTTTAACTGAGCACAAGGAATGGAACTTGGGTTTGTTTCTTGACTTGTTGAGTACTCTCATTGTAAGTAAAATCTGATATCCATAAAGGCTTAATTGCATTGTCTCTATACTGAAGCCAAGAAATCAAATGCCATTCACGGCATCTATTTTCTTATGCATCTCCTTATTAATGTTAATGAGGTAGAAGAACATGGAAATGACAAGAGTAGATCATAGGGCTGACTTATTGATGAACAACTGAATGATTAATCTAGGCGCAGAACAGACTGTGAGTTAAAAAGAAGACTCACCAACAAACAGGTTTAGTGTGTTACCCTGAGAAGTGATTGTGATGCTTTCCCCCCCTACCCCTTCCACCTGTTCTCTGGCAAGTTGCTATTCCACATCCTCGTAAAATGATATTGTGTATCTCCAGAGGCCCATAACAACAGAGTCAATGGTCCGTAGGCTGGAACCTTACAACTATGAGCCAAGTTCAGTCTATTCTCATGTCAATGATCTCTGGCATTTTCTTAACATAACTGAAAAAAAAAATGGTACACTAGTATTAAAAGTAAATACTTAAGAATAGGAAACATTTTGGGGAGGACTGATGTTTAAACTTACTTCTATTTCTGTTGAGTTTAAATGTTTTATTGGGAGCATGAAAGGAGTACACTGCACCGCAAGTTAATGTATTGTAAATTAATAATAAATCAGCTAATAGGAGATAGGATCAGGAAAAGAAAATTAGATTTCTAAGCACCGAGAGCATGTCTCCACAAGATATCTGTGCCTTGTTTCATTCTCTTCCTGCCCCATGCTTCTCCCCCTCTCTCCCTATCTCTCTCTCTCTCTCTCTCTCTCTCTCTCTCTCTCTCTCTCTCTCTCTCTCTCTCTGTCACACACACACACACACACACATGCACGCACACAAACACTCCTCCTTTCTATCCTGAAATGAATAATCTTGTTCCCTCAGACCCTTCCACCGTAATATCACTGCACTATATAGGTGAGGCAGACTGCTGACCACATTTGAAAAAATTTGAAACTCTGATTCAAAAAAAAAATTTCACCTCTTCTCTGTGTTTTAGACCAAGTATTTATTGCAACAATTCTGAACTTACCAGTACACAATGACTATCAGAACTGCTATGACAAAAGTCTGCATTTACAATTTTTTAATATAACAAATAAATAAATAAATAAAAATTTGGAATAGTTTTTATTCCTTAAATACAGAGTGTTTACAATAAAGAATCCCAGTGGTGACAATGAACTTTGAATAAATGCTATCGTTGCTGCAAGAGTATTTAATTTAGCTAAAATGAAAGCATTTGCTACAAAAAATAAACTTGTTTTTGCTCACTAACAGCTCCTAGAATGGCAGTTAGCTTAAAGCACACACGGCAATTCAGTTTAGAAAATTTATTTGGTTGTTAGCTAAATTGTCAAGGAGTGACTGACGAAGAATACAGAAGACATGAACTAAGATGAACTGCATGACTGACCAAAAAGTTAAACCTACAGAGGTCAGCGTTCAGGGTTATCACAAATAATAATCTTTGTTGGAATTTGGGAGGGAAATTGTGTGAGAAGGCAGCATGTGGAGATGTCAATTGTAAATTGTTTTTAGAATTGTGGCAGCCCCTCTCATGAAATGACCATGAATTACCTTCACCTGCTTCTCTAAAGCGAACACTTCATACAATATCTGTCAAAATATGCTCACTGAATCAGCGTAGTAGATTATAAATTGGTAGAGAAATATAGATTTGTTCCAGACTATATCTTGTCTCATTGCATTCGAGGGAGCTATCCTAGATGTCTGTTTTCATATTTTTAGCATTCCATACAAAATGAAAGAGAAATAATGAACCAATAGAATATTTTTTAAAATGTCAAATATAGAAGTCGCATGTGTGGCTTGGCGAACATACCCGGAAACCACAATCAGTATTAGAGAATAAAGTATTAACTCAGAATGAGGTTCTAGATGTTTCCAGATGTTTCGGTGGAGAATGCAGAAGTTTTTTTTGTTGTTGTTGTTCTGTTTTTCTTTGTAGTTTCTATTCCACTTTCTGATCCCGCATGTACTATAGATCCAGTGACTGAACATATCAACCTTGCTATCTATCTAATTCTGCTACCACACACCCCCAAGACAGCTAGCATTCCCCTCTCCCAGGAACCGTCAGTTATTAGTAAAACTAGGTGTGGTTTTTAAAACATTTTTATTATAAGGATATATATCTTCCAAGCATATTGCAAATATATCTCCATGTGAAACAAATCACATAAAATGAATTATCAGCTAAAATTTTCCTCTGAGATAGTTTGAAACCTAAATCAAATTTGGCCAAAATGCAGAAAATCGAGTTTTCTAAAGCCTAAAATATGAAGTAGTCAAATTCCACCGAAAGATTTGGCAAAGCAGTAATATGTTTCTAACCAGAGCCTAATTTTTGTTATTACCAGTGGTTTCTTTTCAAAGTTTTACAGTCAGCACATTGTAAAAGGCATTTGGGGAGCAACTCACTCGGTGCCAAGGTTAAATGGGGATTTCGCTCTTGGTAGCTTATCTGCACACGTATTTACAGACATCCTGCTCCCAGACTGATAAACAAAACTAGCAGACATCAGACAAGGAAAACAGTCTGTTTTCATCATCTTTCTTTTCCAGCTTGCTTCCCTGTACCCAAAAGTGAACAAATCAGCTTCCAGTCAGAAAAAGTCCAGACCCACAAGACTGAACTGCGCAGCGTTTTACCAAGCTGTAAGCTCAAGAGTGAAGCACTCAGAAAGATAGAGAGCTCACTGGTCGTTCTGGAAAGATTTGGGGGTGCTCATATAGCTTAGACTTAGGCAGGCCTCTTGATTCAAATTCCTAAAGGTTTTGAGAAACCAACTGACCGAGATATATATCTACTCTTATTTTATAAGCAGAAGAATCTACTAGGAACGGGGCAAAGCCTAGACTTTATGCATGTAAAGTTGAATAAATTCTGTCTTCTGATGCCTAATCATGAGACCCAGAGGACCAAGACATAGCATCTTTAAAAATTAAATAAAGAGGACATAAAGTGGGTAGGGAGGAGGATTTGCATATTTGGGGATTTGAGGGCATATGTGAAAGGTAAATATGATAAAATGAACTATATACAAAGAACTAATACATAAGCTGCTAAAAGAGGGGTCATTACTATGATTAATAAAATCAATTATTTCTTTGCTGGTCTTTGTATTAATGTCAGTGCATATGAAAGAGACCTGAAAGTCATAATTTAAAATATTTTACTAGGATCAGCAAAATATAACATATAACATAACACCAACCTGCAGACAGGTCTTACAGGTCTTTACCAGAAGATAGACACAATGCTCGTTAACATCTGCTCACAACCATCTGGATATGAGAAAGTCATAGTGAAGTAATTGGCACAGATACTTCATGAGCTAAAGTAACTAAAAAAAAGTCTTATAATTATGTCTATGCACAGGGTTTTCTAATCTGCTATCACTCTGCTAAGGAAGTTCACCGCTGGCTACCTTGCCATACTTCCAATTAGGGAATTGTCACTAATACATTAAACTTTGCTGAACTTCAAGGAACTTACTTGAAGATATTTTTCTGTTTTCATATTTCTTATTAGTTACCTCATGTTTTCTACTTGGTAACTCATACATAATAATAATTCCTTTTCCTTTCTGATAAGTTGGCTTAACAATTTATTATTCATACACCTAACAGAAACTGTTACGTTATTTAAGGCCTGCTTATTTTATTAATTTTATAATTCCTGTTTTGTTTTATTAAATTTAATGCTATCTTAAACATGATCTATACTCCTACATTGGAGAAATGATCTTAGTGAAATGCTTACAACAAATTCTAGCTAATAAGAACCAAGGCCAGCCTAGTATATATGGAAAAAGGGATTAACTGACTTAAAATTTATGGTCCTGGTCTAGTGCTTGTGGCAGTAACTGATCTTAGGAGATAAATAACCTTCTTAAATACTTTCATGATGCATTCTCAAGTTGGGAGGGAGGACAGAGGTGGAAGGAGTGTGCCCTGTGTTTGGTAAGATTTAAGACTGCTGTGACAATAAGACACAACACAAAGAGGATGGATAGATAGATGAAAGACAGAATTCAGTGGCTTACAGCTCCTCCTGCCACTCAAGGGAAGGAGAATTGCTCCCTTGGAAGGAAAGCACTGGGCTGGAATTGAAGAAGCAGCTGATGTGTGGCCAGAGAGATAAAATTTTCTATGTGCTGAGCTTTTTTGTGGCTGGCTAACCTAATAATTTCTGATGCTCCAGGACACAGGGGATGTCCCTGGTTCTATGACACTTGGACTTAGGATAACTGGCATCGATACAGAGAGCACAGGCTCAGAAAGCATAATAAAAATGAAATTTAAGCGTGAACATAAAGCTGTTTCACTGCCCTGGAAGCTGAGAAAGAAGTAATTTAATCTGATAAAAAATAGCACAAGTAAGATGACTATGAGTTGCCAGACGGAGGTGGTGCACTCCTCTAATCCCAGCACTCAGAAGGCAGAGTCAGAGGATCTTTGTGAGTTTGAGACCAGCTTGGTCTACAGAGAAAGATCCATGTCAGGCTCCAAAGCTATGGAGAAATCCTGTCTTGAAAAACAAACAAACAAGATGACTGAGTGTACAAAAGCCCTTACTCTGAAAGATTAATAACCTGAATTCAATCCTTAGAACCAACAGTGGAGGGAAAACTGACTCATTGCACACCTTCAGAATCACACACATACACACATGCACAGTATACATATACATGATGAAGAGGAGAAGGGGATGATGACAACAATGAGAAGAATATTGAAACAACCAACCAACAGTAGACACTACATTTTGGAATCCAAATTTTTGCATTCAAATCTGATTACAAATACTTGTTAACAATGTACTTCTGAGCCAGTTATGCAAACGCTTATAGTTTCAGTTTCGAGACCTTTAGACAACAAAAGAACAGCTGCGTTTCAGAGTTTGTTGCATTGTAAAATGCATGATTCACACAATGAGTCCAGTGCAGCATCTGGTTCCTAGCAAGGTCTCAGTGAGGGATATGAGTTGTCATTAAAGATAGTCTCTCCAAGCCAACACTGAAGATACATTATTAGAGCATCCAGAGGTAAAATGTGCTATTCTAAAAAGTGCACTATCATGCAGGTCTGTCATTGCTGTTATGCATCCTTTTCTAATTATAAAAAAGCTAACGTATATAAACTCCCTATGATGCGTAAATGTATTTCCTTTAACAGCTTGTTAGGATAAAGCTTTTCTGATGATCCCATTATAGTCATCATGGAATTGGTAGAACAGGGAATCTGAAGTAGTCATTTATAATTTTGAAAATCACAGCTCAAGTAAAATTGCTTTTATTGATTTTCTTTATAAAAAGAAATAAATAGCTTATAATTTTACTTCTCTTCTGTAATAGCTGTAGTAATATGGAGTGTAACAATGGTTTGTGGCATTTTTTAAAGCTTAAACATAAATTGATTTATTCACTTGCTATTTTATGGTATGAAGGAAGCAAAGACTAACTGTAAATAAAATGTCATCTGGAGATTCTGAAACAAGACACAGGCATGTATTAGTTATTCCTCTATTTTCGAAGTGTCTACTGTTATAATGCCATGTCTTATTCATTTAACATACTTTTAAAAATATCTTAATATGATAATAAACATTTCGGGGAAATGAAACCAAGAGTTTTAAGTATGTATGCATTTATAAAAAGGTGATGGAATATATATAGTTTTTGTGTTAACTGGTGTTACAGTTTGAACGTAAAATGTCTCTCAGAAGCTCATGCATTAGGGTTTGTGGTTCCCAGTGGGAAGCATTGCCTTGGTCTTAGTTAGGCAGATAACTTAAGGGCTATTTATTTGGTCTATGAAACATATTCTACTGAGAAATGAAGCAGTGAGGAGTCCCAGGAAAATGAAGCCATGTGCCATCTATCACCATGCCTCCAAAATGTTGGATTGTATTCTCTCAAATCATAAGCTAAAATAAATCTTTTCTCACTTACATCACTTCTTATCAATGATTTGCTGACAATGACAACAATAGGCAGAGGATATAATACAAGTGGGACCCTGAAAGTCCAACTGCACCAATCTTACTTCCTTTTTCCCCACACACAATCCTATCTCCTTCAGAAAGCTTCTGTGGAATGTAGAGGGAGCTGCGGGCAGGTCTGCTTTTTGTCCAGCCTGGCTCCCGCATGCCTAGCTTTACACCCGAAATAACAACACACAAACTATATTCATTTAAACACTGCCTGGCCCATTAGTTCCAGTCTCTTATTGGCTAATTCTCATAACTTGCTTAACCCATTTCTAATAATCTGTATAGTACCACGAGGTGGTGACTTACCAGGAAAGATTCAGCATGACTGACCTTGCGGCTGGCTCCATTGCTTCTGACCAGAGAGGAGAGGCATGGCATCTGACCTCACTTCCCTTCTTCCCAGCATTCTGTTCTGTCTACTCCACCCACCTATGTTCTGATCTATCAGGCCAAGCAGTTTCTTTATTAATTAACCAATGAAATAACAGACAGATAGAAGACCCACTACATCAGTGGAAGAAACTAGAGAAATGGCTAAGCGGGTAAAAGAGCTTATAACTTTGGCAGAGATAGTTCAGAGACAGTCATAACTCCAAAACCAGGGATTCAACACTCTCTTCTGAACTCTTGTACATATCAGTCATGCACATGGTTCACATACATACACACAGATAAAACTCACACATAAATAAATAGGCCAAATTTTTAAAAAGCCTATAAGAGCAATTATATCTCCACATGGTATTATGTAACTGAGTCAACAAACAGCTTAGCAGGAACTTTGCTGGCTGAATTTGGATGAATCTCAGCTGTGTAATTAAAGAGGTTTAAATTAAAATCACCTGTTCTCACCTATTACCAAAACTTTTAACATTCAGTCAAGTATTTGATTCCATTAATGGTTTGCTGTATGATGTAGACTTTTCTTTTAGACCAGGAGTGTTTGGTTTTACTCTAGTTCTCAGAACTACTAAGTACTCTAGTATCTGGTTCTTGGTCAACCTTAACTTCTTCCTTTCTAATTTATATACCCCGATCTCTCTCAGTTGTCTTATTGCTTTAGATAAGAGTTCAAATACTATATTGAACAGATATGAAAAGAGTGTAAAATTATGTCTTATTCTTAATTTTATGAAATTACTTTGATTTTCTATCCATTTGTTTTTATGTTGGCTATAGCCTTGCTGGAAACTGCCTTTATTATGTTTAGTTATCATGAAGGGTTTTGGAAATTCACCAAAGGTCTTTTCAATTTGATGGTATATAGGTTTTTAAAGTATGTCCTTATGATTCTCTAGATTTTCTCAGTGTCTGTTGTTATGTCCCCTTTTTGTTTCTGATTTTGTTATTTTACATATTCTCTCTGTGTGTTTTAGCTAGTTTGCATAAGGTTTGTCCATTTTGTTGATTGTCAAAGAACCAACACTTTGTTTTGTTGATTCTTTACATTGTTCTCTTTGTTTATATTTTATTGATTTCAGCCTTTATCTTGACTATTTCTCTTTTTCTACTTTTCTTGGGTGTGATTGCTTCTCTTTTTTTCAGACTTCTCAGGTGTCCTGTTAGTTGATCTTATGAGAGTCCTCCACCCCCCCCCCTTTTTTTGAAGCACTAATGGCTTGGCTCTTAAACAACTCCTTTCATTGTGTCCCATAAGTTGGGGTATGTTGTATATTTATTTTCATAGGATCAGGGTACTGGTGATATCGAAGATCAAACTGAGCAATAATTCTCTTGCTTCTGTTTTGTGGAATAATTTGAGGAGTATTGGTATTAACACTTCTTTGAAAGTTTAGTATAATTCTGGACTAAAACAATGTGCCCTTGACTTCCTTCTTTCTTCTTTCTTTCTTTCTTTCTTTCTTTCTTTCTTTCTTTCTTTCTTTCTTCCTTCCTTTCTTCCTTCCTTCCTTCCTTCCTTTCTTTCTTTCTTTTTCTTTTCCTTCTTTCTTTTTGGCTAGGAGGCTCTCAATAACAGCTTCTATTTCATTAGGATCTACAGATCTCTTTAAATTTCTTATCTTGATTTTATAAATGGGAGATATTGAGAAAATTATCTATTTTAGATTTTCAAATTCAGTTGAGTACAAAATTTTTTGTTGTTTGTTTTGTGTGTTTTTTTTAATTATCAAAATTGATTCTTCTCTCATACAAGACAACCTGACTACAATTTCTGACCCTTACAACTCTCCATTCCTCCCTGCTTTCCCACACCTCCTCCTCCCGGAGTTCTGCTCCCTTTCCACTTCCCTTCAGAAAGGAGCAGGTCTCCAAAAGAAAACAACCACAATGGGCAAAACAAGATATAATATGGAAAGGCAAAATCTCTCGTATCAGGGCTTGACAAGGCAACTCAATAGCAGGAAAATAGTCCTAAGAGGAGGCAGAAGAGTCAGAGACTTTCCCATCCATTAGGAGTTCCACAAAGTCACCAAGTTAATAGCCTGCAGAGTAATTTCCCATACCAAAGAGCCTAGAGTGTAGGGTTGAAGGCTCACTGCAGGCACAAGCTCAGGCACTCTATGTTCAAAGAGCTGTGTGGATTTATCATCAGTAATACGGTCCAGCTGTCAGTTTTCAGCATTAGCCTGGGTTATTTGGGCATTTACATGGAAGCCTTTCAGTCAACAAATGGACTGAATGCAACCTCAGTCCATCTCTGGAAGCCTTGCCTGGCTACAGAAGTTGACCTGTTTGTTTCTATCTTACTGATTTCAGGCCTGGGTTTGATTATGTCTTGCAATCTATTCCTTTTGGATGTAATTTTTTTCTTTCAGTTCTATAGATTTCAGGTGTACAGTTAAGATACTAGCATGATATTGTATGAGAAGTCTATTTTTTTTAATATACTCACTTAATCCTATGCACTTTCTTCTTAGAACACACTTCATTGTCTCCTGTAAGTGTGAATATGTTGTGTATGTATTTTGACTCACTGTAAAAAGTATTAAATTACTTTATTTCTGTCTCTAATATTTTTTCATTCAGTGATGAGGTGTTCAGTTTCCTGGAGTTCATAAGAGGGACTGGCTTGTGGCTTTTCCATGGAATGTCCGCTTATGTAGAGGCTAGCTTAGTGAGAAGAGTAAGGTGAAGAAAAGCTGCCAGAGAAAGTCTATGTGATCCATTGGAGATGGAGGTCATGGAATGAGAGACAGCAGTGGGATTAGAGATCGAGATGAGAGCTGAGCAGAGGGGTGAATTTGGAGGATAGGCGGTAGTGGTGCAGTTATCTTGCCTTTTCTCCTAGTTTCCTGGGATTATCTGCTAGAATTAGGTGCTATGATAAAGTAAGGCTTTGAAGCAAAGATGGTTGCAGGAGAAGGTCTACAGCCATTTGTTGGAGTTGGTGGCAGAGGGGACAGTGAGTCCACATTGTGTGGTCTACTCCAGATCTGGAATAGACTGATTGAATGGACTTGGAGGAATGGAGGGAGAGGGGAAGATCTGTAGTAAGCTTATCTACCTCACTGGATAGCCTGCATAAAATAAGTTGCTGGGGTTTTTTTATTAGAGCATTGAACCAAAATTAATTCTATAAAGACAAGAAAAATGCAAATGTACCCTTAATAGTGATGCATCTAAAAACTACTGCAGCCTAAATAATTATTGCACTTCCATATCCCTTAGATCAAAACATTGGGTTTTACAAAAAAATTCATTAGAGAATTTTAAAAATAATCCCATTGGGGAATAACCATTTATAGATAGGTTGCTTGCAAAAGAAATTTTCACTTTAAGCATCTTGCTCAGCTAAAGGCAGCTCCACCCTGAATGTAGGAGCAAACATTCCTGAAAGGATGGCCAAAATCATGTCCTGGGTTGCTAGCTTTTCTCCTCCCCCATTGGTTGGCTTAGTGTCTGCATTGGCTGCTCATCTAGAGAGGTGTTCATTCTCAGAAAAGAATGGACTTTTGGGTTTTTAACATAACTTTTACTTCAGTTGGGGAAATATGGAAAACAGTATGATGTAATTACACTTTTGTAACAGTTATTTTAATTATTCAAGTTGTATTTTATGTAGTAAATAAATGATATTGGACTGACAGCAATAGCCACAACGTATGCAGAGAACATTCTTTTCCTCTAAATAACAAGTAAACACCTGAAGATTGTATTTTCCATGGAACCCAAACTCCTAATGAACAGCAGAATAGTCAGATTCTCTCAGGTTGGGCACTGGTACCATTTTCTTCGCTGTTCCTCCTCACATCTGGAGCCCTCATAAAATTTGCATTGCCTCATAAAGACAATGCTGTTAATGCATCAAAATGAAAGGTCTGAATGGGAAAGACTGGACTTAAAATCCATTTTTACAGAACAGTGAAGTGACTTCGGATGCCATCGCTATACCCATAGATCAGTGCATTTTTCCAGAGAAGTTTATTGCAATAAATGCTATTTAGCACAGAGACCCACAGTTGTACAATGTGCATAGAGTGAGAAACATCAGAGTTCTCAGATCTTAAGGGAATGTCTTTATAATGACTAGGCTGATCTCCATACACTCACAAGTTAACACATTTGTTTCTTAATTCATTGAATGTCCTAATGGACACACATAATAGTAAATCGGTCTTTCTGCATTCACAATTCTGAAAATTTGAAAGAAGCTACCTTTTTTTATATAGTTCTCAAATTTTCACAGAATGGAGCCCTTTGATTGCTTTCTTATAGAAAAGGGCTTAGAGTAAGATTCAATGATAAGTTCTGTGTTTTAAACACCTTATTGGACAAGAGTGATGGCTTATTCAATTAGGAGCTTGCTGCATAAACAGAGAGACCTGTCTTTGGATCACAAATACCCACATAAAAAAAATGAGTGTTTTGGTTTATGCCTGGATTTCCAACACTAAGGTAGCAGAGACATAAAGTTCTCTGGCATTTGCTGGCCAGCCAATCTAGTTGAATCATTGAGTACCATTTTCAGTGAGAAGCATTTTCAAAATTACAACAGAGGCTGGGAGATGGCTCAAGAGTTAGGAGCATGGGCTACTCTGCCAGGACCTAAGTTAAATTCCTAGCACCCACAGGGCAGCTCACACCCATCTGTAACTCTACCAAGTTCCTGGAGGTTTGACACCTTTTAGACTCCATAAGCACTATGGTATACAGGTATGTATGCAGGCAAAACACCAATAGACACAAAGTGAAAATTTTAAAAATTAAGTAAGGCATTTGAAGAAGACACTGAACATCAACCTCTAAACTCCAAGCATATACATATTTATTTACTCATATACACATGCATGCACACACACACACACAAAGCATTGCATGCACACTGAACCCCAATTATGCGATCTGTATTTATTGACATAGATGTAGAGAGAAATCTGATTACACACACACAGAGGCATAGACAAAACATGCATACACACTGAACCCCAATTATGCGATCTGTATTTATTGACACATAGAGATAGGGATAAATCTGGTTTTCAACATTTAAGCAGATTTGGGATGCATAATGTCTTTGGGGTTATACAGAACACTAATTCTAACAGAAGACTGAACTTTTATCACCAAAAACATAGATTATGGGCAAGCTGCATGACTATTGTCTAGTGAACTGAATTCTATTGCAAATTTATCTTCTTCTACAAGTGATTTGTGTGAACATTATTGATTGGAAATTACTGTCTTGCTTAAAAGTATTGTTAATTTCTCCCCAGACCTGAGAGTTCTGGAAATTCTAGATATAACTTTCGCATCTGGCTTTACAGTCATGTTTCCCATGTGTTTTGTTTTCCTGAGACATTGTTTAAAGACAAGAAGACTAGCCTCCTTTGTGTCTGTTCTTTTGAGGTTATTGGTCCTTGCTTCGTGATTCCATTAGTGAGATGCTAGAGTTATGATTGGTTAAGACTAACCAGTATTTTCTCTGGGGCTAAGAAAGAGTCAGATTTCTTGTACACAAAAACACTCTTTCACAGGAGCTTTGCCACGAGTATTTGGCTGCTTCTGGTTCCTGATTCAACAAAGACATGTCATGAGACTCAGAATGATACCACAGGAATCCCATTCTGTGGGAAATAACTGTAATTCAAATGTCAAATATAAGTCTTAAGACAATAATAACATATTGCCTCTTTTCATGAACTTTTGCAAACAGAAAAAGGTGCATAGTGTACGTAGAAATTCTCTTTTCAAATTGTTTATCCTGTTTCAGATAGACTGTAAATAGTGTCTCATTTCGTCTGAACAAATAACAAAATGAGGATGATATCCAGATACTTGTATTGTTTTCTCATAGATCTTTTGGGTATAATTCACGCATCATAGAATTTTTTGATTTAAAGTCTGCAATCCAATGTTTTTTTATTATGTTCCTAATTCCCCAAATTCTTTTATCAAATGATAGAAAATTTTTGTCCCCCATGAAAGAAGCTTTGCATACCAATGTGTTTGACTACATGCAAACAAAGTGTCATATCTGATATAGACAACTGCAATATTCACCATCTCAACATTTTAGCATTCATTTGTTTTAGAAGCATTCACAATTTTCAACTAAATTTTTTAAGTACGTAATTAATTAACTGTTGTCAGCCAGAGTTTCCCAATTGGGACAGGACATTTGTCTTCTTAACCAGTTCTATCCTTATGCGGTTGATAACTGTCTCCTCCAATCCCTCTCTTCACCAGACACTTCAATGTTCTACTTCAAGCTTTTCATTTGATTGGGTAGATTTTTTTTTCTGAGACAGGGTCACTGTGAGTGTCCCTGAATGTCCTAGAACTCACTTTTGTAGAGTATAGGGCTGGTCTAAAGCTCACAGAAATCATGCATGCTTTTGCCTTCTCGTTGCTGAGAAAAAAGTCATACAACACCATGCCCAGCAAGCTTGCTATTTAAAAAGTGTTTTGATTCATACTGAATTGCCATTACAGAATTAGGTAGTGTGTGTGTGTGTGTGTGTGTGTGTATGTGTGTGTGTGTGTGTGTCTAAGGTAAGTCTGTGTGTCAATGTCTGTCAGGGCCAGACAAGGGCATCAGATCCTCTGGAGCCAGTTACAGGTGGCTGTAAATCATCGCACATGGGTCTTGGGAACTGAATTTGCATTCCCTGCAAGAGTAATAAAAGCTCATAACCACAAGCAATCACTCCCAACCTGCAAGTAGTTGATTCGCTGAACAAATACTATGTATTCCAGGCTTTGTTCAAACTGTGAGTGTGCAACCATTCGTGCTGAAGTGCAGATCATTTGCTGTGTATTGTCAATGGTGTTTTTACTGAATCCTATCTGGCCACTTGTGTGTCTTATCACACTAACAAAATATCCAACATAAACACCAGGAGAGAAGATTTATTTTGACTTATGATTTCAAAGTTTTATTCCATGAGTGCTTAGGCAGCACCTCATGGTCATGAAACACGTGGGAAAGCTATTCTTAATTACTTGACTGGAAGGAAGGGGAGTGGGTGAGGTGGTGTTGGCACACAAGGGCTCAAGGCAAGGTACAGGTTCAAAGTGAGGTCCCAGGTACCTACTTCCTTCAAGGTCCTAACTTTCCATCTCCCATTAAGGCAATTATGAATCTATCAAGGACCAATCTACTGACCAGGTCATTCAACCATTCATAGAAATACTACCATAGACAAACCCGAATGTATCTATCACTAAGTTTCTTTCTGGGAATTTCTTAATACAACCAAGATGACGAGCAAAACTGATTATTTATGGAACTTTATCTAAATCACAGAATATGCAGCAGCGATATGCTTATATGATGCTATTGAGTTATTACAGAACTGGAACAGTTTATATTTGAAAGTAAAAATTGTATTCATTATCAAGAAAAGAATGAGTGGAGGAGGGAAAAGAAGGAAAGTGTTATAAAACATCAAGCATGTCTTCTCCTAAAGCAGGACAGCTTCTCTGCTCTATGCCTGACTGGGGCCCTCAGTCTTTCCCTTTAACTGTACATTAGTCAGAGGCCTGCTTTGATCAGTAAAACTTATCGAGCAGATTCACTTTCGTGCAGGACCGAAACCACTAAGCTTTATGAGTCAGTGTGCGCTCATCTTCTCATCGTGCATCTGTGAGAATCAGACACCTGCTCACCTGGTACGAAGAATATCAAAACTCCAGCATCCGCAGACTTAATGAAAGCTGTTTGTAAAAAAAAAAAAAAAAAAAAAAAAAAAAAAAAAAAAANTAAAAAAAAAAAAAAAAAAAAAAAAAAAAAAAAAAAAAAAAAATCAGTTAGATTTTGAAAAGGGTCACTCATCACGGTTGATTTATCACCTAAACTGCTAATGTGGAAAAACATCTGGGCTGGTCCCCTTGGGTCCTTTTAAACAGACACTTGACAAAATCGCATAGACTTTGGCCAGCCAGCACTGGCCAAACACTTTGCTTGTGTTTGTTGTTGTAATACTGCGGGCCCATCGTCAAAATGAATGGGCACTTCATTTGAAACTTGAAACCCTCAACAAAAAGTAAGGTAAGTTAATTGATTTACGCTAATACAAATCAAGGCATTTGTGGAGTTGAGAACTGCTTTAAGCATACTTATCAAAGTAGAATTGTAACCAAGAAGGACATTGAACATCAAATGTCAAAGCAAGATTCTTGCTGTGAATATTAAAACAATGATTTTTTTTTCTGTATTACCGGTGTATCAGAAAACACACACAAAATAACAGGCACCAGATAGAGTCAGAAATCTAGACTTCTACTCCAGTATCTATTAGACATGTGATTTGAGAAGGTCATTTAAAATCATTTTATCTTTAGGTTTTGCAGTATGAGACTAAGATGGTAATGTTTAGTCGATTCGAGTACTAATGTAACAGTAATGTCAGGTTCATCTAGTGGCTAAAGGACATGACTGATGACCTACACTGGAAATTTACTTAATATGTTATTGTAAGTAAGATTCACTAAGTTGGGTACCTACGGATTTACCAGAAAAGAATGTTGCAGAACACTGTGTGTTCGAAGGGAAGAAAGATTGCCGCGAACCTTCCGTGCATGTCTGCTGAAGGAAAGAGGAGTCAAAGGGATTATAAATCATCTCCTACCTACGCTGTCACTGTTTCTTCTCACGTTGACTTCTGAGCTGAAAAGATTGCCTGATTTCTGAGGGAAGCTTAGCCCTCAGACAGAAGACAGATGAAGCAGGTTATCAGCGGCTAGTTCGGGGAGGCCAATTTATAACTGTTCCGTTTATATCAGGATCCTTTCCAAATTCCGTTAGAAACCGGGACAGATGGGCTTTGTAAAGCTTCGATTTTTGTCATATGATTTTTATTTTCCAAGCACGGATTTGGAGTGGGCAGTGAAATTTAAAAAGACTATTTCGTATTGTATTGTGACTGCGTGTATGCCATGGGAAGCTAAGTACAGAAGAAGGCCGAGATAAAATCTGTATGGACTTCAGGAGTTTGGGCCAGAATAAAACACTCTCTCACAATTTGTAGTATTCACATATCCTTTCTGATGTGGCCCGTGTTACGAAGAAAATGGAAACTCTCACTCTTAAAGGAACTTAAGAAATAAAGTGTTATCTCTCTGGCTGAGGTCAGAGTTGCTTGTGACCTTAGAGCTGGAAGCAATGGAAAAATCATGTTGGGTTTCAATATGCGACTCACGTGGAAGTTTTTACAAAGACATAAATGCACATATGATTTTGATGATCTCATATGAAATATAAAGGTGTTACAATATAGTAGGAGACCAGACAGCTCTTGCTTGAAACTTTTCATGCAGAGTGCTAAAGATATTGCATACATCATATCCCATACCATATAAAACACACAGTGTTTCCCAAATGTTTAGCTGCTTGGTTCTCAATCACACTAAAGTCATTGGAGTTTATTTGGCCTCCAATAGTCACATAAAACAAAGCACTAGAATTCATTTTCAGAGATTTGGAAGAGGGAACAATCCCACTGAAACTATCAGTAAAGGATTATTAAAATGTAAAAACACACACTCCCACATTTTATAATGAAACTGATTCTCTGGGGCAAAATAATAGAAACTTAAGTGAAGTTTTTGTTTGTTTGTCTTGTTCTTTTGTTGTTGTTTTTTTTTTTTTTTCTATTTGGAACCACATCACCCAGCTCCCAAATAAATGCATAGAGACTTATTCTTACTTATGAATCCCAGTCAGAGTTTGACTTATATCTTGTCAGCCTAACTTAAATTATCCCATCTCTTTAGCTACATTTTTTTCTCTTGACTTTTTACCTTTCTCTTTTANCTGCAGGAGTAAAGAGGCCAAGAGTACCAGGCTGCTGCCTCTTCTTGTCAGAACACAGAGGTGAACCACCAAGGATCGTGTGATTCCATGCAGTGCACACACCAAAGCCAAAGTCAACTCATCCTCTGCTTCACTGGGGCGTGTGATTAAGCCTGAGTGAGGTCATCAGGGCAATACCTAATCTGAGAACTTGGGTCAATGTGGAAGAATGAGATATTCTCTCTCTCTCTCTCTCTCTCTCTCTCTCTCTCTCTCTCTCTCTCTCTCTCTCTCTTTTTTAATCACTTCTCCCTCTTCTTGTATTCCTTTAACCTAGATTTCCCCTTCTATTTATTCTCGTTGCCTGCTTGCTCTGCCTATTTCTCCCTCCTGCCTAGCTATTGGCAGCTTAGCTCTTCATTAGATCAATCAGGTGTTTTAGGCAAACAAAGTAACACAGTTTCACAGAGTTAAACAAATGCAACATAAAAGAATGCAACATACTTTTGCATCATTAAACAAATATTCCACTCATAAACAAATCTTAAACTAATATTCCATAACACTTCATTAATGAGAACATAGCATATATACAAGAGAATAATTAAGAACAAAGAAAATCTATCAAGTAAAATAACCAAATGCAGCATCAATAAGTTTGTCTATCCCAGAAACAATAATAAAATTAATTTACTTCAACTATAAAAATTGACATTTATGACTCAATATCATGCTGATTATAGATTTCATAAACTAAGATCTGAAAAAAAATTAGTAAAATGTTAAGTCAAAATGATATTTATTTGTTAATATAATGCAAAACAATTAACAATGTATATAATAGTAGTCATATATTAAACATTCTGTGTACGTATTGTATCTATACATTTTGTAAAGATATATTAAATTTTTACATGAAATTTAGTGGATATATTGGTGGAAGTAATATGACAGTAAGGAACAGTGAAGTAATCAAAATTATTAATAACTATTTGGAAAATAAACTGGTAAATACATGAAAGTTACATCTCAAATTATTATGTTTACAATTTAAATCCTTGATGTTCTTTCTTATGTCTGTCTTACTTTATATTTCTAAATCAGTAACATCTTTAAATTTTGTTACATTTATTTATTTTGTATATGCATATATGTTTGCATGTATTTGTGCTAGCAAACATGCTAAAGCATACATGTGGGGATCAGAGGACAATATGAGGATGATGGTCCTGTCTTCCACCATGTGGGGTCCTGGGAACCAAATCAGATCTTTAGGCTTGGCAGAAAACCTGCTTATCCGTTGGACCATCTTCCTGATACACAATATTATCTTTTAAAACTTCCTCTAATTCTTGTAATTTGGGTGAAAACACACTTAAATTCTACCCTCTTGGCAAAATATTGCATAATATGGGCACAACTCATTAAGTTTAAAGTTTCATCTAGGCATATAGAAGAATTTTTTTTCTGGCATTTCTTCATCAATCTTTGTTTACATAACTTTCTTCAAAACAGTCTTTATTTAGCTTCTTTAGGAGATCAAATATAGACTCACTGACCTTTATTAATCTCTAGAAACCAATTATGAGTGAGTACATCCCATGTTCATCTTTTTGGGTCTGGATTACCTCACTCAGGACAGTGTTTTCTATTTCCATCCATTTGAATGCAAAATTCGATAAGTCATTGTTTTTTACCGCTGAGTAGTATTCTAATGTGTATATTCCATTGAAGGACATCTAGGTTGATCTCCTAAAGAAGCTAAATAAGAAGGTGATCCTAAAGAAAAACATATAGCTACCCTCCTGATTATGGGAAGTAGACAAGATTGCCGGGCAAAAAAATGGAATCTTGGGGGTGAGGTGGGAGGGGGGTAAGGGGAGATGGGGAGAGAAAAGTGAGAAGGGGAGG
>NW_026067906.1:5094559-5131474 GCF_014885135.2 Alexandromys fortis
TAGACCAAGATGGAGCGGGGAGGACTTTGGACTTTCCACAGGGCAGGGAACCCTGACTGCCCCTCAGACTGAAGAGGGAGGGGGAGAGGAGTGGGGGGGAGGGGGAGAGGAGAGGGAGGAGGGGGGGAAGGGAGACGGGGAGGAAAATGGGAGGCGGAAATTTTTTTCAATAAAAAATTATATTTAAAAAAAAAGTCTTTACTAGAATGGTCTTTCTTCGTCTAAATGAATTCCGTCATCAATGGTATCATATGCTCAGTTGCTAAGTCAACTTATCTGATTAATTGCCATTTCTCTTCACTGGAATTATAAGCTCTTCTTTATAGTGAAATATTTGTTTAACTATTCAAAGACTGTTGCATTTAATTGTGCAAAAATCTGTTGCATTTGGCTATGCTGCAGAATATTTGTTTAACCATGTAAGGATATGCTGCATTTGTTTAGTTACGTAAAGATGTATTTCTGTTTTACCTTGCCTGCCTAAGGCACCTGATTAATCTAATAAAAAACTGAATGGTCAATAGCAAGGAAGAGGTGTAGATGGATCTTTCAGGCAGGAAGAGTAAGGAGGAGGAGGAATTCAGGTTCAAGGAAGAAAAAAATGGTGACAACAGTGAGCAGCCAGCCAGACCTGGAGGAAGCAGGAAAATAGAGCATACAGAATAAAAAATAAAAAAAAAAAGACTTTCTGAGACGAAATACAGAAAAATAAAAACAGATTAAATTAATTTAAAATAGCTAGTGGGACAAGCCTAAACTAAGCCCCAGCATTCCTAATTAATAATAAGTCCTCATTTCTTTATTTAGGAGGTGGTTGATGGCCCAAAGAAAATGCCAGTTGGGGCAGTTATTAGCACAGACATTGTTACAAAATGCATCATCAATAACTCTGTCTAGAATTATTCCTTTTCCAGCAAACTTCCAATGAAGAAGTTTATAATCTACACAAGTCTTCTCATCTATTCTTTACTCTTCATTATTCTAAAATGTGACTTCCTAGCTGTGTGGTGTTGGTGCATGCCTATATTTCCAGCAGACTGGAGGAGAGTCCCAGGCCAGCCTGGTGTATGGAGTGAGTTCCAGGGAAGTCAAAGCTTCAATGAGAAACCCCGTCACAAAAATAATAAATAATAAATAAATAAATAAATAAATAAATAGCATACACAATAAAATATGATATCTGTCCATACAAATCTATATTTTCAGAGAAGGGACTAGTGATGTTACTGCCTTTTAGTTATCATAAGTCCTTAACCAGTATGACCTTAGAGATATTTGATACCCTTGAAGATGAACATTTGGTAATTTAACATTTATTGTTTCTAGAGTCAGAATGTTTGAAAATACTTCCCTTCAATCCCATCATATTTTATTCACTAAGTTTTTCCATGTTTTCTACTTTTTTTTCCTGTTTTCTCAGAGACCACCTTGCCTTCTTGTCTTGACCAAGAGTTTACGTCCAACCCTTGACTGTTGTGTGTATCTCCATATTTATTCTTTCTCAAGTTGGATTTTTGAAGTAAAGCTACTTGTCTCCCTGTTTGGTATCTCTTAAACTATTAGAGTATTCTTATCATTTCCTGCTCAAATAAAATGACTTACGGAGAATTTTAATATATTGATGTCTTAGTTATTTAGGGTCTCTATTGGCGTGAAGAGACACTGTGACTACAGCAACTCTTGTAAAGAAAATATTTAATTTTGTTGGCTCACTGAGAGTTTCAGAGGTTCAGCCCATTATCATCCTGGTGGTGAGAATGGCATCCTTCTGGAGAAGTCGCTGAGAATCTGACATCTGCAGGCAACAGGAAGTCAACCGAAACACTGGGCAGTATCTCGCATAGCAAACCTCAAAGCCCACCCCCACAGTGACACACTTCTTCCAACAAGACCACACCCACTCCAACAAAGACAACTTTCTAATAATGCCACTACCTATAAGATTATGGGGGACAATTACATTCAAATTTCCACAGTTGGTTAGTCCATTAGTTGTGTTAATCATGTGATATTATTTTTATCTAGTCTGTGATATATTAAATTGGAACATCAAAAAAAAACAAAACAACAAAAATGTTTCCTACAGTAATATTAGAATATGAGAGAAGAATAGAAGTAATAAAGATAAAACAAAGCTGTCCGTTAAAAATACTAATGCATGATACTGTGAAAATGAATAGGATCTTAGAATTTACAATGTAGCCTCTAGTTCTCATTAACACATAAGTCCTGTTATATTGAGTTGTAATATTGTTTCACAGTCTCTATTGACATTGCCATCTGTTCTATAGCTTCTGAAATCTCAATTCCCATACATTGGGCTAGTTAGAATATCTCAATATTATGTATTTGAGCAATGAGTCAAAAGCTCACCAACTAGTGATGTCCAGGAGATTTTCCCATTTTCCTCCTCTTAAGCTATTCTCACAGGACAGAGGTGGACAGACAGAACTGTAGACATTTGGCGTCCATTGAGTTGGACTGTTCATATGTTCAGGATCATAACAATTTCCCGGGTAAGCTGCAAAAATATGAACATTGAAGGAAGGTGCTTGAGTTAAATACTAGGTTATAGTACAAACGTCTTATTTTATAAACAATAAGGAAACTGATGCTTTTTTTTTGAAATTGATCATCCTGTCTCTGTTCACAAAATGCAACAAGATCCCAAGATTAATATGTACAACTGGGATGTTAATTACTCAAAATTCAGCATGCATATATTAGCAAATAAAGAGGTTCAGTTGTGAGTTTAGCAGGAAGCGACAAACTTTTAGGACAATGTTACTATACAGTTTATTACAAACTGGTATCCACTGACACTTTTTGAAGGATCTAGGAAAATTGTTTTAATTTAAAAATGTCAACCAGTTATGATATGTTTAATAACAGTTCTACATGCTTCTAACTTATGCTAATCAAATATTTCATTTTAGTTCATACCTGTCATTGGATGCCTGCTATAAATGAGGCAATAAATATACACATTGTTCAGAGGCAAACCTCATAGTTAAGAAATAGAAAAATAGAGAAGAAATATTCTGATGTTTGTATTTCTCTATGAAATGAGCTTTAGTCACAATAGCTAGAGAAGAGTAGCAGATAGCAGAACAAGTACTCAAACATATTAGATATTCTGAGACCTGGAAAAAAAGGGTACTATGTTATGTAAATATATTATCAAATTATATATATATATATTCTATTATTAAAATTGTCTATCAGATAACATGTGGTAAATATAAATCTTTACATTTTACTTTGGTATTATTTTTTTCTATATATTTAATGGCCTTGGGATTTTTTTTAAAGAATGATTACAACAGAATTGTTATTTGAAAAGCACACATTTTAAATACAATAACCTATCAGAAAAATACAGCCCCATGTATAAAAACCTGTATTATTGATTTCTCGACATCACTTTTATAGAAAATGATCATTTTAGATTTCTGATTACAACTATTATGCTCACTGAGGCCTCGCTGAATTGGTTTTACATGTGAGAAATATTAAAACTGTGTAGAGAAGTTACCGCATTATAGATAATCCATTGGTTAAATGAGCTTTTAAACCAATTGACTAAAGTGGAAGCCACAAGAAATAGGATTGCAGATTGAATCTTTTCACAGAAACTGCTCCCTATTGACTTGGGCTTAAAGAACCTGATACTTCTGTTTTATTTCCAAGACTGTAGTTAGTATTCCAAAACTGGACTTGACTATTTTATTATTAGGCTTTTTCACAGGGAAGTCAAACTGTGACTTCTTCACCACTGCCAGGGCTCTTTTGAGTATTACGTTAAGTGTTAAATGTGAGTATTTCATCCAGCTGCCTCCTGTTAGACCCTAATTCCATCCTTAGCCTTGTCAGAGGTCACCAGATTCTCAAATAATGCATTTCATCGGAGGAAAAAACCAAAGCAGAGCATCAGGGTTCAGGGACAGCAACAGACACACAGCAAAGCTGGGCATTTAAAAATTCTTACTGGACTTTAAATCCATGGCATTTGAAATTGCTTTAAATATTTTTTAAATTAGTTGGAACTAAATTTACTTTATCAGATGTTCATAATTGCTTCAAATTGCTCTCTTTACTGGATAGATTTTGGAATTAAAATTCCAGATATTACTCATGATGGGAAATACTCAAAATAACCTGGTTTTCAAACTTGCTACCTTAACATTTTTTGTTGTTGTTATTTTAAAACTCTTTTGTTATATTTTGGCATTAGGTCTCATAATCTGGACCAAACTGGCCTTGAATTCATGACAATCTTAGCCTCATAAATGATGTGATTACACTCATGAACCACTATGTCTGGATTTTAACTCTCTTCTACTTAATGCATTATTATGTGTATTTTAATCCCTAAATTTATTTATATTGGACATTTGTCTATTTCAGTGAAAGTAGACATTTGCAGATACAGAAGCTTTTAAAATATTAAACTTTAAAAATTATATCTGTTGAATATCCCAATGCAGGGGACTAAAACAAAACTAAACAACTCCTTCCAAGTTTCTAGTTGTTGTCAAATGGCTGTGTTTTCTAGGACTGATAGTGAATGCAAAGCTAGCTAATACACATATATTAGCACTCTGTGCTTTAGGACAGTCTTGGGCAGGTCACTACCTATTGGTTTTCGGTTTAGACAGGTGTTGGGAACACTACTACTGCAGAGATTATTACCATGCCTCCTGTGTCTTGCATTTGTAGTCTAGAAATTATGTTTATTTATAAGAGACTTGCAAAGATATTACTTCTACTGCTAAATTTGAATGACGTCAACAGAAAGTAGGAAGAAATATACATCTCTGAAGCTATTATAACGTAAGTTAAAGGTATTGTTCTACATGGGGATCAATGGCTTTCAAAAAAAAAAAACAAGACAATCATAATTGTCAAAAAGAGGAAAATTGAATTAGATAGTCAAAGCTTATAATGAAATAATAAAGTACAAAAAAAAACAAAAAATTAAAAGAAAAATTCTCTTAATGGAGAATTTGAAACCAATATTTGACTACCATGTTCTCATTAACAAATGTTATAATTCTCATAATTCTTTCTTTTTTGATTATTTTTAATGTTTTAACAAATAGTTTAATGTGGATTTATTAATAAATATTTAATTGCCTGTTTACTTGTTTGAAAATATAAAAATCCAATTTTTGTGTGAAATGGGAAATTAATCTTGAGAAACATATACAATCTGTTCTACTCATTATCATCTAATCATACCATGAGCTAATATGCCCTCTGTTGTCCTGCTTCTTTCTGGGACATAAACCGGCCAATCCCCATCTTAGTTAAACTCTGAACAATTTTATTTCATCGAAGCTGTAACTACACTTCTATTTCTACTCTTTCCATTTCTTCTTTCCAACAGAACAGTATGATGAAAACATACATTGCAACAGAACCCTATTCACTCAAAACGTGTTCAGTGCTTTGCTGATCACTCAGAGGAAAATGAAAAATCCTAGACCTGCCAAAGAGGTCTTGCGATCCTACATTTTTCTGCATCCTCGAAAAGTGTTCACACCTGTTACTCCCTTATTAGAATCTTTACCCCATCTCTGCAGAACCCTCACTTTCTTAAGACTCACCCTCTAATAGCATTTTCTCGTTGAGGTCTTTCAGGACACCCCTAGTGAAGAGACAATCCCATTTACCCATTAGGCTGTAACAAACTACTCACAATGCTTCCCTTTATAATTGGCTACTCTCTCCGAAGTACCTAATGCAGAGTTTGGAATGAGTTAGAGAATTAATGACCAGGTTTTGGTCATTAAAAACTTTGGCAATGTTGTCTCAAGCAGTAAGGAGGAATACTACACCTGAACTTCAGTGTCTTAATGCCATGTTCTATCTTTGTATCCATGGTAAGTTTCTCCAGAAATTTCCATCTCAACTCCATATATGAGCTCTTTGTATCAGTCTCCGTCCATTGACTACTCTCTAGATTTTCTCTACTATTTGAACTCTAGCCCCACATGTTAGTTGAACTGATGCAGACTAGTGTGGTTATAAAGGATAGTTTTAAGAGATAGTGAATTCCTGGAGACACATAGAACATGAAAAGTAGGAGAATACCATGTCAAATTCTGGATAAATTTTGTGTGGTTCTAGTGTGTGTTTGTGCATATGTGCTTGTGTTCATGATGGTCAATGAATTCAGCAATTTTACAGAATTTCTTTACATACACATCCCTCACATCACCCTCACAACATACACACTAAATTGACATTGGTATTTTATAATATCCCATTCCCTAAGAATGTAGGTTAGTGTTAAGGCCAAGTTGACATCATGTTTTATGCACTGGCTTACTTATTGGCCAGAGTTTCTTTTTTCTTTCATAGAGACCTGAGCTTAGAGGTGACTCTAATGGAATATAATAGAACACATACAGAGAGTACTCAACCATTTTACAACATGTATATTGAACACCTTCTCTGTCCAAAGGCAATGAAGCTAAAAAGAAGGATACAGAATAGTGGGTTCTAGTAGACGTTTGAACCTTGAATAGGAAGAGAAAACTAATGCACAAGTCAAATCATTGTCACTGACTTTGGAAACAAATTGTGATCCTGGATAGAGACAATTAAAATTAAAAGGAGAAACAATGAATCAAAGATGCAAAGAAATGAAAAACATCTCCAGCACCTTTTAAGCCCCGCTGTGTACCAGGTGCTGCGCGTGTACTTCATCACTTAATCATCATAGAGACCATATGGCGGCTGAGTTATGGCACTGTTTTTATAGGGAAGGAAATTGTTTTGAGGTCCTTCCAACAAGCATTTTTCAATCTTACAGCCATCACTTTTTTTACAATAAATTTGTATAGCGACGTTGGCAAAATGTCTCTGGCTGTAGGTACAATATCATTGTTGTCTACCCTGAATAAAGTCAAAATTCTAATTGCAGAGGTTGTTCACAAGATAATCAAGTATAATTTCATTTTAATGTTGACATACTGACAGAACCAAGCCTACTTTGTGAGGAAGCAAGAAAAGTTCACCCATAAATATAGGTCTCAATGGCATTTTTTTAGAGATGGTATATCTGTATTAAATATTTAAGAATGATATAGGGTGAAAGTTCCTTCTAGGAAGAAGAAGCTGGAAGAACAAAGTCAGAGAGTTTTGAATCTGTGGGATATTTTTATTGGTGAAAGTCGTAACGGTTAGAGCAATGAAACTCCCAAATAAACACAGGCTCACATATTCTAGAAGTCAATTTTGCTCATACTCTATATCAGTTATTTTGATTTCACATAATTTCTTTGTAAATTGGTGATTCTTGAACTCAGATACATTTATTTTATATCTGTAGCATCAGCAATGAAGTTTCCATTGTGTCTAAGATTTTAAGCATTAACCTGGCAGAAGGGGAGGATAGGCTTGCTTTCAGACACCAATTCCTGACCTAGTTGACTTCCCTTCCAATGTTCTATGATACAGCTAAGTGGTCACAAACATACTGTGCATATTATATCTTTTGCTGGAAAGAAAAGAATTTTTTTTTCAAGTCAGGGTTTCTCTGTGTAACAGCCCTAGTTGGCTTTAACTCACTGAGTTCTACCTGCCTTTGCCTCTTGAGTCCTGGGATTAAAGGTGTGCACCACCACTGCTTGGCAGAACTTTTTTTTAATGTTAGATGGTAAGAAGCACGGTGAGCCTGATATCCTAAATAGAAAGTTGAAATTTGAATATAGCTATGCTAGTAGGATGCAAATCACCGATGAAAAGTGGGAAGTTCCATTTCACTGTGTACAATGAACAGAGGGAAAGTCTTTGGTAACATAAGCATTTCTAGCTTCAGTGAATAAAGAAATTGCCTTACTGCCAGCTAAGGAATGGAACAGAAGAAGGTATCTTTACCCTGAGGAGCATGATAATTCTGTGAATTATTTTTTAACATAAATATGAAAAGCTAAGGGACATTGTTGGTGTAAACCAGAATCTTGAGTGATGTGGTAGGAGGATTCCGCACACGGTCCTAAAAAGTGAAAGGCTTTTCAGGTATGATTAAAGGTTGAGATGGGAAGACTATCTTGTATTTTTAGGTAGTCTTGATGAAATTGCATAGGTCTTTATTGGAGAGTTTAACAGAATTAAAAACAAAGAGAGGGGACAAGGATGGAAATACAGAACATAAGGGAGAGCAATGATAAAGGGCAAGTAGCAAAAGTTGGGGGAGGAAAGAAACTCTGTGCTATAACCTTGAGAAGGAAAAATAGTTTTTGTAAAATTTTTACTTCCGCTCAATATTGGTTTGTTACCTCCAAAATTGTATGATATTTATTTCCACTTTAAAACACTATGTTTATGAATTTTACAGCAATAATAATGGCAGCTAATGCAGAGGTATGTATTTCCTTAATCCAAAAAACTATATGTAGAAAAATGACTGTAGGAAAGTGTTTTATATTTTCTATATTATCAACAATAAGTAAGCAAGATGACTCATACTTTGAAACAGTTTAAGTAATTTAGAAATATGCAATTCTGTTGGAAAGTATATTTCTTAAATTCTACAATTACAAGAAATGTGCAAACTCTAATTTAAAAACAGACTTCAATATTTCTAAATATGCCACATCTTTTTCTTAATGAAGTGTTTCCTCCACAAATGTAAACGGTTTCAGTTTTTCATGTTTTTCCCATCTAGCAGATTGTCCTGTAATTTTACAAGCGTTGGTGCAAGCGCAGCTGTTGTTCTAAGGAGGTGTTCATGCAACTCTGTGTGCAAAGTTCATCCATCATGTTCTGCTCACATTTTCCAAGAATCATAACATACAAGAACACTGATAAAATGCATAGAGTGTCAAATATTAGACTACAGATTTGCGGTGTACATAAGGAAATGTTGAAGTCAACTTAGCCTCAGCAAAAGCCTGAGGAACGGTTCTGTGTAACCATTTACTCAGACAAGCACAAGGATGTTTAATATCAGAATTCCAAACTAGAATTAATATTAAATATAAACTCTGAAAAAACAGAAGACTTTTATTTACTTTGCATAAATTATTCTTTTTGATGATATTGACATTCCTGTATCACTTTCCCTGTTTTAGAATGGATTTTGCAGGTGTGCATGAGTGTTTGAATACACACACACACACATGTTTGTGTGTTCATGGGTGTACCAGTGTATGCGGTGCATGTGAAGGTCAGAGGACAATCTTGAATCAATCTGCTTGAATGTCATTCATCAGATGCTATCTACCCAGTATATTTGAGGATGCTATCCTATTAGTTAGCCTGTAACTTACAAACCTGACTATGCTGCCAGGCAGGAGAGCTGCCTGCCACTGCCTACCCAGCACCAATGCTCAGTAAGATTCCAAACCTGCTACCACATGCAGTGCTTTAAATTGTCCTCATGCTTGTGACCCAAGATGACACTTCACTGACTGAGCTTTCTCCGGCCTTTAGAAAGACTGGTTTGGGTTTTTTAAATATATTCTTTACTTATTATATGACAACAATAAAATGTATTCAATGCTCATTTTTTTATATTTGTAAACATAAAATGGCTCGTACAAGTAACTCAAAACAAGTAACTGCCTTCCTGCCCGAAGAATGTCATTTAAACATCTGAAAACATGTCACAATAGAGCATAAAGTTTTTATGGTCAGATTCAGTTTTTGCTTATTCTCTCTGACACAACCAGTAACAAGTTTATTGTGTCCCATACATTTACATACCATCATTTCAGACATGACAGGGGCTTTCATGGTACAAACACACAGCATCTGTGAATGCACACACAAGACCTGCACAAGATCAAGCCAGCAGACACACCAGCGATGATGAGAGAGAGCAGCTCATGAAATCCCACGCCTAATTTAGGAGATATTGGCAAAAGATGGCTGCCGAGGAAAGGGGAGTCTATTTATTTCAAAAATGAGTCCAGTAAGCGGATACAGATGTTCCAGTAGTTGTTCCTGTATCTTTGCATATACAAACAGCACCAAGTAGAATCAGTGAAAATCAGAATACATGGATTTAAGAGAGAGGAAAGTGGCATGGGGGAAGGAGGGAGTGAATGGAAGGGAGGGTAGGGTTCTGAATCTGGTCCAAAACATATATTCATGTATTAAAGTCTTAACCAGTAAACAACTGCAACATTTATTACAGTATTCTGTTTTCAATAAAAACATTGGTACATAGCATGTATGAACAAAACAGATTTGTGCAGCAAACGCTGATTTAAAATGATCAGAAAAGTGAACCATAATTTTTGTACATTTAACCATGTGTCATTTCCCATCATCACTGTTATCTCTACCTCAAACCAATGCGTTTATTCTTGGCGTAGCTATCGGCGCTACAGCCACACTCGTCAAGTCACCAACGGGATATGTGGCAAGTGCACTGGAAACCTTTGGCTAGTATTCCTGTCGTGGACTATGAGCTATAAAATTAGGAAAGATATCTTATTCTTCAGAAGCTAGAGTTCACCATAATACTCATTCTTAACTGACTTGTTGACATACAAAATTATTTTAGAACATAGAAAAACAACATGATATATCTGATACATAATGCAAAGGGCACAGATGGTTTTCTGAGACTGAATCCTGTAATTACCATAATAGTATTTCTACAGTGACTCATAATGTGGTAATCATTTACCAAATATTTCCAGTTCTGTCTCCCATCAAGCACACAGAAGGATTGTGCTGCATGTGGTTTGGAAGGAAACATGGGAGAAGTTCTCTTGGCTAATGGAACTGATATCAATTCAAATATTATTTTTAATAGTGTGTGTGTGTATGTGTGTGAATATAGGTATGTCCAGATGCCAGAAATTTTCTGGACCAGTGTATCAGGAAATTGTGAGCTGCCCAAGATGGGTCCTAGGAAGCAAACTTAGATTGTCTGCATGATTAGGAAATGTTCATATCCACCATTCCAGCCTCCTAATTATTCATTTTGAATGAAAAATTTTTCAAAAGGCTCTCTACCTCTCAGGCTTGAAAACCATCAACATTTGAAATGGATGATGTAATAAAGACCTACTTTCTTGACTATATATGCAAGCATACTGATCTTATTATTGTGCTACCAGACTTGGGGACTTTTTTTCATTGCATTAGAGCCAAATACATGCTGTCATGCAAACATATATAAGGAAGCATACTAAGAATACACAAAACTACACTTACGTTAATATATTACATTGTAAGTCCTTTATTTTGGCAACTTTGAAGTTTTATACAAAGTTAGTTGTGAAGCATTCTTTACATTTTTAGACATGAATTTTTAAATTATTATTAAAGTGAAAAAAAAAGCAAGAATATGAAACCTAAAGGAACTAAGTGCCTCTGGAAACTAGAACATGAAATAAAAGCTGGTTTAAGGTAAAGAGAAATACTCTTGAATCCAGAAAAAGAAAACTTGTTTTGTTTTGTTTTCTGGGTCTGACCTTAACAGTTAAAAGATAATTTTAAAAGGAAGACTCTTAAATCTATAAGAAAACATTAATATGAATATAGTGATATTACATTCTGGCTTAGTTTATATTCTCATTTACCACTGTAAGAGGCAGAAAACACCATACCCATGTATGATGCAGAAGTTACGTTTCCATAGGGGAAATTTCTTGCAGCCCTGTTTTGTGTGCATATAATCAAGAAGAGATACAGGCCTTGCTCTTCTCCTGACATGATGTATTAGCTGGGCTTGTCAACTATGTCATATGTGTAGGCAATATTCTCAACATTCCGCCTGTATTAGCATAAACCTGACTCTGCTTTATCTGGTGTTACAGTAAGGCTTGGTCTATATCACAAGGCAAGGGAATGAAGTAGATGCAACGAAACGTCTATGGGATTCCAAAGTCAGTTCAAATCAACTCTAGAATGTATACTCTTAATTGCTAGAAAGGATGTCCTAACATGACAAACCTAGACCCGGGGAAACAAAACCTGGTAACGTTACTGCATTTCGCTAAACTCTGGTTTTTCTTTCTTTTCATTTCTATCACTTTCTGTTTCTCCATGAAAATTCTTATCAGTGTCCTTGATAATGAGCTACTAGTTCAAAAAATTTAAGAGCATCCGCACCCTCTTGCGGTCATTGCCATACAAATGCTGCGTTTCTGGTCCTTATTTTGTCTGTCAACTAATAAACATATGCATTTCCAGAAATACGTAATAAGTGCCCAACTTTAATTTTTTTCTGTTTTAATGCAATCTCAACCATGCATTTATAATAATGAAGAATATAGAGCCAGCTATCATCTATCAAAGACATAATATTGTAAGTCTAGCCATTTTGTAGTCATGTCGCATACTCTGTACAGCCATCATTCAACCATGCATTCGTAATTTTATTTCACAGATGAGAAAACTGACATTTACCATAGGTTTAGCAACTTGGTTAGAAGTAAAACTGGTTTTTCCAAATGATGTCATCCTTGCTTTGGTTTCTGTCATCTGTGTTACATGGCACCAGCGGGCACTGTGCCCTATCACTATTAAGTAAACTTGAAGCAGTTTAGTAGCTGGGACCTCTTTCAACTACTATTATGTCTCAAGAAAAATAGTGTCGTAAGTGACAGTAAGCTATTGCATTTAAAAATCCACCGGTAAAAATACGGTGAGCAGTTTAACAGTGAATGAGCGTATGAGTGAGTTAATGAATCTTCTGCTCTAGCAGCGGCTCCAACCTGTCAAGTCAGTTTACATAAGACGGCGGTAAATTTTCACATTAACCCGGAAATTGTGGTTTGGTTTCTATAGACATTTATTTTATGCGATTTAAGTTGACAGTGAAGCATCTCAAAGAGGAAGAGTCGTTTCTTCAGTTACTTTCATTTCTGAATATAGCCCACAGTGGTATTCTTTGTAGGAAGAGAAACATGATCTCTTTAGTTCTGGAGGGAGAATATATCTTAATATGTGTTTTCTGCAGTTGATCAGCATCAATGGGCCCCCATACATATGGCATTTTAAAGAACTTTGAGGATCTTAAGTTTAAAAGATGCACAGTATTTGTTGAATTGTACATAATTCAAATGCAAAAATATGTTAGAAGGAAATATGATAACACTTATACCAAGAAATCCGGTAAATCTAATTTTAATAAATTGTGGTGGTTATTTACTACCAGATCCAGCCCAGTTTTCCTTAGAAATAATTCCTCCTTAGCAACCGACTTCAGAGGAACTTATGAGGTAGAATACCAGAAGCAGCATAAATCCCCTAAAAGAGCAATAAAATACCTTTGCAAAGAAACCAAACCCAGATTCCATACCATAATTCACGCAGCACCGCCCATCATAAACAAAAATTCATTATGCCCGCTGTGTGGAAAAATGTTAAGCAAGAAGAAATAAACAGAGAATGTTTTAACAAATCATATTAGCCAAATGAAAAAAATAGGATAAAGCCACAGTTCTGAATGAGACTGCCAATAAAGCTTAAAACACAGCCAAAATTTGGAAGAAATCTAAACATAGCCAGACCAAGTCTAAATCTTCCTAAGATATTTTATTCTGGGTTTTTCCTTTCAACTATTTCCTTTAAGTCGGGGGGGGGGGGGGGGGGAACCTTGACTAGATCAAGAGATGTGATATTAAATGCATGCCCACTGTATCCAAACCTAAATTGAGGATACAACTGACTAACATTTAAGGACATAAACCAGATCGTAATTGCCATGCAAGAATTACAAAGTGCATCAGAAGGGAGAATAAAAATGTTTGCAGGTTTAGAATGTTCTCCCAGACACACACACACACACACACACACACACACACACACACAAAAACAACTCCAAGAAGAATCTTTTATGGTCCATTTCTCCATGGATGTACAGAACTTTGAGTGGTTGCAGTATGTATGTTTCTTGAACACTTTACTAAGTGTTCATGCATGCACACAGTAAAAAAGCCTTCTGTGGGACCACTTTCTATCTCTGTGCTCTCTGATTAGAAATAACACATACAATGGCACGTAGCTGCTGAGAAAATACAAGGAGAAAGAAAATTTCTTACCATGCATTAAAAATCTGTCATTTATACAATGAGGTCTTCTTCGTCCCTTTCTACGATTTTATATATTTATAGAAAAATAGCTTCTTCCCCATGAAGCTGGCATATGTTAAGGGCCATTGTATTTTTTTAACCGTGAGAAGGTCTATGGCCACAATTATGATCTTAAAAGACAGAGGAAGGGTCACCATGAAATGAGAAAGAGAAAAGGAAGAAAGCGATCTTAAAATATGATATTTCTTTCTTGGCCTGTGTCTGTTAACACGTTAAGGAGATGTACCTGAGTGATAGAGTTAAGAAAAATGAGATTTAAAAGTTATCTTGAAATCTTGCCACCAATTTCAACGTTGTTTCCTTTTGGGAAAAAGAAAAAAAGAATGATCTACTGGTTCCAAACAAGCAAAATATGAAGATGTTTTTAGTACAAAACACCTTTTGTGTATATACAGTGGGAAATCTTTTTTGTGTGTTTGTTTACTGAAACAGGGTTTCTCTGTAGTTTTTTGAGTGTGTCCTGGAACTTGCTCTGCAGACCAAACTGACTTGAACTCAGAGAGATCTGTCTGCCTCTGCCTCCCAAGTGCTGGGGTGAATGATGTGCACCACCACCACACTGCACAGTGGGAATTCTTTAACTAAATACTATGGATGTACAATCAGCAACAGCAACTGTGATAAATCTCATGTGTTCACTATTGAGACCTAACAAAACTAATCACCGGGGGATAATTTATCAGATCATAATTAGATGATAAGATATAGCAATGCTTTAGCTTTTCTATTCTTCTTTTCTGTTTTTGGTTTATTTTTGTTGTTGTTGGGTTTTTTTTTTGTTGTTGTTGTTTGTTTGTTTTTTTTGAGAAAGGGTTTCTCTGTCGCTTTGGAGCCTGTCCTGGAACTAGCTCTTGTAGACCAGGCTGGCCTTGAGCTCACAGAGATCCACCTGCCTCTGCCTCCTGAGAGCTGGGATTAAAGGCATGTGCCACCACCACCTGGCAGCTTTCATACATTTCAAAAAGCTTCTAGATACTGAATTCTCTACTCAAAATTAGTCCTTGCTTTTCCATTACTCTGTTTATTCTCAGACAGTCTTCAAGAAAGGAAGCAATGGCAAAAGAAATGAAACAAAAATATACAATATCTTCAGTCCTCCATTATCGTCCATGCAGTTCATTTTTTGAAAAAAAGTGACCATCTTTTTGCTGCCATCCTTTGCTTTTCGATTTTCTTTCAATGTTTTACAACCTTTATTATTTTATCTCAGTTATTTTTGAAAGAAAAAGGAAGGAAAGAAATGGAAAAGAAGAGGAGGAAAGCAGAGGGGGGAGGACAAGAGAAGAGGGGGACTGGAAAGGAGGGGAAAGGAGAAGTGAGGAGAGGGGTCTAGAGAAGTGAGAAAGGCAGTGGATGTCAGAGAAAGAAATGACCTTCATAAGACTGAGAGATTTTGAGCATCATACAAGTGTATTTAGAACCATACACTTGTATAATCCATTCAGACAAAAACTCTAAGTATCTATACGTGGTCACTGGGATCTTAATTCTAGTCAAGGGATAAAAGGTATTAGCTAGTTGATATTTTAAGATTTTTAAATAGTTTTAAAATTTCCAATCCTTGTTTTAATTAAGGAAATTTTATTTTTCAGTGGTTTTGCTCACCAGAAATATTTAGAAAAAGAAGAAGAAGAAGAAGAAGAAGAAGAAGAAGAAGAAGAAGAAGAAGAAGAAGAAGAAGAAGAAGAAGAAGAAGAAGAAGAAGAAGAAGAGAGGAAGGAGGGAAGGAAGGAGGGATGACAGGAGGGAGACAGGGAGGGAGGAAGACAGATTTCAGTTCCTTTGGGTCTCCTAACTGCAATAAAATGAGTGCACTTTTATATTTAAATAATGCAAAAGTACCCATGACATTGCTATCAACAAGAAAACTATGAAATTAGACTCAGAAAAACTGGTAAACACTTAGCTTATAATTCTATCTAAATATATCTTGACCTAAAATCTTGAAGAAGATTAACAAATCATAAAAAGGAAACTCATCAGAAACTCCACTACTTAAAGACTTTAATGGCCCAGACCTTTTGAAAATATCTTTATCTTTGTTTGTTTGTTTGGAAAATGCTAAAAGAAAAATATTCACCAATGTGAAGCTAAGCCAAACCTTGCTTTCCCAAGTCTTAAAATAAAACTCTCAGAAAACAAACATGGCATTGTTTATTTTTTAGAACATATACTATTTCACATCCATGAAATGTTCTCAGAATAAAATCTGTAGCAATGAATCTGCTCTAGTCTGATGGTAAACCAGTCTACTTTGAATAGCCATCCTTTTTCCTATGCTCTTTGCAACAAAGGCTGTCCTTATGCCCTTCTCAAGGCTGACAGCTTCTATTTAATTTACAGAAGCTGAACTATTCATATTTATATTATCAATAAATCACTTATGCTAGAATAGGTACAGGAGCAAATATGCTTCTGTTTTCTCACGAGCTTGCAAGAATCACAAGTTCTTAAAATAGCCAGAGATGCATGGAGATGTAAGTGATGTTCTCCATGAGCAAATTCAAGCTGGAGCTTCTGACAAGAGGAATTTTAAAAGTTAGAAAGATGAGGCCCACTCCTTGAATGAACTATTTTACTAAGTAATTTATTGTGTTGACCTTTCACCTGTCTTGTTGGTGTGAATGAGTTTCACTGTTATGCCCAACAAATGATATTCAAGGTTATTATTTTCACATAAAGCATAGGGTCATATCACAGAAAAGTAATTACCATTAATAAAAGCAAGAACATTTTTAAATTTTTAACCTGTTAATTAGGTTCAGGTTACACAGGATACTAAGCTATCTGCTCTAAGAAGGAAACTCAGATGACAAAATTAAATGAGTAATAACTCCAATGGTACACCTCACCCCTATGTTATAAGTACCAAGAGCATTGTGACTGTTTTATATTCATTAGCAATTGGAAGAGCTCCTAATATTAACATCTTGGTTAATGTATCTGTACTTTTGTCACTAAAACTCAAAACTGTATATGTCATGTAATTTCAGTATGATTGTTAGCAATCTGGTTTTAATAATTTTTATTTTGGGTGGCATGAATGTGCTTATTTATAACCAAAAGAGCTATGAACAAAAAAGCATTGCTTTACAAATGTCATCTAACCATCATAGAAAGAGATAAAAGAGAGTGAGGTGTAAAGGTGCACAAGTATTTGCATCCATTTCGTCAGATGCAGATTCACTGTATGAGACACATGCATAGATATGTGACTTCACCAATAACTCCGGTCAAAAGCACACTTCTCTCGTTTCTTCTTGTTCCCTTATTTTTCTCTCTGTTAGTATACCCAGAGACATATGCATAGATATATTTTTATAGAAGTTTTTTCTTGTTTTTTTTTTTGAGCAGCATAGTAATTGCATGGACTCTATAAACTTCAGATGCTCTAAAGAAAAATAATACAAACAGATTAAAATGTAGCTTGATCAATTTCTATACCTTTATTCAGAAGTCTGCTTTGTACAAGTCATCTGCATGGCTATCCACAGAACATATGCTACCAATTAAAAGTTACATAAGCTTAGGTCTGAGTAAAATCTTCAAAGCATGTTGGCTTCTGAACAACATACATTAGTTGAAATTCAATGAAAAAATACACTTTCTATAAATAAGTCTCAGAATTCTTCTGTATTTTTTTCTGGCAAATCTATGAATCCGTGAATAGGAATAGGCAAAGATGACCTATTTCCAACTTTTAGTATAATCTAATCAAAGAACTAACAAAAAAATAAAAAAAAGAACTAACAGCACAAAGGATGTTTTTGTTTGAAATCAGGTATCATATTTCTTGCTGCCATTTCTTAGTCATAGCCTCTTTTGCATAGTGATAATTCAACATTTTATTTTATTTGTACAATTACAAGGCAGGCATTTGCCATGTACAGACTATTTTCATTAAAGCTTACTAAATAAAAAGAACTCAATGGTGCGCTAACGGTACATAAAATTACTTTATTAAAAATCCACATTTTAAGGGGAAGAACACTTATGTATTCCCTTGACTGCGCTGCATTGATGTAATAGGGGTCTGATCAAGGCACAGTTGAAACATTCTAGAGAGACTGGCAAGTTCCAACTCATGTGGGGGAGCAGGGTGAAACCTCAAGACTTCCCAGATAGCCTCCTAAAAGAGGAGCAGCAGATTTCAAAGAAAATGTAACTTGAAATTCATTAAATGTCAGGAAACCCATTATGTGTCTCAGCAAACATGACTAAAGAATTATGCCATTGTGTCACTTACCAGTTTGACACCTTGACCAACTTAGTCATGCCAGAAAAAAAAAACTGAGGGCATTTTCTGTAATTGAAGAGACTAGGAAACACACACACAAAAATCACATCCATTTGTACACACAAAAATTATTGTGCAGGTGTATATGCAAGTCATACAAGGAGAGGGCAAAGCACTCAGGAGAGTGAGTATAGTCATAACTCGGTGATCAAGTTCTCTTCTCTACTCCACAAGAATTTATGAGAAAACAGAGGAAATATGTATCCTGCTAGAGTAATTATAACCAAGGGCCAGCAGGGCATAAAGAGTGGAGAGTTGGAGAATTCAAGACTACTAATAGAGGCGGGCAGTGGTGGTGCACGCCTTTAATCCCAGCACTTGGGAGGCAGAGGCAGGGGGACTCTGTGAGTTCAAGGCCAGCCTGGTCTACAAGAGCTAGTTCCAGGACAGACTCCAAAACCACAGAGAAACCCTGTCTCGAAAAACCAAAACAAACAAACAAACAAAAAAGACTACCAATAGAGCCTGGTTTGACAAAATGTCAGCAGGGGAAGTATTGGGCAGAAGGGAGTGAGCAAGGAGGAGAGGAAGAGTTCAGAGAAGGGAACAGGAAGTGAGTGTAAGTCACTGGGAAAAAAGGAAAACAACCAAGAGAAGAAGAAAGCAAAACAATTGCATTTCCTGTTGTGTGGAGGGAGAAACTGGCAACTTAGGTCCCAGAAACCACGACGTTAGACACTGAAATCACTAAAATGCTTTCTTTGATTTTCTGTATCCTTGAATGCTGTAATGTTTTCTACATATGTTAGGAGGGGTTCTCTGCATTAAATGCCTTTAAAATGTGCCTGCATTCAACCACTGGGAAGCACATGCATACCTTAAACAAAAGCAAACCAAAGTGGTAACAGCATGAATGGGAAGGAAGCTGTTTCAAAGTAAATTCCTGTTCTTCTTTCTTTGTATAGTGTTTAGAAGAGTAAAGCAACTAAATTATGCTGGCAAGTATGTACAAGTATTTACTGAGTCTGTGTCAGCCCTTTAGACTTTCTTATCATTTCCATTTGTTCATCACAGTACCTTAAGCAGACCCCCTCTGCCCATCACCGAGATTCAGAAACTTACTTGATTTAGTTTACATTTTTTATAAAAATCTTATTTCCTCAAATGATGGCTAAATTATAATACAAAATGATCTCCAGTGACTTTTTTTTTATTTATGAACTGATCTATTTCATGGCCAAGTACAAATAGGAATTTTCATGTCTTTGACCCACTCTCAAGGACAGTATCTATCACTGGGCGTAGTATTCAAAATATGCATAGTAATTAATAGCATGGTTCTAGTTTCAGACATGATAGGTCCTATAAACACCTGTAATCTTCAGGTGGGTGGTTCTGGTGGTAAATATTAGCTGCTTTCTTTCATTATAATTCTCTTTAAATTGTGCAAAGCTCTTTTCTATTAAACAGAATTCCTGTGAAAAGATATGTATAGTTGAAAACTTCCCAATGAAATAATACTTGTAAAGTGAGAATTTCTTCCATTTGGCAAAATAGCTAAAAATTAATATGTGTCAATAAAAGTTAAATAACTTAATAATGGCAAGCACTTAGCCATAAGACCTTCTGGGGGCAGGCAGTCCATTTGTGGAGCAGCCTTTTAGGTGGTAAGGAATTAGGCAGAGATATAGTCTGTCAAGTAACATGTTTCTGCTGTAAAATGCTTCTTTTTAAAATATAAATATCTCAAGGAATCTCTTTGCCTCACTGCTTAGCATCCTTTGATACTGAAGGATACTATCCAGAGCTTGCTGCCTAAATATTGAACAATATGAACATATGTGGGCTGTACTAACTGACCTATATTGTTTGTTAATATTCTCAATAGTTGGCTAATAATCAAAACTCCAGAGTCATTCTAAAGAGGATACGCATATAGGAATACTTCTTATTCTTAGACTAAAAACCAGAGTATGTGGTACCCCCTGCTTGCCATGATGAATGAATGAAACAAGAAAAGACAAAACACTGCTTTTTTTTCTATGTGACAGATCCTTTGACCAAATTAAACCCCTTCCCTATGTTCTTTGATGGCCTAAGTATAACGATGAGACATTCTTATAGTCTTATCGTCACAGGTGCAATAAATCATGATAATCATTACACAAGAGACATAAAACACACTTGGCAGATACTAGGCACAATAATAGAAGTCAGTGTGGACACAGAGTCATGAAACATCTAAAATTCACATTGAGCTTGACAAATAGGAAGACATTTGAGAGAGTGAGAAAATATTGTTTTGATCATCAAAGATAATAGATAAAAAATGTTCAAAACAAAAAGAGGGTTTGAAGGATATGGTACATCAAAGAAAAGAACAATTGACCTCCAAGGCTAGAATACCAAGTGATAGGCTTTAAGATGATAGCATGTACCAGATCATGTGAGCCCTTGTTAGTATGCCTCAAAAAGATAATTTATCTAAAGCACATGAAAACATGAAAGAATTCTGAGCAAAGATATGACTTAAGCATATGCTTCAGTCATAAACTTCAAGCAGAGGTGAGCTATGGATTGTGCCATATAACATTAAAAACAAAATTGCAAGTGAGATTGATTAATTTTGCAGTTAGAAAGATGTTCTAGTGCTATACTGAATGTATTTTTCATGAGCCGATGACTAGCGTATAGATTAGGTCATTATGAGTTACATATCTATTCCAAGGTGGAGAAATTTCCCCTATCATGGTTTCTATAAAACATACAGGACCATTGTTTCCCTTCAAAGTAATGTTGCTCTCTTTCCCTCATGTGAGTTTAGTATACTGTTTCTTAGGAGATGAAAGATTTCACCTGGGAAGGAAGCTCTTTAAAGCACAGCAAATTCTGTATTGAGTTAAATTATTCCATTCTAAGGTGAGCCTCCTCAAGGTTCAAGAAGCAAATAACCTAACAGCTCCTGGAAGCCCCTCAAACTAGCCAGATGCACTAAGTTTCACCTCCTCCAATCATATATAAATAGCTCAGACTGCTAAGAGACACTGTTACACAAAACAAGTTGCCTGGGAAAGACTCAGACCAACATAGCTACCTAGATATGTAACATGGAGGGGGCCAGGCTGCTTGTTTGTTGTTGGGGGTTCTCGTCCTGCCCGTACCCCCAGCTGTTTAGCCTTAAAGAAAATCACACATAGGTCTCCATAAATTATAAACTGATTGGCCCATTAGCTCTAGCCTCTCCCTGGCTAACTCTCACATCTTGATTAACCCATTTTTCTGATCTATGTTAGCCATGTGGCTCAGTACCTTTTTCTCAGTGGGGCAGATCACATCCTGCTGCTTCAGTGGTCTGGGCAGAAGTGGGAGGAATCAGCTTCTTCCTTCCCAGAATTCTCCTGATCTCATTACATCATTTCTACTTCCTGTCTGGTTTTCCTACCTATATTTCCTGCCTGGCCAATCAGCGTTTATTTATAACATGATTGACAGAATACAGACAATTCTCCTGCACCTTAGATAGAACACCTATCAAGGACATTGATACACCTTAGAATTATAATGTGTTTCTGTTTCTGACTGTCATGGGATGTCACTCATGCTTTAATAGACTTCTGGTGATGCAGCTGTCTTTCAGTTATTTCTGCTGCTAAAAGCAACCCTCACCCACATTTCTAAAATTAATATCAATAAAACTCATTAGTTCATCAACTTAGGCTCAGTGGTATTCTTACTTTGGTCCTTCATTGGCTCCCTATCTGTGGTGAGTAGACATTTGTTAATCTCCCTGCTCCCAGCCTGGGAACAGTGGCACATAACACATGTGTATATGGAATCCCAGACATACACATACGCATGTAACTTTGAGATCTACTTTTAAATAACTGCTATTAGAGTTTAAAAGTTATTCTGCAACAACTCACATACACTTATTAAACTTTAGTTTCTTCATAGCTACATCAAGTTTCTAAAAGTTGAGGATTATATATCCCTAATAAAAAAAAAAAGAACAACATGTATTATTAAAGCATGATCTTTGCCTAGGAACACAGGTTAATTAACATTACATCAGACTGGCTTTCAAACTTAGTATGTGATAGCAGTTAAACTACAAATTTCCTTACTATAGGAGCTCTGTCTAAAAAAGTAAGGAAAATGATGTCCTGCATCATCCACGATTTTTAAATCATTTCCTGACACAGAGTAGGTGATCTGATTTTATAAGTGGCTACTGTCCATTCATTTCTTTCACTTAAATCAATTCAGTTCAGGTAGGGAAGATAGTTCTATGGACAACGCGCTTGATGTTCAATCATGATGACTACAATTCCCAGAACCCACATCAAAGCCTGGTATAGTGACCTCCTATAATATCAGCATGTTAGAGGCGATGATGGGAGATCACCAGGGCAAGACACATAAACTACCCAGGATTAGCAAGCTCCACGTCCAGCAAAACACTCTGCCTTGATAAATAATATGAAGAGTGAGAGAGGAAGACACCCACGGACAGCTTCACTTCCCAGCTTCATATGTACACATACACATGTTCATGAACAGATGTATGCGCAAGTGTGTTCATATGCATGTAAATGGATAAGCATGTGTATGTATCATGAATGTATATGTGCAAATTAATTACAGTAATAATTCCTTATTTTATGGAATATTTCCTATCTGCCATTCAGTGGGAAATGTCTATTTCAAGTGCATAGAAAAATGATTACATGTTTTCTGTAGCATTGGAATGGCCATGTCTAGCACCACATTTACTCAACATGATTAGATTGATTTTTTTTTTTCATTAGAATTCATATGCCAGTTCCCAAGAGGTGTTTTGGGGTGGCACTGGGAAGCAGATACCATTAATATCACAGATGGAAGTCATTCCTTTTCTCTTCCAGGTTCTCCTATGCTTACTCCCACATTCACGGGGTCCTGCTGCACAAGGCTCTCCAGGGTCCCTACCTCAAAAGCTCTCTCATGAGGTGTCTGATCAGGTGCTAATCCCCAAAGGCCTTCCGCATTCCTACATCTCTCCATTCCCTTCCTTCTTGATAATGAAAATTGAAAAGGTGAAACCGGTGTGGGGGAAGAGCATTTCTGGAAGGCTGCCAGCCTTTTCCCTGGGTGTTAGCCGGAGTTGAATTTCATTCCATTCGTGTAACCTTCTTTCGTTAAAATGTAGTGACCTTCTCAGAGGTGAAACATTTTTCTAAAAAACAATAGTGGGAAGAACTGAAGCTATTTACCACATGCTAAAGGAGAAGTTGAGAGAAATCAATGAATAGCAATGTCTTCTTTGCTATGGAAGCCTATAGCATGGACGCTTGTGATTAATTGCACATTGGCATTTCTAGATTGGTCCTCAGTGAAGGATACTACTGGGAAAGAAAAATATTTGTCACTTTTTTTTCTTGTTGGTTACTTGCTTGATTAGTCACTTGTTTGCTTTCTGTCTATGTGCATTTTTTATATTTATTTATTTGCTATATGAGTCTTTCATAACATTAATTATACATTTATTTTTCCGTCTCTCATTCCTTGTGATCTTGACAAATATTTGCATGCAATAGCTTAATCCACACTGAAGTAAAGTGTCACCAAATCCAGTGGGCTTTCCTGGTTTGGGCCACACAGGACAAGCTCTGTAGATGTGGTACTTTTCCACACACAATCTCCTCTGTATCACCAAGTGTTCACAAATCTTGTACAGCATTTATTCAGTCAAGTAATAAGACCTCACAGTTGTCCAGTACAGTGAGGGACTGCAAAGCCCACCTTGTTGACAACTTCTATGTCCATCCTCATCTTGCTGTCCTCTGTGAACCAGGAGAGAATTTTTAGTGTTTATATTCAAAGTTCTAAACACTGATTAAAGACTTTGAGGCAGCACGGTTCTTGGAAACTTGTACCCAAACAGCCATGGAAATCAACATGGCCAGCACTTCAAAACATATGTGAAAAGGGAAAGGTTAGTTGAGGGTCAAGAGGGGGATGACAACTTACCTCATGTCCTTTCAAAAAGTTCACAGGCAAAAAGAAAAAAAAAAAGAAAAAAATGTACCTTGTTCTCGAGGTTACCTAATTTTCTCCCTCTATCAACAGAATCAAAAGTAATAATCCCGAGGAGGTCTCTTCCTCCTTGAGGCAGGAAGCTTCCACACTATACCACTCATGTATCCCTTGCAACTGATTAAGATCGCCTTAGATGTGGGGAGCTGTATCTGATCCCCTTATCTCAGTGTAAAGTAAAACATGCTTGACTGGTTAATAAAAATGGAAGATGGAGTTACAGGGAGGAAAAGTTCACTTGAAAACAAAGACTGAAGTCTTTCGGTCACACCCAAAACAGTCAGATTGCAGATATTCTAGAAGTAAGGAGTTAGAGAGGCCTTGGCAAACGTTTTCTAATTTACTATTTGTTGTGAATAGAGCTAAGAAAGCAAGCATTCCATACCAACTGTCTGAACTGAAATACCTCAAACAAAACAAATAACAAACAACAAACAAGTTTTCCAGGTTTTTACTTCTATGGTCTAGTATTTGATTGCCAAAGACTGAATCTGCAAAAGCAATTTTTTCCTTTTTCCAGGGATCACTAAATAAACCCAGTGTGTTGCAGCAGCTATTAATATGTATGATTTTTACTTCCCCTTTCATAAATCACCATTCATTTCTCTAGTTTTTTCCAGTTATAATCCATTTTGGATACTGCACAAGTAGTCATATCTGTAAAACTTTGCTATAACAATTAAAGGGATTCATAAAACATTATACTTCTTATGGACTCCGGGGGCTGACTAGAACGTCCTTTCTTTGACAGAGTGGGGACTGAAGACTTTTAGAAATGAAGGTCTTACTGGAGTCAGAACCAGGTTCCAGCTATGCCTTTTCCAGCAGATGGTTCCTATCACAAGAGTTTCAGACATGGGCTGTAGGGCATGATAACTGAGCTCAGTACCCACCACTGAAGCCAGAGGACTTCACGAAGAGACTGCAGTTTCAAAACACATTGCCTTACTTATATACCAGGATGGTAGAGGAGGGTATTTTCCAGGGCACTTTTTAAAACTAATTTTCAAAGTGTTTATTAAAGAAAAAATGCCTATGTTACCTTTAGTTATGCATCAACTATTATGAAAGATTTTGCTTCGACTTTTGCTATGAATGATGAAATTAACATTTCATCCTGGGGAAGTCTGGTTGAAAGGAATGTTTGAAGTCTAACAACCACCATGAAAAATTCCTAGTTACTGTACTCCAAATCATCTTAAGAGCAGTGAGTGATCTCACTGAATGTCAAGTTTTATTGGTGTCAACTGACATTACATAGTCACTCAACAGGCTGATACGGAAGAACTGTGAGATGTTCAAAGTTATTATCCTTGTATGAAAAAATAATAGAGGAAACAAAATGAGTATAGAAGACAAAGAAGATAAAATATGAAATATATAACCGTTAGGCAAGCTCATTTTTGCAAACTCGTTTCTGATGAAAAGCTATTTTGTTTTCAGTAAATAAAATATTTTTATGGTGTCTTATATTTGAGTAAGGAGACTCACAAATCTCTAAAGCATTTGGTATAATACTTTGAATATACTTCTTTTTTGTTTGTTTTGTTTTTCAAGACAGAGTTTCTCTGTGTATCTCTGGCTGTCCTTGAACTCTATAGACCAGACAGGCCTTGAACTCACAAAGATCCACCTGCCTCTGCCCTCTGAGTTCTGGGATTAAAGGCATGCATCACCCCTGCTTGGCTGAATATACCTTTTTACAGCACAGTCTTCCCGGTTGCAAAATTCCCAAGAGACCCCTCTTTCTTTGTCAAGCTTCAAGTCAGGACAGCGCTAAACACTTAGGAAGAGTCTGTAATGTGCTTCATTTTAATATTTAATATTCTTGATGATACCCTAACTTCAGATAGCCTATTTCTTAATGTATTTATTTAACAATGGAAAAACTTATTTTTTACTAAAATTTGTCTTATTATACAGATAACTTATGAATGAGAAAACACCCTTAAAAGTGGCAAGGATGTTTTCTTCAAAATCGTAGAATCTCAATCGGGATTATAGCTTAAAATTACAGAGATATCCCAGAGCTTCAAGGGCTTGCCATGAATGAAAGGGGACCAGAGTTTAGGTCGTAGAAACCAAATGAAATGCCAAGCCAGGTGGGCTCACTTGTTTTTCCGGATGTACTTATAAATTTCAAGAAAAAAAATTGACCCATCAGCTAGCTCTGTGTTTAATCACAGGACCCTGTGATTATGAACAAGATAGAAACACTTTCCCAGAAGATTGTCGGACATCAACCTAGGGCATACATAAGGAAGAACACAAATGTGAACACACATGGCAACATACATACATACAAAACATACGTGAATGTCATACACACAGAAGTATAAATGAATACAATAATTGTTTAGCTGGAATACTTGTTCATTGGAATTCTTTATTGTTCCTGCCATTATGTCCTCTTCACAAAGCTAAAGTATTCATAAAGTTAAATATGTTCATGTTGCCCCAAAACTCACACTTGATGTTTCTTCTGATTCTGTTAGTTTCATAGAATTGATGGTTGTATTTCCACCAGTAAAACTTACATATCTGTTCTTACCAAACAATTAGTAAACTATGTAGACTTTTTGAGTCTTGGTCGTTTGCTTCACCAAAAGTTGTCAAGGATGCTGCGCACAGTGTTATTCTTAATTCCATCTTGTCTAGATTTTCATATTTCAGGCTCACACCAAATAGAGATCATTTCAATGCAATTCAGTTGCTTCCTATATATTTCTTGAGGTCTAATCTTTAATTTTGTAGTCTGTAATATTGATGTAGGAAGGAGATGAACTTTAAAATGTTTTTAGTATAATCAAATGAAATACTACAAACAAAAATATCATTTGACATTGCTCAAAGATGTTAAACGATGCTCAGTTATGAAAAGCAATTACTACTTTACAATCGAGATACAAATTATCGGGTTGAAGTAGTGGACAGTTACTGTTACACGGCACGACTTCAAAGAACTATGAAATGGGACTGTCACCCTTTACAGTAAACAGTGTGTATTGCTAGTACTTTGGCAATCCCCTGTCATTCAAAGGATGGAGAAAGTATGCTTGGGAAAACAGATAGGTGGTTCAGGGCCCGCACACTGCAGCTCACAGGTGGCCGTGTTCTCTGATCACACATCAGTCTGGCCCTGACTGTTGCCTACAGGGGCTTCGGCCATACCACATGTGCTATTCATTAGTGAGAATTGTATTTTACCTTTGAAGTTCTTGTTTTAAAACCCCATAATACTAAATGTTCAGCAATCCGAATTGTATTTAACTATTCAAGAATTTTTACATACCTCCTCATGGACTTAACCATTTTCTGTGTCGAATACAAACTTTATTTTACATATGCTAAATCCCAAGGACATTTATTTTGGAAACTTTGGGGGTACTGTAGTTCGAAACAGATGAATATGACTGAAGAAAGCTAGGTCGATTAGATAAATTATGTAATCACATTTCTGAGCCAGACATTCCAAAGGGCCCGTATTTAACAACAAAAACCTGGTTGACACATAGATTTACCCTGAGGAGAGCATCAAAATCTCTATCAATATTCCCCAAATTAGCTGTTTCCTAATGAAAATATTTTTTTGGTTATTTAGATTAGAAAAATCACCCTTTTTCTATATTGATGCTGAAGCTTATATACAAATTAATTTATTAAGGATTTTAGAGATGTCTACAAAACAGAAACATTTTAAATTGTTTTTCCTAGCTGATAAACAAGCTTACAATTTGCTTTCTTTAATGAATGCCCAGTATCTACCTGAGGAAATAGTTTTCTTTAAAATATATTGCAGAGCAAAATTTTTTTTTAGATTTAGTTATATATGTGTGTATACACACACACACATACACACATATATGTTTTCCCTCATGTATATATGTGTACCTGAAGCGTGATTAACACCAGCAGAGAATCAAAGAGGGCACCGGATCCACAAATAGATGCCGGTACCAGAACCCAAATCCTCTAAGAGAGTAACAAGTGCTCCCAACCACTGAGCCATCTCCCCAGTTCTCTGTTTGAATATTTTAGAATTAGGCAGATTCTAGTTTGGAAGAAGAAAATAGTTAAGTTGCAGAAGAAATCAGATAACAGTTGAGCATCATTTTAAATTTCTGTGGAGGAAAATACTGATCTAGCCATCTCATATAGAAAACAATTATTATCTCTGTTATTTGGAGTGAATAATATTTCCTACTTCAGCTGTCACAGCCCCTGGACATGAAAAAGAACTCAATATTTTATTAAGGTCTAGACAATTTACATATGTATGAAGCTGCAATTCAATTGAATAAACTTTTATGTTTGTTCGTAGGGAAGTTAAGGATCAGTTCATATGCTGATGCCTAGTATTCAATGAGATGGCAGTTGGTAGGGAGACCTCTAGGGGATGGCCAGGATGTGAGTGATGAGATTGGTGCCCATAAATGGCAATGAAGAAGCTGGAGTTTTTCTACTCCAAAATGGTGACAATGGGCCATCCATGAACTGAAATGACTGCTTCTGGGCAACACTGAGTGTGCCCTGGCCGAGGCTTTCATCTTAGACTTTCCAGATTCTTGTGATTCTAAGAACATTTCTGCTATTTAGAGGTAGCTTCTGTTAAATTGCTATAAACATCAAAATAGACTAAGACAGAATGGTGGTTAAGAACTATTTGATGAATTCTATGGTTTTTAACTTCATAAACCATCAACGTAAAAGTCAATGCAAAAAGGATTAATGCTGAAACACCAAAGTGAAATGCAAAGCATAGCTAAATAACACAGCGTGGAGTAACTCCTAGTGCCCAAAGCTTGGACTCAAAAATGTTTTGTTCACCCAGTTACTCAACAAAAGGCAATAAATACTTATTGATACCAAGTAGTGGATGTCAAGATTCCAGAAGCATCCTGCTAGAAAAGATGTCTTTTTGCCTTTCAAAATAATTGCAGTGGCTGATGTACAAGAGAGCGGAAGTACAAGAACGGTTTTGAAAATATGAATACTAACAATAATCAAAGGGGTATTTAACAAAATAGAGGAACACTATGTCTCTTCCTTCAGGGAAGTCTCCCCTAGGACAAATTCACACCAACAATGAATAATCACCTTAAAGTATTTGGAACTCCATTTTCATTTGGTAAATGTATCACAAACCTAGTGGGACATATTTTTTTAAAGGTAAAGTTTAATGTAAATAAAAATGAAAAGCCACATAAAGATGTGGGAGACTAAGGAAGATAAAAGAAACATGCACAATACAGACTTAAGGATAGACACTTCCCAAGAGCAGGGAAAGCAGGCGACCATGGCAGAAGCAAGAATTTAGACAGAAAGCGATGTCATAAACATATTTTGGAGTTTACTTTCTTCTAAGGAATGGGTCCATGAGTTAATTTTATTATTAGAGATTTCAGACTTATGTATTAAAAAGAAGCCAGCTAAACCTGAATGAATACAAGAAGTACATTGACTGTCAGTATACTAACTGTGGGATGAGGATGGCTTGTTGTTAATGAGGACAGGAAGATGATAACAACTCCATTATCTACTGCTATGATGCTTGAAGTAACTTACTTGGAAGTTCAGATTCAGCATCCAATTGCTCAGACTGATAAACTCTGTGATGCTAGGCATCATAAAATTTAAGACCAAATCTATTTTTGATCTATTTCTACAACTAGAATTCCTCCACGAGATCTGGAAGAAATACGATTTTTCTCCATATTAAAACTGAAAGCATATTATACATATATAACATGTAAAACTGGTGGCTCATTGACTGTGAGGATAACTGAATGAGTTCAGAAACTGGCACTATGGATCTATTACAGGGCATAGAATAATTTAATAATAAGAAGCCAGAGTTTTCCAGGAAGATAGAAACATAAAATATAATCAACATGTGGGAAGGGGGCTGGAGAGTTGACTCAGCAGTTAAGAGCAATTGCTGATCTTCTAGAACAGCTGAGTTTTCTTGCCAGCTGCCATGACAGACAGCTCATGACTGTCCGTATCTCAAGTAGCACGGTGTCACCTTCACTTGAACTTGCCTGTGCATACTCACAGGTAGATGCACACAACTATACAAAATGAAAAATAATACAAATAAATAAAATAGAGGTAACAAATTTTTTTTACAAGATCTCTTACAGCCCAGGTTAGACTAACATACAGTGTAGCTGAGAATTATTTTGAACACCTAATCTTCCTGCTTGCACCTCCTGGGAGCAAGGACTATAGACGTGTGCTACTATGTCCCCTGGCACACTGTTGTGAAGGAGAAGAAAAGGTGACACACGGATGAGAAAAACCACTTTCTCTCTGAACAACAGGACATCCATACAGGGGGAAAAAAAAGAGTCCGGGAATAAACTTTATGCAATCCATGAATATCAACTAAAATTGTGTCAAAGACTTAAGTGTAAACCTCAAAACTGTAAAAAAAAAAAAAATTCTAGAAACCCCACATAAAATAAAATCTGGCACTGGTTGTCAGTAATGTGAAATTGTCCATTGATCTTTGGAAAAATAACTGGATTGCAACCACTAAGATTAAAAATCTGGGCTCTGAAAGACATTGTCAAGAGAATAAAAAAGGCAAGTTCTAGAACATGGAGAGTGACAAGACATCTACCTGATAAATACCTTGTACTGAATACCCCAAACACTATTGAAACTTGGAAATAAAGCCCCTCAATTACTCTCAAATAGCTGGCTACTAATCAGTAATCATGCAAGCTCATAAAACACCAGGAGTAAGCATTCTGTGTTTCACTTTTAGGTGACCGGATATGGATGCATGCTGTTGAGAAGGATGACTGAGGGTGGGACGTGGAATCAGGACCTAGAGCAAAGACACCTGCAGTAGGTATTGGAGGTGGGGCAGGGGGAGAACGTACCGAAAGACCTGAGAATCACCAATGCCTGACCAAAGAGGATAGGGCACTGGGAAAGACGGAGGCAAACGAGGATGACAGAAAATCATGTAGTATGTGTTCACTTGAGGGAGGGGGTCTGTATCAGTGAGTCAACTGAGCTTTAGAATTTTTCTGCATTCATTTCTATGTCTGCATTGATGGTCAGTGTGCCAACGACTGATTGAATAAGAACAACAAAAATATACGGTCTCATCAAAGCTAGAGGTTTGAGGTACTCCTTCATCAAAACAGCAACTCTAGAGCTTCTGAGGGGAAATCTGCTCCACAACTGCCTGCTGCTTTTTCTGTGCTGGCCAGAAGTTCTTCATGCGCCTTGGCTTGGAGACTCAGTTCTCCAATCTCTGTGCCTTTATCACGTGATAGTCTTCCCTTATCCACATTCCAATTTGTCTGTTCTTGTGAGGAAATCAATAATTGGATTAGGGTCAATCTTAATCTAATATAACTTTATCCTAACTTGATTATCTGCAAAGACCATAATTCTAAATAAGAACACATTCACAGACAGGTATTGGAGATTGACTTGAGCCTGTCTTTGGGGAAAGCACAATTCAACCCAGTTAAAAAACTGATTAAATAAATAAAAAAAAAGAACTAGAACATGACAATTTTATTTAAATTGATGTTTTTAAAAAATAAATACTAAATATAGTGATCGTGATTAGCAGTTCTCAAAACCCAGTGGTAGAAGTTTACCTAGTGTACATGAAGAAAAATTAGAGACAGGAGCTTATGAAGGGATGAGAGGGGGTGTAACACAGGACTCAGTGAAAATTAGAAAAAGAATGGAACTTTTTCCCAAATATACATGAAAAGAAAGCCATGGATATATGGATATAAATGAATTGGAAACGGTGTCGATCATTATTATAGTGGCCGGACTTGGAAGCGGTGTTACAGAAGATCTCATTGTTGTGTGTATCTGGAAGAAAACGGATAAGCATTGAAGTAAGAGACTTAAGGAGTGACCAAAGTGCAATGTTTATGATTGAAAGCAGGAAAGAAAGATCACCGAATGAGTTCAAGCAGACAGAGGGTCCCTTTGGGACTGATGACCCATATTTTGAGAGAAGTCAAAATACATTCTCTCTGTGGGACTCAACTGCATACTTCTGATTTCTTTGTAGTGCTAATCGTTAGCCCAGGTGGGAAGGGGTGTGATAAAAAAGAAGCAGCAGGAACGTGAAGACACTTGGCCTGAGGATAAAGAATGGACTGCCGCATCAAAGCTGAAAAGGAGAGGAAGTGAAGTGAGAAAGCAGTGTCAGAGAAAACATGCAGAGGTCAAGGAACCGGAAATCTTGGTGGGATTGCATAATGGCCAAGTTGAAGAAACCAAGTCAAAACTCTTGGGTAGTATAGGATTCCAGCCAAGAATGGGAACAACTTCTGATATGATGATTGTAGATACCTGAAGTATGGGAGAGGCAACAGTGTCCTAGGTACAGAACATGTCACAATCTGACTATGCTTTTTGCAAGTTTTCCCTAAACTGGGAAGACTATCAATCTACCTGAAAAATTTTAAGAGTGAGTGAGTCTCTCTCTCTCTCTCTCTCTCTCTCTCTCTCTCTCTCTCTCTCTCTGTGTGTGTGTGTGTGTGTGTGTGTGTGTGTGTGTGTGTGTGTGTGTGTTTGAAGCAAAACATAGCTTTACACTAAGGAAAATCCTGAGCCTGTAAGTGTGTTTGCATGGCGATTTCTCTCTTCCTGATTTTGCTTACTACTGCTGGCTTGCTTTTTCCTCCTCCTACCCTCATCTTCCCCTTGAGGATACTGTTTCACTCATCAACATCACCTCCTAGAACTTCTTTGATTCCCTAGTGGCAATGTTTCAGATCCTCTTAAAATGTTGATTAGATTAATAAAATCCACATTAGTCAACTGCAAAGGAATACACTAACCCAAATCTTACCCCTTGCTTGTTGTATGATGTTAGGGAAAGCAACCTTTCCGTTACAGCTTTCTGACCTGGGTAGAGGAATAAGAGTGCTGAGAAGCACTTCGCTGAATAAATCAAATGAGTGCTCATGAATGTATGTTCTGACACATAGAACTGTTGGGACTCGGAGGTGCAATTTAATTAGAAAATCTAGCTTTAATGGAGGGAATGTCACACATGCCAGCACAAGTGATATTTCTCTTGTTCTCTAAGTCACGTGGGTATAAATAAATCCCATACCTATGCAGTGCCATCTACTGGTAAAAAAGTAATAAAACAAATAATACGTAGATTTAATATTCTTCTCAATAATATATTCTTCGACTGCTGTATTTTTAATGCATTAGATTTCCAATTTTTCACTAGTTTCTCCTTTATCAAACAAATTTAAAACACATACAGATGTTTTAACAAAAGGTGTGCTTTTCCATGAATGCCTGAACTGACTAGATTGTTTGAGGAGTTTTTTTTTTTTTTAATCCTTATTCTGACTCTAAATGTTCACACTGTTGAATTATTTACAAACTCAGTCAGAAAGACGAATGGAATAGTGATTCTCAAATAGTACAGGTTATTGGTAGATAAACAGCCTCTTCCTGGCTTATCAGCTGGGTTTATTCAAGACCATATCACCACTCTAACAGCCTGAGCTAGATGTATATGTTAGGAAACGTTTTCGAAAAATCAAAAACAAAACAAGAAATGCTCGTTTGGTGTTACTGTGCTCAGCCAGCCAGGGATCTCATGAATCGCACCAAGACTTAGACTTGAATCAACTTCAACTTAATACAGTGTCCAGGAAAGGAAAATAGACTTTAAAACAAGAAAACATGTCCTAATCCGGGAGTAGATGACATTATGAAGAGTAAATCCTCTGTAGAAGATAAGTGCATTGAAGAGATCCACACAATGAATCACAATTTGTCTTGGTTTAGGAGAAAAACCCTTTACAACAGGTTTTGATGCTGATCTCTAGTTTTGTTCATGAAACTAACTTCATAGGTCACTTTTAATAATTTGTGAACTAATTTAGGCTGTCCATATGATAGCTTGATGTCAATCCTATATAATTTTTTAATGTTTTCAAATAACCTTCCATCTAAAGATTTAAATTGAAGATATGTTTTTAGTGCAATATTTGGAATCCTTTCAGGTCGTTAGATCCAATGCTTTATAACACGGGGACTTGCCTGTAAAAATCAAACAAAACACAGAACAGCTTCTGTGGGAGCATCAGGATAAAGGCAACTGCCTGAGATGGGTTTGTTTGTTAATCACTTTGGTCCACTTTACAAGGTCAAATCCATTCTCCTACTGAAGAATTTCATCTGTTCTTGCGGGGAAAGAAATGTTTTCTTTCACTCCTATGTGTGGCAAGAGATCATTCATCTCCGAAAGTTCTGAAGAGAAACCTTACTACATCAGAGAGAAGAGTATCCAAAGGGCATCTGATGGCGGGGAAGATAGATGGATTTCACTTTCCTGAGACAGACATTCAAATGGTAACAAGTGATAGAAAACAGCTCTATATTTCAGGCCGGTGTGTGCTTGCTCCTGATGATTAAGCCCCCTGTGAGCCATCTGCATTTAATGGGTTAGAACTACTTTGTCGAGCTGCCGTTCTTTCCTTCCATGGAATTCTTATTTATTTGTGAGGAGACCAAACTCCACTTTTTAAAAGTGAAGCATGTAAGAAACCCTGCCAAGAGCATCAGAAAGAAAAGGCAAATTTATAGTCTCATGTTGTTTTAAGCATTTAGCAGTATAAATAAGAAGTGTAGATAAATGTGTACAAGTAGAAGCATAAGTGACCCTGTGTTTATCTCAGTTACAATGTTTGCCTCAATTCCAGACTGAATTAACCCAGTTAGTTTAGGTAATAGCTAATGCTGCTTCTCGGCTGATCCTAGGCTGTGAGGTGCTGTTGTTTTTTACCTGTGAGTCAGGTCTTGGGGACTACAATTTGTATCTGATGATTTCTGCAGTTAAAACTCAAAATCTTATGTGGAAATCATTGAACCTCAAAGCAATGTACATTGCTGGTGCTATAAATGAAATTAAAACAAATTTCTGGTTGTAAACGGCAATGATACTACTCATAGTTCTCTTTGGGCACATTCGGTTGACTGGAGTTGTGTCATTTTTTACTAACATCTCATCATTTTTCTCTGACTTAGAAAAGTCAGTAGCTATGAGTACTCAATAAATATTAGCTGTCTTGAGATGAACCCTGTGGACTGAGAGGTGAGTTGGGAAGGACTGGGATCAGAAACTTGACTGTGTTTTCAAATTGTAACTGATCTCGGCCTCAGTTCAAAGACACACAGTATGAAGGACTTCAGATCACCACACAACCACACTTGCTAAGCTGAGGCAAACAATCCCCAGCTACCAGCTTTTCTAGCCATTTATTTTCATTTTTCCCCTTTTCATATCTAGCTCCATATTAGACTTTTAAATTCTGCCTTAGGTATTTCTCTCTGGTAATCTATTTTTTCTTTCTTCCTACCTTTCTTCTATTCTCTCTCTCTTTCCTTCCTTCCTTCATATCTCTCTCTCTCTCTCTCTCTCTCTCTCTCTCTCTCTCTCTCTCTCTCTCTCTCTCTCTCCTTGTGTCTTTTTTTTTTTCCTTCAGCTGCTTGAACCAGAAAATTGTGGCTCAAGAAAGAGCCTTCGGAATTTCAAAGCCATCAATCAGTTTCTCAGCTGGAAAGAGAAGGGTGGAGATAAGACAGAGATTCATCCATTAAACTTCTATTTACAAATTTCAGGCCGCAGTGCTTGATAAAGTGGGACAAATGCTGGCTGAACAGAAGCAAACAATGAGTTAAAGACCCAGAGCCAGGAATTCCTAGCTGCCTCTTTTTTCTCTCTCTCTTGCCTGGAGTTGGGAGTGTTTTCCCCACATTAACCTCAGAATCTTCTAACAGTCTTTTTCTTGGTCAGAGATCAAGGGGTACACCAGGGTGAATGCTTCTTATTGAACTTTTCCATCGGCGCTCTTCAGATGTCTGTTTTGCAGTTGAATTTTCATTTTTTATTGTCTTCTTTTATATTTAGAGCAGAGTAAAAATATTTTATCTTTTATAATATAAAAGTTTAAATATTTCAACTATACAAGTAGAACAGCTACATCTCAAAAACAGTCTGGATTCATTATAATTTCTATTGGTACGGCCAAAAGTTTTAATTCATGAACCCAGCACATATTCACTGCATTAATTTGATAATAGGAAATTTGCAAAACCTTGAAGAAAACAATTATTTTTTTTCTTTTCAATTTGTAAATTCTCACCTAGTTGGTAGCTGAAAAAAATTAAAAATAGTTAAAAGTTGTATAGGCACAATATAGACAAAGGATCCGAAGTATTCCAGTTAACATAGCATTTTAAAATTTGCTTGGTCCCTCTTTCAAAGAAGAATATGAAATAGCCATTTCTGCGTATCTCACAAGACCTTGATCTGTCTTTTCTCTATGGACATCTATGATCTATAAAGTGTTTGTTAATTACACTGTACCTATTACAAAGTTTAATTATTCCTTTTACTTGTTCTTCTCTTCTGTCTAGTCGATTAGTGGCTGTGAACTGAACTCTTAGCAAGGGATCTTGGGGGTGGGGTGGGTTGGAGATAAGGGGAGATGGGGAGAGAAAACTGAGAAGGGGAGG
>NW_026067906.1:5132056-5198557 GCF_014885135.2 Alexandromys fortis
GGGGGAGGGAAATGGGAGGCTGGGAGGAAGCAGGAATATTTTTTTTTTTCAAAAAAAAGAGTAAGAGTAAGAATCTTTCAAAAAATTTCAGTAAGTAAAATAAAACTGAATGTAAAGATTTGCAAATAGAAGGGGTAATAAGGAAAGCAGCTAACCTTGACTGAACAACAGGAAAACTGAAGCTGCTAATATTTCTTTACACATTTCACAGACTTCAACCAAGTAATTTTCAAACCCGTATTTAGGTTGTTTCCTTTGCAGCTTTAAAGAAAGCCCATAGGATAAAACAGCAGTTAACACTTTGATTTTGAAACTCTCTATCTTGACTGGACATTCATTTCTTTATTTATTAAATGCTCTGCCACAAAATCATGGAAGAGAGACAACAAAATAAGTATGAGAAGAGTTGGGTTCAGATAAAACTTTATGTTTTGTGATACTTTACAGTTATTGATAAGAAAATTTTCCAGGGAAGTGATTGACCCATGCAAGGTTTTATCGTGGGAGAAGAGGGATTCTTTAGGCCTCACTCTTGCTGAGATATTCCGTCAACCATTGTTCTTGTCCAGTGTCTACTCTCACCTACCGCACCTTGACCACTCTTTCATTCATACGTATGTATAAGTTCGCCTATCAAAATGTCCTATTATCTTTAATGCATTCATTCTACTAGGCTGAGATAGCCTGACAAGACAACCATTTTGCACCTTTCATAATGTGAGCCTCCTTTGTGGCGAAAATTGTATTTAAACTGAGGCCGTTGCCATGATGTGGATCTTAATGCTATGCATCTAGAGGAGTCTGGTAAAGCCTTTGAAGTTCTCCTTGTATGTTTTTAAAAATAAAAAAAAAAATTAGATGCTTAGTTCTCATTTTAAAATGGAATGGTTTTGGGGGGCAGGAAAGATGAGTCAGTGATTAAGAGATCATGGTAGGTAAATGTGATTGTCTATTTCCTAAGCTCTGAATTCTATGTGGAAACATGCCCCCACTCTCTTCTCATGTATAAATTATGACCTGTCCTCATGGGGAGCTTTTGAATGTGCGTGGGAAGTGTTCAAAAACTTACAATGTCTCAGCAGCCTGTAGAGGGCTTCCTTTGGCCTTCTACTGGAAAGAAACCTGTTAGGTTTTTATCAGTGAGCACAACTGTTCTGGGTTGTTCTAGTGAACCTTTAAAGTAAGTATCAAAAAAAAAAACAAGAAAGAGAGACTATAAGAATATACTATGCAAAGATGCACATATACCATTTCTGCGCCTCTGGACATAGGAACATACTGTAAACAGTGTTGTGATGAGAGATTCCAGTGACATCATTTGTTTTTAATTTGTAGTTAGGAAATTCAGATGGTACATTTAACTTAGAAAATCAAAGCTATAAATGATGATGGGAATATGATGACTGGTCTTTCTTCTTTACTTATTTTATTCAAGATATTGTTTAGAGACTGAGATGGTTAGGAAAACTTTATTCCGCCCTCTATTATTTGCTCAGTATAACAGAGGCATTAATAAGATCCTATTTTCCAGTTTCACTGGATTTTTTTTTTAACAACAGATTTCCAGGATAAATGATGGTGATGTGTTTAATTTCAAAGGAGACTTAGGAACTGTTTTTTTGGTTTTTTTTTTTTTTTCTTTTTCTTTTTTTTTTTTTTTAAATTCCATGGAACCAATGAGATTGTCATATGAGCCTGGTGACCTCAATTAAGTTGGAAGAGAAAAACAAAAACAAAACAAAACAAAACAAATCAAAAAGTTGTCTCCTGATCTCCACACATGTTCACATATCACGTACACATAGAGACAATTGTAAAACTTCAAAATTATAAAAAAAACCTTCTATTTTGTACTCACTATACTCTGAAAAAAAATACCACATTTAATCAGGTTTTTTCCATTTTTGTCATATAAAAGGGATCCGCTGCACAGTATGTCCCTGTCTTTATTCCCATTATCAGCATCAGTGAGGCTATGTCTTGACTCTCATAAAATATGGATAAAGAACTTAGGGGCTAAGAATAAAAAGATTATTTAATATTCCAATTTATCAAACAGATTCTGTTGCAAATTGGTTAGATTATTCCATATAAAACTTGTGTAGCTATAATAAAATGCAACATGTGTTTTTAATGTCTAATTTCTCAAACTAGAATTGGATTAAAGAAAAGTTACATTTTAGGTAATGAATGTATATTTTCTATTTTAATCTGAAAAGAATGAGAATTTGGCCTAGATAGTAACCCACAAATTAAGATCATTTCTGTCTTCCTACTAAATTAGTAAGGAATATAAGGTATAGTTATTTTTAATAAAGCTGTACGCAATGAAATTATTTATATATTAAATGCTACTTAAAGGGTGAAGGAATGTCAGGATCCCTGATGAATTTTAAAAAATTGAAACTTTAAGCAGTTTATGTGACCACTATAATTTAGTTTTTCGCTTGTTTTCTCTGCGGCATTATTTAGGTGCTGATACAGTACATCTGCAGTATCCACAGACAAACTCATGAATCAGCACTGCATGAACCCAGGGTCCGGCTGTTATCTGTGTTATAGGAGTTTAAACAAGGACCTGGCATTTCCAGATTAGACAATGTGAAGATGGAAAAGAAAACCATCTTTATATAAAGGGTACTAAAACTGGTTGGTGATGATGCACACCTTTAATCCCAGCACTCTGGAGGCAGAGGCAGGTGGATCTCTTTAAGCTCAAGGCCAGCCTGGTCTACAGAGCTAGTTCCATGACAGGCTCCAATGCTACACAGAGAAACACTCTCTCAAATAACCAAAGGGGGAAACAAACAAACAAACAAACAAACAGTACTAAGTGCAATGTTCTCTCACACTGAAGCAAAAGAATCAACAGCAGATGGAGCAATAGAAATAATGCATTGAGGGGCTGGAGAGATGGCTCAGAAGTAAAGAGAAGTTCCTGAGTTTAATTCCCAGCAACCACATAGTAGCACACAACCATCTTTAATGAGATCTGGTGTCCTCTTTTGTACTGCAGGATATATGCAGGAAGAACCCCGTATACATAATAAATAAAAATCTTTAAAACAAAGAAATAAAAAAAGAAAAAGAAATAATGAATTGAAGTAACTTATATACCCAATTTCAAGTTTCCTTAACATTTCATAGGTTAGGTAACTCTCTTAGTCTCCTGAGATATCTTGTCAAAACTAAAGACAAAGACTACAGGACTTTTATTTTTCCACTTTCTTAAGTCATTATATAAAAGAATATACTAGTTCACTTTAATGATAAAAGAGATATTTTCAATATCCACAAACATTTTTTTCTGAATTTCATTTAGTTTCATACTTAAGAACATGACCCTTATAGAAGTTCTCTAGAGATAACATTTCTTATCCTGATGTTCAATCCTTACCTGTTAAGAAAAAAAATGTTTATAAGAAACATCTTTTAAATCACTCACGCAGAAAAAAATTATGTAGAAGAATTAAGTTGCAGGAACCAACATCGAAGAGATAATACTTAAACCGAAAGACTCAATCGCCCATACTGTCAATAATGAATGCGAATCTCCCTCTTTCAGCTGTTAGGTACATAAGCTCAACATTTGCATATACAGTAAGTATCAAGAAAGTAAATGAAGCTTTAATTTCAGTTTAGAAAAAAAAACACAGGAAGGAAGGAAGGAAGGAAGGAAGAAAGGAAGGAAGGAAGGAAGGAAGGAAGGAAGGAAGGAAGGAAGGAAGGAAGGAAAGAAGAAAGGAAGGATATCCAGAGAAGGTGTTTTGCTTCTTAAATTATTTTTCTTTAGCTTTTTCCTCACCTATTAATTCCCAAACTAATTTTTGTATATGGTGGCAATTAAAATATATAATAGAATTTCTGACAGAAGGAAAGCGTGTTAGCTTATTAGCGCTAGCCAGTGCATGTGTGTCTTACTTCTCTCATACAATACGCATCTTGGTTGATGTCATATGCATTAGGCATTTGTCCAGGAAGACTATGAATTCATGAAGGACAGAAACCATCATTCTACCATAGACTTCATTAATCCAAACAGTACTTCAAATCCTTTATATGTGAGCCTCTGATATTATATTTATACAGTATAGCAGAGATAAAACATCAATTGTAAAGTTATTTTGAATTGAAAAAAAGAGCTTCCAAAATTTCAATCTAATTGCTCAATATAATATTAAGAAAAAAATTTAAGAAGTAAAACTAATAATTGGTGTGAAACTCATCCTTCATGCCTTTTGCTTTTCAAATATATGCATGCATGTATATATTATATACATATAATGTGTGTATTATGATGCACAGTCAAATATATGATCTATATATATATATGAAAAGCAAAATACCATATATACATGTATATGTGATGTCATCCAAGAAGTTGCAAGATCTAAATCATAAAAGAAGAAAATAAAATGAACATTGTTAATTTGTGAAATGTTTAGCAACAAAAATTTCAGTTTCTACTTTTAAATTTCCAGTTCCCAAATTCAAATGAACCGCATGAATATAAAAGTCAGTCATTTTCTTCTGCAGCATGAAAGATGGCTCACAGCTGTTTCTAGCCCTCCTTTCACAGGGCTCCTGCATTGGAGCCTAATTCTCAAGGCCAAAGTTGAACGAGTTATTCTTGGGAGCAAAACTAAAAAGGGAAAGCACAAAAGCCATAAAGAATGGAGCCACGGGGAAGTCAAGGAATGTTTGTTTAGGACATCGCTCATCTCCATCATCTGCCTGATTTAAACTTTTATTACAAAAGCTGCCTAATTACTGCAAATATTTTCCCACTAACAAAAGACACTTCGGGGATAAAAGTAACTTTTCATCAAATTTAATTTAAAAAAAAAATATCATGTCTTCCTATTCTCTACCCAAATTAAGGCTTTGCAGAAGATTGTTCAAGTCCATAGGAACCACATAAAGATCCTAACAGAGTACAAAGGTAGAGGATGCTCTGATCTGAGCCATGCAAGCCATCTTCGCTTCAATTAATTGACTTTGCCTTTATGAACTTAAGAATCTTTCAAAGGGGCTGACATTTCACTCATATGAAAAAGCTTGGAATGTGACAGAGGAAAGGGAGGAGAAGTAAATCAAAGAAGTGAGCAATTTTCCAGATGCAATGTATTTTTCTTCTGCCTTCTCTTAAAAAAAAAAAAAAAAAAAAGCTAGAAATGTTGGAGAGCCTCCTGACATCTTAATTCTCTACGCAAAACACAGTAGCAGAAGTGCCTGACCCACAGAGCGTCAGAACCAGACAGGCATGCATCTGAGCATGTACATACCCACAAAGCAAACCTTAGTTCCAAGCTCATGTTCCTTTGGTTGAAAAGTTACCCCGAATTTGCTAGATGTCTGTGTATGTGATTCAATCAACATCATTTTAGCACAAAAACAACATCATATTTGCTACCGTATCTTTGTTTTAATCACTAAGTCGCCATTTTCATGCTGGTCTCTGTACCTAGAAGTTGCATTTATAAAACCTGTCCAGTTGGCTAGACTTTAAATCACACCAGAATATTTCAGTTGTCACCTTTAGCCATATGCTTGCAAGAAACCATCCTCAGATATTTCATGCAAATACCGATCCATTCAGAAAGATTTCCCCCACCCTGCCGAGTAGAAATTCACTAAAACATTGAAAGGTTAAAAAAAAATCTTGAGTCTTGAAGATAAATTCTGAGCAACAGAGTATATGACCATTGTGTCTTGGAGCCATAGAAGGGGAAATGGCGTTAGTTCTCAAAGCCCCCTGGTTCAATATTGCCTTTTTCCCCCAGGGTTTTTCCTCGTTTATCAGGCATCATTTTACAAGGAATTTCTTGTTATCCACAACTAGCATAAATCAATCTATCACAGAAGGATTTGTTTAATACATTTATTCCTTTAAGAAGTTGCATGACCATATTTCATTGACTTGTACAATAGGAAAAAAAATCTTACTACTAAAACAGAGTTTGTGGAGGCTAGTGCATGGTAAACCTATTTAGTCCTTTCAGGGGTCCACTCCTAGATTTTCATGTTAAATAATAACAACTATTCATGTGAGCTGGTCTCACTGTATATCTTGACCTTTAGCCCATCCACACACAGCAGCTTATTGTGGTATCCTTTAAATATGAGAAATAAGAATGTTTTACTCTGCTATTAGAAGAAAAAATAAAAGAGTACTGTATGTTACATGGCCCATGAAATATTGGCGGTGTGCTCCTTCGCCTTCATTCTCAGAACGGCGATACTGGAAGACCTCCTTTCAAACTCTGGCTTTGTTTCGAATGCGTGTCCGTTGGTAGCCCCGGAGAGAAGAGAGTCAGTGAAAAAATTGTTGAGGGGCATGTGACCGAACTGGTTCTGGTGGTTTGAAAACCCCGTGTAACTGGAATCTGTCCGAGGCGAGTGAGAGTAAGGTGCCATGCAGGAGGACGCGTCACGTGGTAACATGCATGAAGTAACCACAGAACCACCACTTGCATTTCCTGCCCACAAATTGTTCTGAATCTGGAATACATGAAACAACAAATATTACATTCACACATTCTCACTTCGGCACCATTACTTTCCTTAGGTTTACAAACTGGGCTTAGCTATTCACTATTTGACCCTATTATAGGAGCTCGGTAATTTCTTTCAAGTATACAAAACAACGACTGGAAAAAAAATTATTGAAAAAGTCTTACAGTTTATTTACTATAATAAGTCAACAAAGCTTCACACAGAAGCACAGAAAAACTCCCAGAAAACAAAGTTTTCGTGAAATTTTTTGTTATAGTCATGATTTAAAATGCACATGAGCTATTTAGTCATGAATCATGGCTTCTTTTCATGCGTTTAGGGAAGGAGCATAAAGCATGATCTTAAATTTAAAGATAATATTAATCTTTCTAAACACAGTGATACGTTGGAAACTATAGCTGACTTTTACACAGTTTTGTCTGAAATGATATTTTTCATTGTATTCATTCAGAAAGTCCTTTTCTGTTTCCTTGCTCCTTGTGTCCTATATCGACCCTTCAAGAAATTGCTCCGAGATTCTGAAATATATGTACTTGAGGCATGTGTCCTACATTTTATATATTACATGGAGAATTCAAAACTGACATGTGTAATGTAAAACACACTTAGAATTCTAAAACATCAACCATGACCAAATAATAGAAGTACAGGTAAAAAAAAATTGCAAATGTTAGAATGTCCTGTGAGAAAAATTAAGGTACTGCACATGTAACAGATGTCCAAAGAGAGGTACGATTTGTGATCAACAAACTCAACATTCATATGAATATATATATATATATATATAAAACAATTAAAGAAAACCTTCAAGCACAAAGTTGTCAAAGTTAATGGCATATAAAAGGAACACTGCAAAGACTTTTTAAAATGAAAATTAAGTAAAAATATCTCATTGATAATAGGCAGAAGCAACAACAACAAAAACAAAAAACAGACACAGACCAAAGAAATTACTGGGATACACGTGGAAAGTCATGACGGGTGAAGAGGGCCAAAGGAGGAGTAGAGACATTTATGTGGTAGAGCCAGGCAGGGAGATGTAGTCTCGAGAGATGAATAAACCAAAAGGAGGTGCCTTTGAAGGGTGCTGTGCTCTTTTGCTTTGTTTTATGAAACAGAGACTGGCTCTATAGTGTAGATATGCCTAGAACTTGCCATGTAATCCAGGCAAGGCTCAAATTCCCAGTTTTCCTGAGTCAGCCACCTGAGTACTGGGATTACAGGAATACACATGACTCCAAGCGTGTTACTTCCAACAGCCTGATTATAATACATTTAAACAAAACATCGCACCAATGTGTATTGTCACCATATCTGGCTTTCTTCTATTTTTTGGCCATGATAAAGAATCATGAATGATTTTGACACATATGAAGTCTTGTAATTTGCATATCCCAGGCTTCTACATATAGCATCTGATATAGTCTTACAAAACCCGAGTTGAATAGCGCTCTATGACAACCTATATTTTTATCAATATATAAAGAGAAAGGTATTCATAAGTCTAGCTCAGACTGATAGACCAGTTACTCTGTGACTCAAAACTGAGTGGGGCATTTGTTTCCCAAACATAAAAAACAATGTACACACATGATTTTAACACTTTTGTAGGTACCTCACAAAAACACTTACTGAACAGCAATACTTATTCCTGTGCTGTTCTAAAATGGACTCCTTATGAAATAAATTTAAATTTTTATTTTAAACATGTATGTCACTTATGTATAAATATAAATTCATAGAGTTGACCGGTGTACCTATGTATAGATGTATATAATTATTTGCATATTGATTAATTCTTAAATCACCATGTGCTGTGTTGTTTTACTGTCTGCTTATTCCTCTCTCCAATTTCACATCAGACACAATGGTTGTTGGGCTATGTATTGCAAACCAACAAGAGGACTGTTTATGTCATTACTCCGTCAAACTAGCTATTCGCAACATTCAGTCGGACATTGTAAAACATTGCACAACCCACAATCACATGGGTGAAAAAAAAAGCTTTCAGAGAGGAAGGTAAACTTGTTTGCTTATTTAAGAATGAATAGTAATGGGAAAATTTACTCGCCTCTCTTTATTAAAGTGTTTCTTAATTCATAATGTCACTAAAATTTATTATATTCCACATGCCTAGAAATGTTCCCAACCAGTTACACAGTAAGAGGAAGGGGTAAAGGCAACTAAACAATCCATAAAGTTGAATAAAGAAAATATTTATTCTGAAAAGAAGTAACATTAATCAACTTGTAAATCTTAAAGAAAATAAGTCTGTAATCTATTCTCGTGAAAAACTAGGGCAAATGATTTTACATTAGCATAAACTTATCTGAATCTGATCAAGCAAATGAATGCATTATTTGTGATAGAGAAAATTTCTAACATGTAGGTGTATTTTCTGAGCAGACCAAAATGACACAGCCAATTACTCACAGCAATAGTTTAGTTTGGATATGCAAATATTCTGAAGAATTTGCAACTTCATCTCCTGCGCAGAGAACACTCAGGAACATTTTCTAATAGTCTTTCTTCACGCTGTCTCTCTATTCCTTTTTACTCCCATCCCCAAAGAGCCTTTGTTTTAAAAATATAATTTCAGGAATCTATTATGTTTCCATAGCAAAACATCAGGTGTAAATTATAAGGTAATATACCATAAGAAAACGTGTTTTTTTCCCCCCTAAAATATTTCCTCCGGGTATTCCCATATCTGACAAGGATGGCTAGGATCTAGTGATTGACAGCTAATAAACGTTAGTTAATTGCCATGTCTGTCATAAACTACAAAGACTTATTTTAGCACAAATACATGGGTGTTACAATCTGTCCTTTTTAGAAGGTAAGTCTAAAAAAAAAAACAAAAACAAACAAACAAATAAAAAACAGAGACCTGAGACTTTTAGCTCAACTGAATGACCAATAAGGTCAAATATGACCCAAAGAAATCAAAGATACTAAAATAATGTGACTATTTTTGAAAGTTATAAGTGCTTATTTATTTGTGCATATCTCCAAGTTTGTAATTCAAAGGTTCTGCTCTATGATAGCAAATTGAATGATTACTGCTCATTATTATTTTACTTCTCTTGGCCTTGAAGACAAATCCTTCATAGAATATACTATATGATTTAAATGTTCCTAAGAAAGTGAAATTTAAACAGACCAAATACTGAAAGTATGATAAAAATTTAGGAATTCCTTGTATTAACATAGCTAATGCACGTTTATGGTTGGAAATCTAAATCGTCATAAAAGTAGAATCATAACCAAGATCATATTCAGAGGCTTCTATCTTGCTATCTATTTTTACCAACTGTATTTTTTGTCATCAAAAGTTATTTCCCATCCCAGGTGCATTTAGGAGGTATTTAATCATTATGTATGTGGTATCAGATCATGGAATCACTGAGCAATGAAAAGACTAACTCAGATAAAAATGAGGACACAACTTGAGTTCCTACTTAGTAGCTCTAATTTTAATTTTAAAACACTGAAAATGGTATATCAAATACAAGGGTTTTTGAGTCAATTTCCATTTCTAATTCTTAAAAAATATACGTATTGGGTATACAATGCAATGGATTGAAGTTAAATTATATATTCACCAGAAAATCCTCTACTAAAATAGTTTCTCTCTTTTTTTTTTAAATTAAATTTCACCTTGGAAATGAAAACAGGGATTTGGAAGTAAGTGTGCTCTCTCCATCTTGAAATCACTATTATATGCAGCAGGATGATACTGACAACATGAGGAAAAGCTACACAACTCTCACGTCACTGAAAACATAACAGCACTGTTTCTTAAGAAACTGAATGCCTAGTAACCTTCAAAGTAGCATCATATAAATGTCTTTAAAATATTACTCTAACAAATTCTCTGACTCAAATATGTAACAGTTGATTCTTTGTCTTTGATTTTTGAGTACATTCTTCTTATCTTTTATAGAATTTGTAATAACTGAAGATGATTATTTATGGGAAATCTTTCCATATCAAAATTATTTCAGTTGTGAAGGAGTAAATAACAGAATTTACTTTCACTATTTTATTTTTATGAGGCAATTATGTGCAGATAGTACATTTTCCAAACATTTCTTATACTGTTTCTTCATCAATTTCGGTGTGTACATGAGTTACTCTGATCTAACTGTACTTAGTTTATTCTTCATAACAATTATTTTATGAAATTCACAATTATGGTAAAAAGCTAAAATGACCATTTATTCAACAAGTTGACTTTATGCAATGTAAAAATCTATAATATGAAACAAGTATGCACGTGCCTTCATTTTTCCATGTTTTCATTCTTATCTACTCCACTTTGGAGTCAAATATTATCATTGAATATATTCATTCGCGCCTGAGCAAGTTTGTTAGTTTTATTTTTTTGCTGGTGGTTTATTTGTTTCATTTTGTTTTCCTTTTTTTTTTAAAATTTATTTATTTATTTATTTATTAAGGATCCCGCGATGGAGCATGGACTGTCCTGTCGCTTCCTATGTAGACCCAAGTTGCCCTCCAATTCAGAGACCCATCTTCCTCTGCATCATGAGTGCTGGTATTCAAGGAATGAGCCACTTGGCGATTATACTTATTTTTGAATTGCTTTTTATTTTATGTTAATATTTTAAAATATTTTTGAGATTAAAAGAAAATACATCACTTTCTTCTTTCCTTTTTCATCCTCCAACACTTTCTATGTCCCATCCCTTGATTCCTCCCAAACTCATTGCTTTTCTTTCATTGCTGGTGTGCTGTCTCCACCCACCACCTCCCCCCCACACATTCACACACTGTACGAAAGACAAATTAAAATTTTATGTTTGTCATTTTTTAATTAACTTGAATTTTTATACAATTATTTTTTAATAGCTATGACTTTCATTTTGAAAAATCTATAAAGACATGAGGAATTAAAAATAGCATTTGACCCACCAGGGCAGCAAGATGAGAAACCATGTCAAAATGATATATACTAATTAAATTAAATATGACATAGGGAAAGTTACAAATCATAAGTGAAGCAATGTTCTCATAGCAGAGAGAGTAAAGTGCAGGTTTTAACCCACATATCTGTTCTAGTAGGCTGACCAAGCTTTATTTCCTATAGAACTATTCTCTGTTCATTTTTATATTTCTTCACATATTTTCCTCATGTATTCTTGTAAACTACTTAATTAATTGTATTTTTTCTTAAGATATACAAGTGGTGAAAATTATTTAAATCTAATGTAATAACTTATTCTAAGCAATAAAGAAAAGCCATAAAATCACATTAAAATATTGTTTGACATTTGAAAAAATAAATGTAATTTTTCATAATTTAAATAGTGTGAATTACTTCTTTGAGTGCTATTTTTCTTATAAATTCAAGTTTTTAATATTTTAACATAATTAAAATAATAAGTTTTTAAATTAAAGATTATATCTCTCGACTTCATGAAAAACTTTTAAATACTAACACTTTGAGGCAGACAATATTGATAAAATATCTAATGAAACTCATAAGTTGTTTTTAGCATATATAAATGTATATGAAATATCCTTCATGTATATTTTTGAAATCTTATATATTTATATATTAAACTTAAACAGTAGCTTCACCCATTATAAAACTATACTTATTTGGAAAACATAGAATACCTTGCATTTTTCTGACTCTAAATATTACAGTTAGTGAAAGTTCTGTACTACCAATATGGTTTGCTGTCATAATGATAATATGCTTTCTCTATATTTGGTTGCTGTATCCTTCCATAACTGACTATCACATAGGTATTTCACAGACTAAAAACACTCATTATCCAATAAACCAAACACAACTTTATAATTAATGATAGTGAAATAAACATGATTTTTTTTCCCCTAAGTCCTTAAGGAGTGATTTTACTCTGAATGAAGTTAAATACTACAGTTTTAAGAGAATAGGTAGGCGCTTAGAAAATAAATATTGACAACTAGTGGCTATAAGATTCACCACCAATTAGTGAGAGTTCATTGTGTGCAAGGGACTGTCCTAAGGACTTTGCATAAACCATTTTGTTCAACGCTCACATATGTCTTGTGAACTTTTATCCTCTTACTCTAAGTGAGGAGAAATGTTCCTAGAAGTTAATCCATTTGCCAAAAATCTGAAAGTGATTAAGAGGCAAAGTCAGGGTTTGAATGCAAACCATTAGGTTAACCCTAAGATCTCCTCACCTCCCAGGATTCAGCGCCAAAAAAAGCAAGTAAGCAAGGGCTTTTATTGTTGTTGTTATTCAGAAATCAATTGAAGCCTCAAGATAAAGGAAATACCATCATCCCTCATGGTGCCAACACCGCCTGCACTAGTCCCCGAAAAACTTCTATGTTTACAAATAAGGACTCAAAAAGAAACCAAGGAATTACCCAAAAGCACCTAGCTACATAATAGATACTTTATAAAGTAAATGTTTCTCTGATCCAAATGAAGCCCAGCAACATGGAAATAGCAACCTTTGTGAGATTAAAGGTTGGCAGAAATTATTTAAACCTCAACAGAAAATACCTCCTTCTTCAAAATTATTATTATTATGTTAATTATAAATAAATGAGGATCTAATGATGATAGGTTCTTTCTTGCTCTAAGGCTAAAGTCATTTAAGTCTCTCGTTAACTGGGTCTAGTTGCTGTGCAGAAATGTGTGTGTCACCTAATTTAAACAATACCTAGCTTGTGATTTACCTATAGATCAGAGAATTTTGACCTAATAATTTACATACCTTCCATGCCTAAACCAGCAACTAACATGGATTTTTTTTTGATAAAATGTAAAGAATATGGGGGAGGGGTCATTATGATGAAAGGGGGTCTGGAAATCTTTCTCGTCTATTAAAGAGAGGAAGCAAGGAGAGGTTAATTGCTTAAACCCAGACGTGCTGCTTCTCACAGAGACTGCAGAAACAATCTGCTTTGCTTAGCACTATTTTTGGTCTAATAATGAAAAATATTGAAGTAAACCAGTACTTGCATTAACATCTACTGACTAATAATTTGTTTACTGTCACAGCAATACAGAGGTGATTAAAGAATGAACTGTATTTTTAAAAGACTAAACTACGGGAAACAAGAAGACCTTCCATACTACATACTTCACTGTCTCTGAGAAGGTTCTAATAGAGAGAGGACTTAAGAGGGTCAAGGAGGAAATATTTCTTGGGTGGGGATGGAATTCTTTTAGAGAAAAAGAATCCACACAAGCAGTGAGACTGTTCTTAGTACAATCATGACCTGAGCACCAAATGATTTAACTTGATCATAATATTCCCAAATGGCAGCTGATATTGTAGTCAAAACCAAGGTACTATATATTTGTCTTTCTTTCTTTCTTTCTTTCTTTCTTTCTTTCTTTCTTTCTTTCTTCCTTCCTTCCTTCCTTCCTTTCTTTCTTTCTTTCTTTCTTTCTTTCTGTCTGTCTATTGTCTTTGCATATGTATATATATCTACATATGTGTGTATGCGTGTGTATATATGTATGTATATAGGTTTTCCTTTTAACCTATGTTTGTGGGTCCCTGTGTGAAGGCATGTACATGTGAGGACAGGTGCCCACATCACTGGCACCGGTGAGTCCTCAATCTTTGATGCTTGGGAATCAATCTCAGGCTCTTACCAAGCCAGTTCTCCAGCTTTGAGCTCACAGAGATCCTATGATCTCTGCCTCCTGAATTAGAGGTGTGTGCACTATGCCTGGTTTTAATGTATGTGTAGTAGTTGGTTGATCAATTGGTTGATTGGTTGGAACAGGGTTTCTTAAAGTCCAGGTTGACTTCAAACTCACAGCTAAAGATGGCCTTGAACTCGTGTTCTTTTGGCTTCCGGATGCTACTCAGTGCTGGGATTATAGGTCTGAGCTGCTATGCTTAGTTTAAACGGTCTGCAACACATTAAAAAAATGTTATCCTAATGTATGTGACTCTCGACATTATACATCATCTTGTTCATTTGCAACAAAAGATAAGCAGATTTTTTTTTTAAAAAAAGAACTTATCACAATCCAAATGGAATCAACATGTTTAAAAAATATTTTGCAATATTGTTCTACTAACTTGAAGTTGAAAAAATATTTTGCTTTGCAAGAAGAAAGTCACATAGATGACAAAAATGACTGCTTTGTTATGAGATGAACTTAGAAGACAAGATTGCAAACATAGTCCTTGGTGCCTAGCCTCAGATGACATGGCCTCGCATGAGACTATGACAAGAAAGAATCCAATTGCCTGGGTTAAAGTAAACCTGGTTTGTTCACTTTTACTGATATTTCTAGAGTGATATTGCTACTAAAAAATAATAAAAACCAATTGAAATAAAAGTTTTTAAAGCATGATACAAGTAAGTGTTAGTTACTGTTTATGTCCTATGTAGACATCTTTCTGTTAAATACAGTGATTTTTGCTTACTTTAAAAGACTACATTTTAAACCATTTTTGTTTCCCTTGTATTTCTGTGTATGGTTTTGCTTCTCTGCCAAATTGTTAATTCTGTATTTCTGCCCTGCCTCCAACATTTTCCAGTTTTCAGCCTTTCTTGCAGTTTGTACATTCCCCCCGCCCTGTAATTAGTAACAGTACCAAATTCAATGCTTTATTGCGCTAAGTTGTTGGGTTCTATTTCAGTGCCTATATCTCCTCTTGTATGTTTCTGTTTTCAAGCTGTATGAGAGAAAACATTTCCTTTAGGCTAAAACTTGGGAGACCTAATTTTCACATAATTTTTTTCAAAGAAACTAGAATACGTCTATTCCATTCTTTATGTCGAAGGAGAATTCTACTCTGGCTTTTGCCAGTTTTATTGTGACATATGCTTCATTCCAGAATTTCTAACCATATAGAAAAAAATAAATGGTTTACCAGTAAGATAGGATAGTATGAGAGGTTGTCACAGTGCTCATTATATAAGCATTTATTAATTTCTCTGGTAAAACAAATTTAGCACAATTCTTCTGTATTCCCATACTATAGTATGGCCAATTTATTTAAATGGCATAGAAGTTTCAAGGAGAATAAGAATAAAATTCCCATAATTTGTGGAAATTGAAAAATAAAACCATTCGGTGTACACCTGGGCATGCATTATTCTCTTCCTGCCTTAGCGATGAGGCTAGCGTATTGATTAACTGATGTTCAAAGCTGTGAGATACAATAAGTCAATGACAAAATAACGCTAGAAGAAAAGATGGTTAGTCAGTTTGTTAGACTCGCCCCAAGATTTTAATTGGTGCCAGGCCCAATTCCAAATGTTTTATGAAACAGCAAATAAGAAAGATGAACCAAAAACACAGTAACCGACAGCCAGGAACGCAAAATAGGAAATATAACTAGGCCAAAGGCAAAGCAATGATGACAATCAGCAGTATTCAAAATGAGGGATTTCAGTCAAGAACTGTGTAGAATACAATTGTTTCAGTTCTACTTGAAAACAGTTCGACAGCTAGTACCTTTCCCTTCTAAAATCTCAAATTTAGTAGCTTCAATATGATGTAAGTTATGTACTGTCATAATTATTTATTATTTTGCTGGCTTGGGGTACATTCCCTGCCTCCCTAAAGAAAATCGCAGATTCTACAATGGAACTCATGGCTCTTTTAGGATTGTGTAGCTGGTAGCTCAAAGACTTTAATGTGTTCACCAGGAAAGACAGTGTGCTGAAAGAGTTAAGTTGAGCCTTAAACCACCATACACACAAGCAAAATTAATGGTCTCAGCAGGCTTTGTGTATGCGTGAGTGTATGCGTGAGTGTATGCATGTGTGTGTGTATGTGTGTGTGTGTGAATAAACGCAACAATAAAAACTCAATAAGAATTTGAGAGTCAATGAGGGACTTGGGAGGAATTGGAGGGCAAGGTAGGAATGATGTACTATAAATATAGCATTCTAATAAATTATTTAAATAATATGTTTTCAGAAAGATCTTGTGCAAATGAGCCGAACATGACTCTGGTTAAATTTGGGTTTTATCACAAGTGAAAGTAAATGTATACTTCCTATTTCACTGCCTCATATTTCCTATGAGAGAAATGAAGAAAACTAATATCCATTATAGATGGCGGTTACTTTGGCTAAATAGGTCCTTATTTAACCCATTTAGGACATGGCCTGGGCAGTACATAAGGGTCAGGAAGTGATAAAAACTATAAGGTATGGCAGAGCTTACAATCCAGAGTAGAAATGTCTTCATAACATTTTGTTAAGAAATCAACTGTCACGTGAATAATAGGAGGTTAATGAAATTTCCCAAGCTCTCTGGCCATAAGAAAGCAAATGATAGCCATGGTTTAAACCAGGAAGTAGTAAGGTAACTGATTTCAGATAAGTTTGGAGGAATGTGGCAATAATTCAAAACATTTCCATAATACTGGCCTCTTGAATCCTGCTGGGGATAGCCTAAGCCATGGCAGTTGCTCACTGCCTGCCCTGTAGGAAACCATCCATGTATTCATGGGCCAACTCCTTGGCACAGCTAGGCTTGTTTTTCCTAACATGAGGGAGCTAAACTTGGCATTCTCTGACACTTTTTTTTAATGTGCAAAGGGACACAATAAATTTAAAGAATTATATGCAAATGTGAAGTTCCCCAAATCCTTTTCAAAGGGATTTTTAAAGACAAAAGAATATTATCACTAGAGGACTGAACTCACATGGGGAGCTGAGAATTTACAGTTGAACAGAATGGCTGTTCTCACATTCCAAGCTGAGATAAACTTGTTCCTGGAGTATCAAAATGTTTATCCAGGATACATCTCATATTGTTTCCCTAGCAGCATCTCACAAAGCATGTATCAATAAGTAACAAGGTATAAAACAACACAGACCTTGCTCCAGACAATCCCCATTACCCCTTTCAAACATGAACAAAGCAGCGTAGAATACCATTATTCCATATTTAAAAATTATAATATGATAGATTTGAAGATGAGAAAACACAGGCATGTATTGATTAAAAAGTGAGAAAAAGAAATACAAATGTTTTTATGAGCTGTGATTAGAGTGTTCCCATTATAAAAAACATCTTATGGATGATGACTTTTATACACATGTCTCCAGATTGTAAAGTACTGAATGTGCTCTTGAAACAATGAATGACATCAAATCTGAAAAAAATAGGTTGGTAAAAAAATAATTTTTTAAAAAAAAATTTTGAGAAGTAAAAGGTCACATTTAACAGCAGTATTTTGTACTTTGCACAAAATTATAGCCAGGGAGATTTTATGACAGGCAACACATTTTTTAAAAATCTAATGAACAAAAATAGCCTGGATAATTAAATTGTTCAATGAAATTAAGATATATCATTAAATATTATTTCTCTTTTATCCAATGTATAACAACCCCCCCCAAAAAAATCCCAAAGGGCACAGATCATGGAATATTTTTCAGTGAATGACTCTGAAAGAAAGAAATAAAAAAAAATCAATAAATCATTTAGTAAATAAAAATGTGTTAAGCATGGAAAGAGTTTTCTGGAGGTCAAAATTCCACTCTTCACTATTGTCCTAGATCTAGTAAACCCTAAGGTCACCCTCTGAGTGAGGTCACACTCACTCTCCTTGATGAGCCTCTGTGCCATTAGCCATACCTGTGGGTAGCTGTCAGTCCTTGGCAAAACTGATATGTCGTAGGTGGCAGCAAAATGGCTTTTAGCTTGCTGGATTTGGCCATAACGTTCTCTTTTCCTCCACTTGGCCCTTCGATTTTGAAACCAAACCTAGTGGTTTTTTTTTTTTAAAAAAAGAGTATAATTTTAGCTGAAGAACATTCGGTAAAGCAAATTTTGACATTAAAATTTTCATGCCAGAAAGGAAAACCAAGTCAGTACAAAACGAAAGCAAAGGAATTTCTTTTCATCAGAACAGGATTCACAGGTTTCGCGTTGTCTTGTATTCTGATAGGAGGCATGGTATGTCCAAGAGGTAATGTAACTTAGTAGAAAAAGTGGGGTTCTAGACAAGCTATTTTATGTATCTGTGCCTGTGTTTTTATTTGTAGAAAATCAAAAAGGAATTTGTGCATATGGTCATTCTTGCTGATATATATATAGAATCCTTTTTTTCCTCCAGCCAATTCATAACCCAATTATGATTTTTGCCTATGGACAAATTTTCTTGAAAATGTGTCATAAACAGAAGACACTCCTGAGATGAAGTTATACTTAAATGATCTTACAAAAGTCAAAGACTGCTATTTTGTCTAAAATGATTGGCAACAGTAATACCTTGATTACTTAGAAATAGGAAAATGAGGTGGCATATGCTGTGGAGTATCGTAGGGCTGACCCGTGAAGTGCAATCAGCTGACGCTAAACTGTGGTTTTAAAACACATAACTGTACTTCTTAGACCCGATTAAAACACTTATAGATTGTAAAATAAATGAGGCAGACAGAACCATATGTCACGAATGCCTGTGAGTTCATCTGCTTCTCCCAGGTCATTAAATGCCTTTTACGGTTTCTCAAATTATGTCTTAGAAATCCTCCTTCACACAACGGTATCCCTGAGAGGAATCCTTACTTCTCAGGTCTTGCTCTTGAATTTTTAAAATTCTAATATTGCAGTATTCTAAAAGGAGAAACAGAAAATTTTATTTTAAATGAAAAACTTTGATAGTTTTGAATAAACACCATCTAGGCAGCATTCAGGAACCACTCAGTCTTCTTTATATAACTACATGCAGGCTCTAAATGGTTTAGAAAGACATTGAAAATCAAGTATAAATAAATATAAATTACAAATTTTTTTTCACTAAATTTTACTTGAAATTTGCATATGCTTTTCAAATACCAAATTCTAATTTTGTATATTTTATACCATCACAGCCTTTGCTGTCTGTTAATATTCGGTTCAAGGCCTACACACATATTGCAGATTATGGTTTGAATAGTGTTCTGAAATCATCAGTCTTTTAATAGCTACCTGTTAAGTATTATTCCCAAGTTGCATTGCTAGTATCAAATAGTGCCCATCATTACTGGGCTATGAGGAAATATGGGGAGAACACATATTTTCCTGGGAAGCACAAAGACTACACTGAAAAGCATAAGTGCTTTCTGTCTCCTCCCCTGCTCTGTGACAGTCTTTAAAATGGGCATCCATTTGCACACGCCTGTAAAATGCACTACCTGCACTAATACGGCCAGGTTGGCTCGCTCTGCAAGTCCTCAAAGAGATATGGATCTGTCCTGAAGGAAAAACATGCAGGCAACAGCTAATCAGTCTGCATGTAAACATATTTTTCTATGGTAACAAGTATAACTAATTTAAATAACAGTCACGGGACAAAATCACATGCAAGACTGCTGCTAATACTAGACAGTTCCAACATTCTTCATTAGTGCAAACTTTAAGATAGAATCACCCTTTGCTTCAAGAATGTTAAGCATAACCTTCTGTCTGTTGTCCCTGACTCACCCCATGTGGTCAGAAATGACAAATGGACCATACAAGTAAAACTAACTTCATTAACAAAGGAAAAAAAAAAACAAAATTTGTTCATCTTTCTATTTCAATAATTGAAGAGAGAAGGAATTCAATAATGTGGTAAAAGTATATAGAAAGGAAAAACGCCTTTTGAATTATTGTTGCCTTTCAAATTTGTACTTATTACTTAACAACTAATAAAGTGTAGTTAAAAAATATCAGCTTTAGCCACAATAAAATACTGCTGAGAAGGCAGGTAACATTTTATCCAGTATAAACTTTTCTTTTAATTCTTTTTTACAAGAACTTTAATGATTTGACTAAATAGCTAAGAAATATAAACAAGTACATAAAAATATTTAAAGTACATTGTTAGTAATTACTCTGAAAAAATGTACACTTACCTAGACCTTAAAAAACAAATATAATGGTATGCACTTAAAATGGTTGGGGCAAAAAATTATAAATGAGTCATTTTACATTTCTTAAATTTTATTATTATACATAATTATTTAGAGTTAGTATTATTATTTCATTTTTTCCATCAGAATAATTCCAACCTAAATAAAGATTTAGATTTATGGGCTAGTATTTGAAAAGTCTGCCAATAATTCATATATAATTAAAAAACAAAATCATAATAGTTGAAAATAAACCAAAGATATAAATTAGATATATTTACTTATTAACTAAAGGTAACTATGAAATTTGGGTTCTGCCTTTTAAGTTTATCCTTTTTTAATCAGAGATATGGTACCATATTCTGTTCTTTTCAATGACCTCATTTTTAAGTTTCTGGAATAGCTCTGGTCCCTCAGCTTAGTGAGGGTCAAACTTAGTACAAGCAAAATGAAATTTTAATGGGCCGGTTTGCTCACACACCACTTTGGTCCAAACAAGATTTCTTATTCTTATATTAGCTCTCCCTGAAAGGCCACCAGCTGGGACCTACCTGGACCCTGGCCTCAGTGAGCTCTGTTCTCAATGCGAGCTGTTCTCTGACATATACATCCGGGTAATGGGTTTTTTGGAAGACCTTTTCTAGTTCCTCCAGCTGCAAACTGGTGAAGGTAGTTCTGTGTCTCCGCTTCTTGCTGCTGGATACATTGCTGTCACATTTGTCCCCAAGTTCATCCAGTTCGCCCTTCTCGGGCATCCCTTTCACCGGAGACATCCTGAGGTTGTTGCAGCTGTCCATGGCTCGGTTCAGCTCGGTGTGAAGGGGCTGGCCTTCCACTTTGGTGATCCCATAGTTTACTGTACTCGGAAGGGAGAACAGGAATTCTCAGGAGAGTGCAAGGTACTTTGATGAAGTAACTAAGGCAAACTAATTTCAAGCACCAGAAAATAGGTTGGCTAATAACTTACCAGTATTCTCTCATCACACGGTGTGCAAGGCATAATTATTAATTCACTGTTGATCAGGCTTAAAAACAGTTATAAATATGTACACGGACTAATCATTTGCTAAAGTCCATAGAACTGTTTTATATGGCAAATGTACTGCTTATGCATATAATTTATAATCAGATTAAAATAGTCAAGTGAAAATTTGCCCCCCAGACTTAAAAAAAATTCTAAACCACCAGGACTTTTGAAATATGTACAAAACATATAGCATATGCTTTTATTTTGTGCATAAGATAAAATTAGACTACTGATTTTTTAAAAAGTGACACTTCAAGTTTAAATAATACCTATCTACTAACACTAGATCTATCTCCCACTCCCCACAAAATGATGCTGAGCAGAGATTTCCGTTAAATATGATTTCTGTTACAATTCACACATTTGAGCTCGTGTCTGAATTTAAATTTCCTGCAGAAAGCGATCTACTAATTTTTTTTAAATCTTAGCTGAAGTTCATTTAATAGAAATGTATAAGATTTAAGTGGACCAACCCATCTTTACATTAAAAACGTCTTGCATCCCTTAAATATTTCATACTTCCCTTCCATTTAACTCCTGTCTGCTTAGGTCAGAAGGTCTTTTTTTTTTTTTCCTCTAAGAACGCTCAGAAATGAAAATTACAAAAATAAAGTAAAATTTAAAACGGCGTTTTGCACTCTGTCAAGAGTTATTTTAATTTCAATGATCTTCTTGAGATCGGAGAGTTCAGGCTTGCAATAGAACAAGAAACTAACTGTAACGCTAAAATTCACAAATACCATGAACTTTGGAAGCAGGAGCGATTTGGGGTTTGTGTTGTTGTTGTTGTCTTGTAAGAAAAACAAAGGCAATCCAACCAGAACACTAATTCCCAACCACTGATTGTACTTTTTTCATTTGCTTCTTTAAAAGGGGGTGGGGGTTGGGTTGGAGGGGTGGGACGCCCCATAACAGTTTGAAGAACCTTTTCATGAGTTCTACAAATGTATTGAATTTTACTGTCTATATAATTTAAATTGCACATTGATCTTAAGCAAAGAAAGAAGCGATGTAAAATTAAATATGAAGAGGGTTATGACTGATGAACAATAAGGTTTTGTCTTAGCAGACAAGAGTTAAACCGGGAACTGCGGCAATTAGAGTTGGGGGAGGGGAAGCCGCAAGACGCTGGGGGCAGGACTGGAGAAAGACTGGCTTTTTTTCTCAGACATAGCCGGTAACCATCCGTGTTCATTTTGTTCATTGTTTCACCGTTAAAACTCTTCCAAACAGTGAGAAGATCGCTTAAAAGTTAAAGAAGCACTCCAAATCAGTCAGGATTGCGCTCTCCCCTTTCCCCGACAATTTAAAAACACTGTGGAATTTATCTAACAGTCAGCGCAGGCCACTATAAAACCATTTGGAAAAATCCTGTCAGTTCAAATGGCTTCACGCACGCATCTGAAAACACAGACGCGTCCGCCGAAATGCAGCCAGGAAGCCAATACTTTCTTGTATGTAAAAATGAGCTGTTCCAGTCTTTCCAGATAATCGACTGAATGCACTTCGGTATTCGTGTTCTCTATCGTATGCGTTTCTTTTTGTTACAACCGAACAAGTGAAACGTCGTCCTCCGCACTGAATAAAATTAGTGGGCTATGAGATTCGTTTAAAATCTGCGTGCAAAGTATCGAACGAGTGAGCTGCCGAAAGAGTAAATGCCTTGCCAGATATTTGAACTTCCATTAAAACAGAAGGCGGAGGCTTGTTGTAAATATTTCACACTTGATTCGTTTGTTATTTTAACGCAGCCCGCTCCTTACAGCTTAGGGGTGGAGTACACACTTTGATAAGGAAAAAGTCCTCTTGGAATCGTAAACCCGTTTTAGCGGTTGGGAAGTGAAATGAGAGGTCTGTACTGAGCTACAAGATAGAAAGAGATAGATGGTTTGTTTTGATAACATTTTGACTTGGGAGAGACTCTGGCATTCAACGTTGAAGACTCTGTCCAGAAGCATTCCAAAAGGCTCTTTAGGTGGCATTTTTATGTGGAGTAAGATAAAAGTAGACTACGCAGAATCCGAATACGAATGATGTTGTCGGGAAGGCTTTGCTCAAAGCCAATGTGACTTGATGTTTAAGAAGAATTTGTGTGTGCAGGTTGCAAACGCAATAAATAAGTAAATAAAATCCGCACAAATCGGGAATGCACACAAGCTAATAAAGAGCAACAGAAATATATACACCATCTTTACAATGAAAATTTCATCACGTCTCAGACACTAAACCCAGTTTTGTTTTTATTTTCTCCCCACCTAAAAGAGTTCAAAGATTTTTGATTTCCAGACCACTGTGACGTCCAGTGATGGATTTTGCGTCCTTGCGCCCTGGCATCCCGGCGGGGCGGGGATCCCAAGGAGGCGCGCTATCTTGACTCAAATACTATCTTTTTACCTATACTGGGGTCCTGGCCCCGTCCAGTTTTAGATTCTTTTGGACAGCAGGATGGGGGGGGGGCGCTCAAGATTTAGCCCTGGACCAGGGTGTGGTGCTGGAGTACCAAAGCGTGAGAAAGTGCGGGGCCCCAGGCTGCCTTCTTTGGTCCCCCCCCCCACAGTCTGGATCCAAGCTCCCCCATTTCTTCACTATGACCCTGCAGCGCACAGCACTTTGGGGAAGGACAACTGAGGCTGGTGCTAAGGCTAGAGCCCCGGCCCGGCCACCCGGAACTAAGGATAAAGGATGGGGTTGGGGCAGGAGCCCGGCCCCAGTGACTTACCGCTGCTGTCCTGACAGGGCGAGGTCCTGTCCAGGCGCACGTGATGCTCAGCTCTCGGCAGCGGCCCGAAGGCCTGCACGCATTTGCCTGCCGTTGCTTTGCCGTAAAAGGACTCATTGTCCAGGGTCTCCATAACGTGCTCCAACGCGCCTCCTGTGCCCATGTAAAAGTCACTGTTTTTACTTGGCGGACTTTTCAGGGCAAACTTCTCACTCAGAAACTCCATAATCCAGGAAGGCTGTTCGCGGCTTCTCGGGGCGCGGAGGCTGGAGGGCGCTGAGGGAGGAGGGAGCAGTGGGCGGGAGGAGGGAGGGTCAGAGAGGAGGGAAAGGGAAGCGAGCCCCGCGACGCCAGGAGCTGCCCAGCTCCCAGCCTCTTAATGCGTCCCGGCTGCAGAAGGGACACCCGAAGTTGCTTTTATATCTTGAAACTCAGCTGGGCTCCTCCGGCAACCTCCCAGCCCTAATGAATATGAAAATAGGCAGGGACTAACTCCACCCCAGGGCTCCCCCTTCTCCCCCCACCCCACCCCCATCTTCCCTACTCACCCACCCAGGGCAGGGCGCGCCCCGGCCTAGTTCAGACAGACAGCTTCATTTCAGACAAATGCCAGGAGAGACAAGGTCCCGACACCCAGAAAACGTAATCGCCTCAACAGTGGACTGGCATTGCAGAAGAGCCTGGTGAGAACGCACAGTGGTTAACCCTCCACTCCCAGCGCCCTGCCGGGCCATCCCACCCTCCACCCCCCAACACCCGCTGTCTTCCCCGCCCCCACGCCAGCCACTCACTCCCAGAAGATTTAGAGGCATCTTAAGAACTTGAAAGGAAGTATTGCTCTAAAGAGCTTTTATTTCATCCCTAAATCGTTTACGTGGAAGATCCACATTAATCTGAGCCCAAGAAGCCGGATACAGGGGCAGCTGTTTAACTGGGTTGCTGGTGGTAGAGGGGCCGAAGTTGCCTCTAACCTAAAAGGCTGGCGTCGTGGCGACAGGAGCGCTAGCCAAGGCCCCGGTCTCCAAGTTTGCTGTGGGATGCTGGGGCTTGTGGATGTGGGTGGCATCGGGTGGGAATGGGAGGTTGTAAGAGTCCTTGAAGAGACCGAATTTTGCCAATACCAGTCAGCGTCCCCACCTCTTCGCTTAATCTACGCCTTAATTACTGAGAACAAAATTATTTCTTCAGAAAATTCATAAAGACATGTGCCTCCGGAAAAGCCCGTTCTTACTGGAGGTCAGAGGAAGGCTCATCACACAAAGTATTGTGATGTGTGTGTGGCGGTGTGTGTGTGTGTGTGTGTGTGTGTGTGTGAAGGCCTTCAGAGTGTTTTTAACAAAACCGTTACTACTTGCAGTTCTCAAGCGTTGGGGAAGCGCCTTGGTAAAGGGGTGGGGAAGTTAGTGGCTCCCAGGATTGCTTTTGGACGCAAGGTTGCAGGCCCAGAACCTTTGGTCCAGCTGAAGGAGATGCTAGGGCGTGTGAAAACAGCGCTTTAGAGCTGCAAACCATTCTGCTTGGCCTTGTGCCCGACTTCAGCTTCTGAGGAACCCAGGGCGACTGGGGAAAAAGTGTTCGTTGCCTTGGCACATACAAGATCACCGAAGCTTACAGATTTGGTGAAGCTCCCCTACAAACTGTGGACGAGGGAGGTCTCTGCTCACCGGTCCTGACGCGGCCTTTCCCATCACAGGCCTTCCCAGCGGGTGTCATTTTCTCCAGGTTCCTTTCGCTAGAGTCATAGACACTTGGGGCAGCCCTGCCGCAGCGGGTGGCCTAGCCCCGTTCAGAAGAATGCCCATTAGCAAGGGTTCGGATTTCCACGTTCTTCGGAGTTCTCCTGACCCACGCCTCACAGGTGAGACTCTCTTGGATGCCCAACCTGGCCAAACTTGGGAAGATTCCCGGCACAGTGTGCGCCAGAACTGCTGATTTGCACTGTGCCAACGGCGTGGCTGGCGATGAAAATGCAAATTCCTTCGAACGAAACCGGAACAGAAGAGTCAGGAGCAGCCTTCATATTCGCAGTGCCTGTGGTCCACGACAGACAGTTCTCCCAAGGAGCGGCTCCTGTGGAGATTTGCTCAAGACACTGTTCTGCCTTTTAACACCGTCTATTAGTTCTTAATTGTTGTCTCGGGAGCTTTAGCACCAAAGGCAAAGTGAGGAATCTCAAGAGTAGTCAAAGAAAAGCCCCCTGGGTACAGCGCTTTAGCGGAAAAGCGAGTCAAGACTCCAAGCTGGGCACTCTCTACCGTGAGAGGCCAGAGTTGCTTCACCTTAGCTGGAACCAGTGGAAGAGGGGAGGAAAGGCCCAGGAAATGTGTGCGGGAAGTCTTGCTTACAAAAAAAAAAAAAAAAAAAAAAAAAAAAAAAAAAAAAAAGATGCGGTGTTCTTCTGATTGTTCCATGTGGGCGGAGGTAGATTGAATTTGTTGGCTTGGCAATTTTGCGGGATATCACCTCTCCCTTTTTACTCTATCTTACCTCTAGGTATTTTCAAATCATGCTTTGCCCTAATAAACACGGGAAAGACGGAAAGAATAGACGTTTGTTGGGTCTTTCAGATATTCATAGCAGCAAGCGCTCCGCTCCCATTACTGATGAAGAACTATGTCGAGAATTCCTAGTTATAAACTTAGCTCTGTCGTACAGCCATGTTGGTCTGTTTATAAATATGCGTTTTAAGGGCTCCAAATCCCCTGAAAGACATTCGGTGTCTTTTAAATCAAAGACATATGATACCAGCTCTCCAGGACTTGTATACCAATAGAAGTCCCAATCCGAGAAAACTGCAATGTAGCCCAGGTCCCCTGGTGTCTTGAAGCCTTTTCCACCACATTACCCAAGCCCACTTCTGATTGAAGAGGTTGAAAGGGTGGGGTAAAGGTGTCACCCTCCCACTTCAGACTCCCGAAACCTCCTGGAAACTCAAATCTATTACACGGAACCCCTTGTGTTTTGTGACACGCAACCACATATGCCTGTAACAGAGGAAAGAGCTAATGGCAAACTCCCATAACGAATGCATAATCTGCAGTTGTTGGCAAGAAGGTGGGTCTTTGGTTGCCAAGCGCTGCATTAAATAGATTTTGAGAAGTTGAGATAGAGTTTACAGAAATGACACAGCCCTAGCCATTAGGTCATTAACATCTATTCAGAATACTAATTAAGGCAATGATAATTGAGTTGTTTCTGGAAGTCACAAGAAGGTGAGATAAAAATGGGACATCATTTTACCTGTTTTTTTTTTCTGCCTGTTGGTTTGAGAGATAATGTTGGAAACAGACTGAAAGTCTTTGATAAATGCAACTACTCCAGACAGATCTAGCGTGGGTGCTAACTCTCTTCTAAAATTGACTACTTCTAGTCTTTGCCTCATCCCAACTCTCCCTGATTTGAACCACCTAATGCCAATGATGGCTGGGAAGGAGGAACCAGTTAATTAGGTCAGCATTTAAGGGGTTATATTTTTCCTCCTCATCCTCCCTGTCATTTCCAGGTTCACATTTCAGGTTCTGCACTTTTCTTTGCACGTTCAAAACTGGTGACCTGAACTCAGGACACACCTTGCTTCTTTTCACTTCACCCAACAAGTCAGTCTGAAGTAGGTTGCTGGGCATCTTTATCTCACCTCCTTTTTCTCATGTTTGAATTTTGAGGGTAGGCTACCAATGGCGATGGAGGACCATTGGTTTTTCTTTCTGAGCCTGAAACCATTCTGGATGGTCTAAGGATTCTAGCACTTTTAGATCCCTGGAAGTTTCATAGTTTCTGATGGAGCCTCAGCACCTGTGGAGGACTTCAGGAAGGAATGTATAAAGTAAAGAAAGCAAGGAGATGAAGGGAGTTAAGAAGACTATTTGGGGTGAAAGTCTGGGCTGTTCTCTCCTCCAGTAACTTAAGATGTGTTGCAGCGAATGGAGATCATTCCTCTGGCATCAGGTGTGGGCTAACACATCTGTGAAGATGACTGCTACTCCCTTCTGAAGTCATACCTAGCATTCATTACTTTTAGAGAGCTAACTGTTGAAGCTGGCAGTTTCCCCTATAGAAATATAATTTGGGTATTTATGAAATTGTCTTTATTTGGCTTTCCTTCGAGGAATAAAAGTCAGAATAAATAGATGAGCTAAAGTATTTGAAAATCCCATTGATAGGATTATTTTACACTCCCCTTCAGGAGCATCTAATTAGAACATCGAGGCGAGTGATTGACCTTATAGGGCAGCCTCATTCACTTTATACTTAAGAAAAGAGAGAGAAGGAAGTCCCACCGGTAAGAGATGCTCTGAGTCATGCTCTTCCACATGCAAATGCATTTTGGGAAAGTTAAGATATTTCTATTTACATAAAAGCTGTAGAAAAGGCAACTTGTGGAACTCTTGTTTCTTTCTCAACTCATTAAATGAAATGCCATGTTTGTATACCAATAATGGGCAGGCCAAGATAAGACTCCAGAAAATTTAGTTTTAGCAAGGTCTTATTGCAGAGAGTATTTGGAACTTATGAGTAAAGCTTGGATTCCTGGGACATGCATGTATGCTGAATCAGGCAAAGTACACCAAATGCAGAAATGCAACGGTCTGTAGAGTGGGGGAGGAGCTGGCAAGAGAGCAACTCTCGTGAAAAAGGACTAAAATAATTGAATGTCATGTTTCATGGCAGGAAGCCAGGGGCCTCCTGTTTGTGTATGCTCTGCTGCTGAGTTTCTTCCCTGGCTCTGTCTTCAGCCTTCCCACAGTTCTGCAGAAATAATTGATACAGAAATATATATTGCATCGGAGCAACTTCGTAGTTTTCACACACACACACACACATTTAAAATATGTGTCTCAAGTTATAGTAGCCCCTGGAACTTGCCTAGAGACCTACAGACAAGTGTGGAGCTTGTGCTATTTGTGAATTGAATCATGTACAACAGTGACCTGAGTAAAAAAGAAATGACTCTTGAAGACTTTCAAATGTGCTGTTACAAAGCCCTCCGACACTAGGGACTATGCTCCTCTTGACTTCAGTGCTAATATTATTTGGTATCCCAAATCAACTCATGAGGTTTCAGAGAGCTGTATATGTTTCTGAGTTGCAGCTGGTTTCAGCAATAGCTTTGCACATAGTTGACTTTTCTTCAAAAAGAAGGGATGGGTCTAAATTCAGTTCTCTGGTTCTACAGGAGCCAAGTCAAGTGTGAAAATCTCAGGAGATGATTTATCCTTAATACAAATGATTTGACTTTTTAGCTACTGGTTATATTAGAGGCATTGTTGATATTCACTAAAAAGTGTGTTTTATTATAAATGCATAAATGGTAGCTGAATCATGATACACTATTTTATTATATAAAATACAATATCTTTGATAGGGATTATAGAAATAACTTTATTTCTCTCTAAAATTGTGTTCATTTTGCTAAATGACTGAATGCTGGAGTTTTTACATCACATCTATATCTTTAAGGGGTAAATAAATTCAACTGAACTCAAGTCACAGAAACTAATTGCACTAGTATATTATTAACTATTTAAAACATACTTCCAAATATCTTCTTATTTGATAAGTATGGTGTTTAAACTTTTATTCAGTATATTTTGAGATTATTTTCCTTACTGATTTCTGGGGTGTATCTTAAAGACAGACCTGCTTATTTTCATGAAGTTGTGTGCACATATCCCATAAGCATTTTATCCTTTCATGTGAAGACTTTTGGTTTTTAAAAGAAATCACAGCATAGATCTTGAGCTCAAGTGACAGATGTTTCTCCTTTGCACTAGAATTAAACTCCGTTAAGTGTAAAGTCCATGGTCATTAAAACAAGTCCAGCAGGGTAAGCCAGATAGGGAAAACCAAGGCAGGTTCAAAGAGTGAGAAACATCATCTTGTGCAAATACCTCACCTACTCTTTGTTCCCCCTTGGTCCTTTGACTCCTCAGCAGAAGAGGACAGCGTTTGGATGTTGAGAGCAGTACTGTTTGCTAGGTGTGGCATTTACACGAAATCTAAGTCTTCTTAACCATGGTACTCGCTCAGCAAGAATAAGAAGAGCACGGTTGTTACAGAAGGATTTATTTCCAGAGGAAGATTGGGGGAAAAAAAGGTGAGTGTAAGAACTCCTTTAGAAAATCAATAAAGAACTTGAGAACAAAGTGAAGCCACCCAGGCACTCCCCCCCCGCCCCCCCCAAAGAGCGCGACNCCCCCCCGGCCCCCCCCCCCCCCCCCGCCGAAATTGCTCTGCCCCTCACAGTAGCGATCCTGGTGTGAATTTGAATAAGTGAGCTTTAACTTGCAAAAAGGGTCCGACGTAGAGTTTTCTGGCAAAGAAAGGTCTCCACGTCTGTGGGAGCCTGATCAAGGACATTCCAGAAAAAAAAAATGCAGCCAAGAGGAAAACCTCAATATCTTAAGTAGAATGAAACTAGCACTTCTTGGGGCTACAGGCAAGGTCTCTCCCGGGCGGCGACTCGCTTGCTGATCCAAGCCCTAACCTCAGCCCGAGAACTTACGGGGTCTATCTGGTTACAGTTCCTTAGACAGCCCTAGAGCTTGTCTGCCTCACAGAGGTGAAGAGAAACCTGGGGCTCACCTGAATGAGACTCAAGGTACAGAATAGAATGCCCTGCCTAGGAAACAGGGAGTGAAGGCGTTAGTGAGCATCTGGGGTGGAGAGGAGGTTTCCAAAAGGAGCCTGAGGTGCTGTAGACAAAGTGACCTACAACCAGACAAGACTCTTTGTGTAAGCATGCGTGCTGGGGTGTCTCTTCTGAGCGAAAGGAGCGAAGTTTCGTTTCCAAATCGAGGCTTGAAAGAGCCTCCTGAACAAGAAAGAAGTTAGTGGTTAACCGATTCGCTGGTAATATTTCATCAGCGGTGCTTTCCCCCCTTTAAAGTCTAACTCTTGGAAAAACAGCATATTTTAAGCTTTCCATACAAATATTGATCTTGGAGGACAGATAATCTGACCGTCCCTTGGTAAGGACAGTGGCCGTTCTGTTTCGTAGATTGGGAATCAGAATTAATCCGAGGTGGTAAAGGGGAGGAGGCAGGTACATTTGACAGTAGCTGCTGAGCAGCCTGTGGTGTGTTTGTGCGTTTATGGGCACAATGAAGGGAACCCCGGATTCCTCGCTTTCAAATCCCTTCTTCATCAGAGAGTGACCCACTCTCTGGCCTTGCGGAAAGTCAGGCTTTCTGTGCCACTGACTGCAAGTCCTGAAGCGAAATGACAGGCCTCCTCCCCATCTCTTCTTAGATTTGGCTATAAAGGAAAAGTTTCTTAACGTCACCGAAAAAAAAAAAATTCTGTCATTTCTCATTCCACAAATCTGACACTTTACCTTTACCAGGTGCCTTTGGAGGTGTCCAGTCATGAAGGGGGGGGGTGCAAAACTTAGGGAAACATGTCATCTTTCAAATTCCAACATCAGATGCTCACAAACACAGCCTTTCTGTCGAGTCAGAGCAAAAGGAACGGATTCTTGCCTTCGCAGGTGCTTTTCAAAATCACAGGACTTCAAGGCACAGTTGATGGTTTATAGTAAGCAATTCCAGTATTTACTGTTATTATAGTAACTACTTATATAAGAATTTTTTAAATTGGAAAGAAAGAAAAAAATCTCCTAAACACTTTTTTTTTTTTTTTTTTTTTTTTTTTTTAGTTTGGTTGTAGAGTCTCACACTCAACCCAAACTCACTATAATTTTAATTTTAAAAGGTACTGTTTGGAGAAAATCTCTTTAATGCAATTAGTTATAGGGAACCTAACTCCAATATTTCCGATTGAAGTTCTTGGAATTCTTTCTTTCACACTGTATTTGGTTCATATGGGCTACTTTTGGGGGAGAAGAGTATCCTGGCATTTTTTCCCCTGTGTTAGAATTGGCTCAATAATTGAATTGAATTTAGCAAATCTAAGTAACTCATTACTCTACTTTGAGTAAGAATGCCCTTTAATCTTACATCCTTTCTAATGTTAATAAAACTTTGAATATTGTCTCAGCATTCTTAAAGAAATGTAAATCTTGGCAAGATGAATTAAGGAAAAGAACTTTAACGTAATTTTCATTTTTTAAACATTGAAAGAAAGTGGGTTTTGTCTCCTTCAGGTTTCTTTGAGTAAAGAACCATTTGGATCAAAGTTGAAGGGAACCCTGTCAAGAAGCAAGGACATCCTGGGATTTCTTCACTCCAGGAGTGCTGCTGAGTCCTGTAAATCACGTGGTGTGCTCCAGGTGTCTGGTGATGATGAGCATTAACTTAAAACTTCCACTGAAACTCAAACGATACTCCTTTTTAATGCTATTTAAAATTTTGAGGATTAAAAAAAAAGGTCTTTGGAAAGGGAAGGGTGAGGGAATTAAATCCAGTCCAGAGAAACACAAAGTTGTACATTGCAGTTAAAAGAGAGGAAAACAAAGCTTGTAAGGATTTGAACGAGGAAGATCCTTGGATACTCTGAATCTACTGTTTGGCTTAGTGGCTCAGATAAAACAGTTTTCACTTACCCTACTGACGGAACTGAAATTGGTCAACCAAAAAGCTCAGATCCACTCTGTAAATCCTGATACTTTCGAGACTAATTTTGTAGATGAGAGTAAGGTTAAAAAAATTTTTTTTCTCATAGTGACGGAGCCAAAAAGAATTTAAAAGTCATAGAATGGTTGAAACAACCTGTGATCTTTTTACCTAAGGGAAGATATATGAATTGATGATTAAATGCAATCAGTTTAGACCCAGAAACAGAAATGCTGACAGCATTGGATCAGAAAAGAGACTTGTGTGTATGTTAAAAAAGTTTTTAAACAATTATTGCTCCTATGGCTATAGTGGACTGGTTCTCCTAGTTACACACTGCTGGAAAAGAGATGTTGTGGAGATACATATTGGTGGTGCAAATGTATCTAAGATCAAAGCTTTCAAATGACATTAACTCTTGAAGGAGCTTCCATCTCTGAAATGACTTTGGCAAGAAAATCAGAGTGCACTTGTTTTCTAAATTAGAAAAATAAAGAGAAAAAGGTTGTCATTCTGCCATTATGTTCATTTTGTTTTGTTTTATTTTATTTGGCTTTTTGAAATAAGTTTGTTGTGTGTGTGTGTGTGTGTGTGTGTGTGTGTGTGTGTGTGTGTGTGTGTGTATGTGTAGCCTTGGCTATCCTGGAACTCAATCTGTGTAGGCCAAACTTGCGTCAACTCAGAGATCCACCGGCCTCTGCCTCCCAAATGTTGGTACTAAATATGGGTGTTACCACTTCCTGGTTAAGTTATTTTTCCATTAATGATTTCAAAGTATATAATATTTGGATTTCCTACTGGCAGATTTGCAAATCTGTATTCATACAAATTTTGATCGTAATGTATATTCATATCTATTTATCCATAGTGCTAAAATAATAATGTGTAGATTCAGACTCATAGTATATATGTCCAGATTTTAGCTCCTGTTTGCTGAGGGCGAAGGAAAAGGGATGTAACAACTCTGATTCTGTATGTCAAATATAGGCAATTTCCATCACATGGTAGGAAGTAAATATAGAAATAGCTAATATACTTAGCTATGTAGACAGTACTTGGTCATAAATTTAAATGTCATTTCAAAAATTAAGGGTGTAAAAATCACTCAATGACTATAGGTCATTGGGAAATACACTAATGGTGCTATGAAATAAAAAGGGAACACTAAAAAAGCAAAAGAATTCAACCACTAAAAAATAAAATAGATAATTTTGATTAATTAAGATATGAAAAGGATCAAGAACAATATGTAAAAAAACAAATTTCATAATGCTGTTACATCCTGAGGTATGTGTACCCATCATGCTGTTCAGTTCTGAGGTATGTGAACCACTAAGGTAAGTATATAATACCCTACATATTATTCAGTTAGCATATTAACATGGGTATTGTTTGTTACCATTCATTTTCCAAGATCTTAGTCACTTAAGGAACTAGAGTTATAGTCTTAGTTTTGTCGTTAAGTAACTGGATAACCTAAAACAAATGGAGTTACCATTCATGGACTCAGTTTCTGCCATAAATTATAAAATTGTAGAGAAATATTTTATTAAAATTTACAGGAAAAAAATGGATGACTTTAAGAAGTTTCTCAGTAGGGGTGTCTTCTCTCTCCCAAATATATGTTTTGGAGGAAGTTCATCAATAGGTAGCATTTAGAAATGGAGTCTTTGGAGGAAAGCAAAGTGAGATTAGGTCAAGAAGGGAGGTCTCTTGATGAGATTACTGGCCTTAAATGGGATGAATGATTGGGAAAATCTTTTCCCAACATATGTAACACACAACCAGAGAATAGCTTTTTTATTTTTTTAAATATTTTATTTATTTATTATGTATACAACATTCTGCCTCCATGTATGCCTGAATGCAAGAAGAGGGCACCAGATCTCATTACAGATGGTTGTGAGCCACCATGTGGTTGCTGGGAATTGAACTCAGGACCTCTGGAAGAGCTGCCTGGGCTCTTAACCACTGAGCCATCTCTCCAGCCCCCGAGAAGGTCTTTCTTTAAATCATAACCAAGAGTTCAGCAGAACTAGCACCACAACTCTCAGAACTCTAACTTCCAGAACTATGAGAAGACAGTTTGCTGTTTCAGTCATTCAGTCTGTAGTACTTGGTGTTTGAGGTAAATCCTTCCCAGTGCTTGAAAACATTATTAGAAACTCTAGGTTTCCCCAGACATCCTTGGGTTAGAGAAAGCACAGAATGCTGGAAGGAGTTAGGGGAGTTGTTCATGGGGCAGAGTTCCTAGGACCAAAATCATCCATCTTGCTAGTCACATCTCTCCGACAACTCCTTGCTGTTTCTCACCAGGCTCCCTTACTTCTATCCAATAATCATTTCCCTTGTTTGCTCTACTCTTTGCATGCACCAAATTTATTGGTCTTCAGGTATTTACTTTGGCCATGTCCCAATGCCTAAAATGAGTTCATTGCATCAACTCATTCTTCAAGGTCAAATAGAATATGAAAATGCCCTTTCCTTGATGATCCTCACTTGAAACTAATCTTGTCTCCAGTGTTAAGTCCCCATTTACATATAAAATATAATTCTTTAGAGTATTTATTAAGTGTATAGTGATACTAAAAAGCTAATGCCTGAAAAAAAAGGTTTCCGTCAACATAAAAAATAATGGAAAACTTAAATACCAAGTAAAAATTAAAAATCAAACCGAAGGGTGTATGTTCTTTGTTTTGCATGCCTAGAGATGAACCAATATTATTTTTATTTTAAAAGGAAGGAATAAAAAGAATACAAAGATTCCAGACACTTACCTTGCACAGCCTTTGGGATGTTGGTGGTGGAAACATTTTATTGGTTTATTTTGTAGTATAAAATATTGCCTAGAGAAGTAAGGGGCTGATAATCACTTTCTTATAAATACAATTTTATGAACAATATTTAGATAAGATATGCAGAGTTCATCCACCTTTCAGTAAGTCGGCTTAGTGAAAAATTTGCTTTAATATTGGAAGATGATCCTGGAATGGTTTACTGTGCTGTGTTAGTATTTATTACTGACATCACACAACCAAGATCCTAAGCCTTTCACATACTTTGTTATTTGACCTTCCAGAATCCTATAGCTCCATATTATATTGTTAATATAATGGTAAGAAGAGAGCCTCTGAAAGTTTGTCACTGTTCAAGATGACTCATTAAAGTGATGGATATCACATGAGCCAGTCAGATTATATAAAACATGTTCTTTTCACTTTCTTCCACATGCTTCATACCAAAATATGTACTTAGCATGGTAGAACTGCTGGGCTGATTTCTTACTTTGTTCTACGTATCATATTGAGTTATTCTAAACATTGGTTTCATTTTGAAGTTCTTAGAAACTCCATGGTTAGACCAAATCTGAGTGATGCAGAGAGATGAGAAACAGACCCAGACTTACAATGTCTCCTAGTAATTTTCTGTTGCTACATAAAATTTGGAAGAGAAGTCTAGCATCCAGTAACTTTCAATAGAAACCTCAAATCCACATCAAAGTTTAAAAGAATAATGTGGTATTTATGGATTTGATTTGGAATATATTTGGTGACTTGTTTATTAATAGTTAAGCATTTATAAATGTGTAAATTTAAAATTTCTTTTAATCCATACCTTTTATTATCTTGTAATATTAATGGATAACATGCTTAAAGTTTTCCACTGTAAGACAAGTAAATTCCCCTCGCCAACGTTACCCACACATGCTGATCCTGCACATAGAGACCTGATAGAAGTGACTAGAACATGTTACATGGTTATGCAATACAGGACTTAAAACCAATACCTTGTGAACACTGAGGAAAGACCTATATATTATATATATGACTAAAGAAAATAAAAAGTAAATTCTTTCTATTTTTCCATGTTTACTGCAGCTGTCAGAAACTTTAAAGTTACACATACATCTCATAAGGCAATTGTATTTCCCAGTGACAGACTAAGGTAGTGCTATTAAGATCCTAAAAATAATTCTGAAAGTCTCGATAACAGACGTTATACCCAATCTGCCCTTTTCATTGATTCCAGTGGTCTACTCATTATGGATAAAACTACTCCATTTACTTGCTCAGTGACATCTAGCATGTGCCATGCTTCTATAAATTACTGATGGATTTGCAGTGGGCTTAAGCTCTGACTCTCAAATGTAAAGTGCTGTGAAGATACCTACAGTCTTGCAACGTTGATGCAGATGGTGGTCTCTCAGCAATTGTAAACATAAGCCAGGAAGAATAAGAGGATTTTTTTTTCTAATTTATTAGCTGAAACGGTTCAACAGGGTGAGGTGACATAAATACCTGATAGTCTCATGGAGATTGAGGCTAGTTAATTGCCCTGAGTTCAAAGTTGGGCTACTTGAACCTAGACTTTAAAGGGCTGTATATAAGGATACTGGCTAACTAAAATAAGACGCTTCCTAAAAAGGATGGGCTGACAGCATTTTAGTTAGTACTTAGTTGGGAGGAAAGATTTGGTGACATAGTAGACTTGGCAGAGTAGCCCACTTTTCAAGTTGCTTCATGACAACTTCCTCATTGAGTACTGATGAGACCTCATGATTTCATTGCTCAGGTCTGTTCAACATCTAGTAGAAAATTCTTGAAACTCATTTGTCCTTTGCCCTAAACTGCTTATGAGGACATACGTTCTAAGGAAATCAAATGAAAAGTTTTGCTTTAAGAAAAATCTTGGAGACAGTTTGGATGTTCACCTTCCTAGACATGGACGGAGGGGGAAGGACCTTGGACTTTCCACAGGGCAGGAAACCATGACTGCTCTTTGGATAGGAGAGGGAGGGGGAGAGGAGTAGGGGGAGGGGGAGAAGAGAGGGGGGACGGGGAGAAGAGTGGGGGGAGGGGGAGGGAAATGGGAGGCTGGGAGGAGGCGGAAACATTTTTTTTCTTATTCTCAATAAAAAAAATTTATAGTAAAAAAAAAGAAAAGAAAAAAAAAAGAAAAATCTTGGATCCCATCAATAGTGGATCAAATGAGTTATGTGGGCGGGAGGGAAGAAGGTTGGTGGGAGGTATCACACAAAGCATGTGCTGACCATATACTCTTTAGAATTTATAGCCACAACTCATTCATGAAGTCAGGGAGGAAATGGGGTGCAAAGCTATAATGAAGTGGAATGTTCTGCAACAGACTGAAGAAGACCCCTTGTTGTTTACTATGTTCATGAAGGTGGTGGTACTAGCCCAGACTTTGAGAAGGGACCCTTGTTATAAGCCAGTGTATTGACTCTCATACAAAAACATTCTGGGCTTTCAAAATGACCTTTCCTGAAGGGTGATTCAGGTTGCCAGTCTTACCAAAACAAAAGAAGATAAGAAGACAAAACTTGTTGAGTCTTCTGCACTAGAACTGGGAGACAGAAAGGTATTAAAGATCAACTATGTTTATTTACGCAACAGTTAGTCCTTCCATGTATTTAACTTAGAGTGAAACTTCATTTATGGGCTGAAGAGATGATTCCATGACTAACAGCACTGGCTGCTCTTCTACAAGACCACAATTCCACTCCCAGCATCCACATGGCAGATCATGGGAGTCACAGGGAATCTCATGTCATTGTCTACCCTCATGGGCACCAGACATGCTCAGAGTTCATAGACAAACATGCAGACAATATAGCCACAAAAACAAATTTTTAAAAAATAAAAGTTCTTTATAATGTCATAGAATGTCTTTCATTATGAGAATTTATTCATATAAGATTTCATTTTATTTGAAAATTCAACTGTTCTCTTTACATATATGAATACATACATGTGAAGATATAAAGATTGATGTATCATGGTTAGGAATGTGGGTGCTAAGCCAGTAAGACAAAGGGCTTCAACTTGACTTTGTAAGATGATCTCTATTAGAAAATCAAATCAGATTAAAAAAATACAAAAATGAAGAGATCGAATCAGTCATTTCAACGTTAAATGTGAGTATACAACTGAAAGTCTAGATCCACAACAGAGTCCCCTTCCTACCTCATCATATTCACTGTGTTTAGCAGAATCAAAGTTCTTCCTCTTAGTATGTGGGATATGTATGGAGTTTTTTTTTTTTGTAGTCTCTGTCTATCCCTTATCAGATCAATGGCTTTCTGAATTATCTCAAGAGCAGTCTCAAGATCAGAACCACCGAAGATAAATGGAATGTTAGCCAGCTCTGCAACTTTATGAGAACAACTCATAATTAAAAAGAAATGTCATATTTGTTACACTAAATCTTTGAGACACAATAGAGAATTTACAACCGCATCTAAACAGAAATTGTTTTGTGGACTCAATAATATATAGGTCTAGTCTGTTTTCTTGAAAAATGCCTACATCTGAACATCATAGTCAAGGCAGTTCCATATAGACAGACAAAAAGATCTTGGCAGCTAGTATCATCAAATATTTAAATGAAAAGTAGAATTACATTTCATGTCAGTAATTACTTTAGAAATTAAATTTCATAACAATTGTAGAATACATTAGAAATTTTCTTAAAATTAATATATTCATTAAATTTTCTCTTTGTTATAGTCATGAGAAGAAAAATGTATGATAAAATTTTCTCATCTTTAAAAATATGCAAAACTCCATTTGGCATGATAATGAAGGAATATAATGTATTAAGGAATCCTTATTCACTAATCCCTATTATGTCAATGACATTTTTTGCTTCTTAAAATTAGTAAAGATGTGTCTCTTTGCAGGACTATTTATTACAGTTACTTTGATTAGACTACACTGTCAGTTAAACATTTTCAAAATATAATTTAAAATTTTTAGTCTAAATTTTAGAGCACTCCAGAGAAAATATGAATTAATTATAAACTAAGAGAAAAATCAAGGAAATGGCCAATCTAATAAGTATACATTATAGTTGCTTAAATATAAGAAGAATATTTTATGGTGTTGATATTAAGATTTGTAATAACTACCCTATAAAAGATTTTTATTTATTTTTATAAATATCAGAAACACTTTAATACTTGTATGTTGCCTTCAGCATATTCTTCTTAAGATAAATTCTCTCCTGCTTTCGGTCAAAAGGAAAAAATATCCACCTTCCAGGAGTCTTGGTATTTTATCATTTTAGTGTCTAATGTAAAATTATAATACTTACAACCATATTCTGATTTTTGTTACATACTTATTTTTATTTCCTTCAAATGAGATTGGCATACCTTCAACTCATTCATGAAGACAGTGAGGAACTGGGGATCTACTCTTGATTACTATGTTCCAAAAAGGGGTGATGGTAGCGCAGACTCTAATAAGGGACCCTTGTTATAAGACAATGTGTTGATTCTCATATCAAAAAATTCTGAACTCTCTAAATGACCCACCTAATCCTTCTAACAGGCCTTTTGTGTATAATGGTTCAATTTGCCATTGTTACCAAAAAATAAAATAACACAACCCCGCCTCCTCTCCCCCCCCCCCCCAAAAAGAAACCTGATGAGTTTTCTGAGCTGGAAATGGGAGACAGTAAGACATAGTATCCAGAAAAGGCAGTCAGGTGGGATAATGTCCTTGAATAGCACCAATGACGATGTCTACTACTGTCATTGGGAAATGCATAGTCAGCTACATGATAAGATAGCCTTACGTGTTTTTCTTCTTGAACGCTAAAGGCAAATAAGGCGGTTAGGAAAGTAGAGGCACTTATGCTGTTTTGACGAGTTGAGTTCCATCTTGGATCCCACAAGGTGGCAGGAGTGAACTGACGCCTGAGAGCAGTTCTCGGACTTCCTCACGTGTGTCCTGGCACAGAACCTCTCCCCTGGTCTCTATCTCTCCACGCATCACACCACTACATACACACACACACACACACACACACACACGCACGCACACACACACACACACACACGCACACACACACACACACACCAAATAAACAAATGAACAAACTTTTAGGAGTGTCTCTTAAAAAAAAAAGAAAAAAAAAACAATTCTTCGTTCAAATACTCGGGCGTTTTATTAAATTTTAAAAATAGCAGTTGGACAAATATAAATGTATGACTGGTAATACAAAGTTACAGGTTTGAAACTATAAGGGTCTTTAGACAATCAGGTTCAGGCTAGGCAGAAATAAATCACACTATAAAGAACTTCTGATTTAAACACCATAATTCAGGAACAGCTTTATTCGCATTTAGCAATCCTCACCTACAAATTTAAGAACATCAATAGCAATTATCTTCACAGCTAATATTATGAAAAAAATAGCAAGCGCTATAAAAGAAAAAAAAACTATGAAGTTTCTTTTACATACTAAAACAGTTTAATAATAAACATCTCGTTTCTCATACTAGCCTTTCCGCTTCATTGGGTAGGTATACGAACCATAAAACCCTATCAATGTCAGCTTTAATGTGGTTTTCTCCTTCAGAGTTGAAAATAAGCTGAGATAAAATATTTTCCATCATTACATTATGCTGATTTGTGGATGTTGTTAGCAAAGGGATGACCTAACAGTGCTCACAAAACAAGTACATGTGGACCTGGGTTTCTAGGTTGAAGCATAGAAATCCATGTTTTCTTTATAGACTGACAGCTCGAGGCTCGTTAACGTTTCCATCTCCATCAGGTTAAAAGAGATTTACAGGTTTGAAATGCAACAGGACTCCAAACGTACACGGGGGATAAGAACTAAACAAATGCATCTTGAAATCTGGTTAGTCATCGCTGGATGAAGAATTTCACTAGAGAGCAGGAAAACAAAGGGAAAGATGAAGTTCACTGGATCCTGTTACACAGAGTGCGCTAAGGAGAGTCACTGGAGAACCCTGGCTTTAGCTTCGTAAAAGACTTTCCAGATGCAGATTAATAGATCCCTGAGCCCTGAACCGAATGCAACATTTTGCATACTGTATTTGCTAAGATAATAGGAGAAAATTATCCTCATACTAGTAAGACCTTAGTGAGACCTGCCTGTGATTTAAGCAAATATACTAATATTTAAAAATGTTGGTTTTCAGCTTGGCAAATAATTTTTAAAATGGCAATTTAAGGCCATTTGAAAGCGTTTCACATCGACCTGTTATAAACAAGGATAAACTACACTTGAATGAAATATTACAAATAAACTTCCAAATTAATAGGATGATAATTATTTAAATTTGTTTTTGTTTTCATTTTAACTTAAATAGTATATGTATTTTTTTAACCATAATCCTCTAAGGCGCTTTAAAATAAAATAATGGTGATTTTTCACTATCTATTTTGAATTGCCATATGTAGTTTATCTTTGAGATACCTAACAAATACAATTTAGTACATTCAAACTTGTCAATGGAGCAATTATTCACTGATATTTGTCTAAGCAACATCACTACATTTATACTCCTTTGCATATTATATTAAATTTGTAAAAAGAATAATCTTGAGTATATGTGTCATAAAATATAAGCCCAATGAGAAAGTATATGTACAAATTGCCCTGCAATTTTGGGTGGGACCATTCCACAAGAACACAGGAGGAACTGAAAACTCTAGCAATGAATGAGAAGTAGGTAACTGCACAGAAAATATGAAATATTACAACTAAACATAAAATACATCACATGAAAACATCTTTTCCAACTCATAACAAGACCAGATATCCATAGACTTAAATAAATCATGGGCCTTGCATTTGGAATGATGAAGCTGCAAGTATTAGGTGTAGTTTTTGGCCTTCTTTTTGCCACTTCCCCATCCACCACTGAGTTGAACAGGATGGTCACGGAAGGATATGCGCTCTTTAATAGAAGGTCTTGTATTTGTTATCATTGGTGCAAGTATTCTCTTGCTTGAACAACCTAGACAGTGATATTAAATACACTTTTACTTATCATTCTCCAATCAAATCATATTTTAGAATAAAAAGCATTCCTTTACCAATGACATGCACTTGAATATTTTATAATCTCCAAGCTTATAAAAATATATTTGCTGAATTTTTGTTTATAAAGTGACATGATAAAAATTTGACATAAATTGCATTTAGGTTAAATAAGAGAAGAGGTCTAAAACATGTGTTAGATGTCACTATTTCTTTCTATACAGACTTCTTTGTTTTTTCAAGTTGTAGGTTCAATGTTACTATGCAAACATTAAACATTTTAATGAATCACATTTCTATGTTCAGAAGCTTAACAATTAAAGGTTTCTGTCTTATAAGAGAAAGCATATGCTAAATTTTCCTTGAAAGTTGAATTATTAAATTATTTCTCCATAACAAAGAACTTTGGGTACAATCAAAAGTACATTAAACCTAGAAGTTAAGAACTTCCATGGGGCCCAATCTAGTAAAACCCACACAGGGAGATACATACATACCCCACAGCTGTTGCTGAGAACCTTGGTTTTATGAATGGAGGAGACTACACATGCACTCTGGGCTCGTGTGAGGAGTGTCTTTTCAGCTGGATTTCAACGACAGCAAATTGGGGGGCTATTTTGTGCCCAGGTGCTATAAAATGGGCGGGGGGGGTGGATGAAGATTTGCTTATCTGGATCAAGTTATAGATTACCTACAGAGAAGCAACGGCAACTGCTAGAGGGTAAAACAAATGGTGGTCAAAGCATTGGGTGAGTGGACAAAGCGTGCTTTGTTCCGTGAGACCCAAAGGGGCCATATCAAGAATACTATTAAAAACTTGTGCTCATCTGCTTCAAATCTCCTGGGGATTAAGCAACGGGGCTGGATTTGTGGGGGAAACCACTGTAAAAGCGGCAGAAAGACACATTCCAGGGCTTCCTCACTATCGGCTTGAGGCAAGGGTTCAAACCACATGACTCTCCACCGTGATGCTTTTGTGTCTAAATAAGTTTAAGCAAAACAAAACAAATTCCAAACCCCCTTTTTATTTAGGCTAATCTAGTCTAATGAAAACTTCAATATATTTTAAAACATTTTAGAAGAATTAGCACAAGGGTAGATCATTTGTGGACAGTGCGTTTGATTTAAATATGACAGCAAGTATGAGCTTCAAAAGCTTATTTCATATTTAAAATATTCTCATAATTAGAGTGTTACACTTTAGTTTCTAGTGTTAATACTGTGATTAAACAAATTCAAAGACATTACTGAATGTATGCAAAGGGGCATATTTAACTGAGAGTCTAAAACGAGTATTTCTGAAAAGCCTGTGTGCAGGGAATAAAACCTATTGTTTCAGGAAAGAGTGTTTGTGATATAAAGCGATTACCACCTAAGGGTCAAAGATTGCTGGAGACAGAGTACTGTTCAGAAGTTGAGACGTCTCCGCTGGCACTCCCTGAATGCAATTTCAGCAGAGGAAATAAGGGAGAGAAAATGACAGCCTAAGTTGGCTTCCACATGGGGCCAGATTTACCCTGCCTTACTCTATCCCTGTTAGGGAGAGTGCAGAAGAGGAGAATGCATTAGGCCAATAGGGATGATGGACCAAAGCAGAAGCAGAGATTTCCCAGATGATAAACCAGTGGCCTAAACGGTGCCAATGGAGCTTGCTGACAGAACAGCCTCTTTCTCGCTATTATATGCTACACAGCTCTAATTTAATTTTTCCTCAATAGCTAAATGAAATGTCTACTTCAGACTTTTTAAAAAACAGTAAGAGCAAACCCTCATTACACTCCAGCAGTTAAAACTCTCTGAACAAACTATGCAGGCATTTATGAAAATGTATATATATGTGTGTGTATGTGTGTGTATTTGTATATACACGTATGCATTTCCATATATAAATATGACTAAGGGAGTATAAGGCACCTGAGAAAAATATATTTATATTACAATATGTGACTAGCAAACAGTGAGTAATTTTCACAAGTGTCCAGCCAAACCTGCTGCTCAGCTAGAGAGAGTTAAATCAAGTTGTTACAAGCAGTATTTAAAGTATAGGTAGAAAGAAGCAGGCGCTTTGAAACTGAAGTCAGTAACAGCTCACTACTAGTAGGATCCTTCATGCAGCCATCTCTTACGTGTGTTGTTCAAATACTGTGTCCTTAATAAAATTTCTTAACCAAAATATTAAGGAGTATGTAATTGGAGAAGCACTTTATGTCCACATTAGGAAATAGCTATAGATAATTTTACATACTTCCAGAAGAATTTAAAATGAGATCGAAATGAATTGAAACAACTCCAATTACAACAGTGTTTCTGCAACCTGGAGGATTCTTCCACTAAGAATTTACCATCTGGCCTATGTGTTCTCCTATTACTGCTCTGTCGCCTTTGTTGTTCTGGATCTGCGGATGGCTCTTCACATCTTATTGTGTTTATCCTTACTCTGGTCCTATGTTTATGAAGGCCATTTATAAATTTTCCCTTCTTTAGTGCAGTTCATTCGGGAAATAATAACTACAATTTAGAAGACATTATGGGACGACTTCACAGCAATTGTGAAGTCTGCTGTTCAGTGAATTGACAACCAGGGAATTAGGCTTTAAAATAAGCAATACTGTAGCAAACCCAGAGTTTTCTGTAAACCATAGTTTAGGGGTGACCACGTGCCTGAGTTTATCCTCTTGCTGTGTGTAAATGAACAATTTAAGCAGGAATCTATATGGCTTATTTTCTCATTGCATTAGTGCGAGGCATTGTTATCATATGAACTCTCAAATCACTAGATACATTAAAAACAAATCGAGGAGTAAAAACACATCTGTGAAGGAATCACATATTGGCACTCATAACAAAGTCATTACTTCATCCCATGATTACGCTAAGAATGAAATGCAGAAATAAAAAGCAATTTAATACGGTCAATGTATAATCATTCTAAAATTACTTACCCACACGAAAATATAACAGGCAAAGGTTCTCGCTTCAAAAAATTGATATTGGAGTTAGACACACCTTTACGAAGAGAGCTCCAGGAACAGAAAAAAAATATGACCAAAGGGATTTGAGCAGTACTCTTCTGCAGTGTTAATGCTATGGATTTTATTTTTTTAATAATAATCTGCTGCATATTTGCATGTGATTATAGAAACCAGGCAATAGGCCTCTCACATTTATGCTTAAAAAGTGTCCTTGCGAGTGTGGTATATTTCCCATGAAGCCACTTTTTTGCTACATGATCTATGTTTTGCTCAAGATTTGTTCTGGTCTTAAAAAAAATTTCTCTTAAAGATTTAATCCTTGGTTCCTTAACAAATGTCAAGGTCTATATATACAGTGTTTTGATAAGTAATTTAATATGTAAAATGCTTTGAATGACTCTCCTGGTATGTATAAAAAACCTGTTAAACAGGTCGTCAAAATAAAAATCTCATGATGTATAGTAATACGTCATCGGATTTTCATCAATATACCCAACACTAGGTGCCTGGTTATAAAAACCTTTGCAAAGGCCTTTCCATATTGTATTACTTAACAGCAGATACAGCATAAGTAAAGCATGGAGAAAAAAAATTTAATGAAAGTGACCAGAACAAATTTTTAGCAGCAAAGCATTTACATCAATTTAAGTGTGATGAATTAGTTACATTGGTCAAGTTTGAAGCAGGGCAGGTAGGGCAGACTTCAAATAACAACCCTCTCTAGCAACCTCTGCTGTGTTTGATTCTGAATAAAATTCAGGTAGATTAATTTAAAAACAAACACCAAGAATATAAATAAATAATACACAAGTTATTTATGCTATGGGTAGATATTATTTTTCACTGTCCTTGAGATTTTAAATTTTGTTTACAGAACAAAAGGTTTTTATATAGATTATAAATTAACAGAATTTCTCTCATTCTCAAAATTGCAATTGAAAAGTGGAAATTATATTTCTTTCTATTATTTTCCTTTTGAAAAAAAGTGTATTCTGTAACTTTGACTTGACTCGGGAACTCACTATGTAGACAAGGGAAGCCTGGAACTCATAGAGATCTACCTGCCTCTGCCTCATGAGTGCTGGCCTTAAAAACATGCGCTACCATATCCAGCTAACATTTATTTTTCTTACTATTTAAGATACACATAAATAAAAAATGATAGATTGAGTTCCCTTGATAATTGCTAAACTATCCATAGTGTTTGCTCTCAGCATTAGGATAAATATATCTATATTTGCTTCTTACTTTTTATTTTTGGAGGTGAGTTTTTAAAACGTCAACTTGTATAATACAAATATTTAGCACTTAAAAAGCATATTTATTTTGAAAAGAATACAATACACATAAAAGTTAAAATTCATCACAGAGAAGAACTCATTGTATCGTATATCTTTTATTTTACCCCTTTAGAACTTCTAGAATAACTCCATGTATACTTGACTTAGTATCTTCTATACTATCTTACAGTATACACCGTTTTCCAACTTTTGGCATGCTGCTGTGGAATTATCCCCTGCTATTCTTTACAGTTGTCTTGTGGACATACAAGGATGGGTAGAACATGCAGCAAACATGGGGTGCTAAAGTCTTGTCTTGTTCCTATGTGTCCAGTGGTTATTACTGGGCAACACTGATCTTTTTCCTCCTGGAGGTCTTTGGTGATTTGAGCAATAAAATACACATGCTGGGTGATTTGTTTTAGAAATAGATTATCACTCTCATGTGACTCTAACTTACCCCAAATCCTTTCCATCAGCAATTATTTTGCATAATCTTGATTACTGTGTTTTTATCAAACTAGATTTAATATTAGATAATTATTGGATTTTTAAACTTATAATATTAACCAGGTGATCAAAAGTGTGTCTCAGTATTCAAAGAGTGAGATTTAGTAACTATCAAGCAACTTCCATCATTCACAATCTCCTAGATACTGTTTGTCTTAAATGGAATTTTAGAAGTCAGACCATGCCTTATGCTAATTTGGGAGAAGCCTCTTTACAAAACTTCCCAATCACTTTTTAGAAAACATTCTCCTCAGAATTGTATTCTGTCTCATTGAATAACATCTAAGTGTCCACAAGTGTCTGTAACCAAGAAACTGTCCTAGGTAGGGTAAATATCTAAAAGTTTATTTTTATCTTAGCTTGACATGTGCATTCATTTGATGCTATCTAGTTCAGATGTAACACTGCATTTGAAAATTGAATTATCTCCTATCTTCTTTGCCTCATGTAATTTTGCCAAAGTAAATTTGTAGCAAAATTATGCATTTTAAGTAATCTCTCAAATGCTTGTTGCATCCTTTAAAACGTGAACTTTTCCAACCCCAGTTGGGTTTTCAAGTTCACTTGCTGTCTTTGCAGGCTTCAATGGACAACATTGCTTCGGTTCACACATTCACTCATCATGGGTGTGGGTTTATGCCTCGTGGAGCAGACACTGTCCTATTACTGCTGTTCAAGGAAATATTCTCGTCAGTTTCCTCCTGTGAACCAAAGACTATCAGGAACTGCTATACCATAGTGGTTTCCCATGTGACTCCTGTCTCCAAATTTCATCTTTACTGTCCTCATATGGAACTCGTAGAAAACAAATACTTATTTCCACCCTTTCAGATAGTGAGGACTTGTGGAGAGGTTTCCCAAAAACGTTTCATGGAAACTTTCATTATCCCTTTTCATGCTTATTAGTTCTTAGCAGAGAGACATTTGGCAACAATAAACATGGCTAGCCTGAGGATTTATTATATTATTGCACTTCAGTTTCATTCATTTGACAAATGCATTTCACATTTGACCATACCCATTTATTTTTGTACCACATTAACTGGTGTAAGAAATTGGGTTGAAAGCAACAATAGCAATAACACAAAAGAAAAAATAGAGTAGAATAATTTATTTAAGAAAATTCTCATGAAAGAAAAGCCTAAGAACTAAAATATTATGCTTAGAAATATTATACTTTAACAATTATCAATATAGCATGCAAGGATCTTGTCCTCAAAAATGTTATTTTTTAATCTATGAAGAATAAATTAGCTGACATGGTCAGCGATTTCTCTCATGTAAAGGCAGATGAAATCTGTCTTTCTTTGGGTTGCCTCTATGCATGAAGTAGCTACATTTTCAGAGATGAAAATGTTATTCTGTAGTTCCTAATAACTGTCCTATTTAACTCTACTTATAATCACTGCACACTACTTCCTTATGCTGTCTCAGACCTTGGATAGGATCAACTGATTCAACAATATTAAGGCAACAGAAAATTATCCTGTGTCTCCTTTCTTAATAAGAGAACTTTAAATATTATTTATATTAGAGCAGTCTACTAATCATATAAGCATGGTCTTGGTAGTGCATTAACAATTAATTTAATTATACAGCTTTTGTTTCTGGACTATTCTAGGATCTGAAATGTAAATGTCACTAAGTTTGTTCAATTAATTGTCATGTACTTCAGAGATAAAATATCAGTATGTAATAAGTTTATATATTTTAATGTTCCTTCCCAATAATTTTAGACAACAATAAAGATAAAACAAATCGCAACAACAAAAAACAGACCTCCCTGCCTTTGAAGCAAGAATAAGGAGGAGCCTTGGACTAGTAACATGGACCAGTTGGTTACAGTAGGTAAAGGAACTTGGGTTCAAGTCTACTGACTGAGTTGCTCCAGACGAACATGATGGAATGAAAGAATCAGCTCTCACAAGTTATCTCGTGACCTCTACAAGAATACCCTGTATTGCATGTGCATGTGTTAATGCATACATGCATGCACACACACAGGCACACACACACACACACACACACACACACACACACACACACACATNTACCTTGGCAGAGACCAAATATAACAGTAATAGTCTTTGTGGTATCAGTGTAGCATTTTTCTATTCTTACATAAGTATAAAATAAAAACAGGAGTAAAGATCTCAGATTTTATTGTCCAGAATAGAAGTTTGACTTAGTGAGAAACATTTTTCAAATTATGCTTACACTAATTTATTTTGTGTGGGGAGTGGGAACTTGCACACATCACAGCACTCATGTGGAGGTCTGACGACAACTTGAAGGCATTGGCGCTCTCCCTCTATCTTGTGGTCCTGAGTCCGGAACTCAGGTACTCAGCCTCGGTGGCAACTGTCTTTACATATTGAACAATCTCAACAGTGATTATGAATATTGATAATATCTAAGCTTAAATTTAAATCTGGGAAAAGTAATTTTTTTAGGAAGGATTATAATTCAAATGCTTTCCATGGACAATATGAAAAAGTCAACTAGCATTTCTATTGTGAAGTTTTACACTTTTCACAAATTGTGCACATCAAAAGTAGTTGTTTTAGTAGATGGGGCTTTTACTATTAAAATAAATTTTATTATTCAATATACTAAAAATATTTAAATTTTTCTGCATACTTTCATCATCCATTTGCTTTTTAATCTGTCAAATCAAATTCTTTCATGCCATCACTGTAAACATCATACTAAAGAAATAGCATGTAATAGGAATCTATTGTCTCAAGCTATTACTTGAGGCTTCTACTATTACAACTCTGTAAAATATAGATTGCCACTCTCAGGTGTAAATTGGAAAGCATATGCAATGTGGTAAAGTATTGATTGCCCAAAGCACAATGATGGTGATAGTATAAGAATTTAGCTTTGTATGACTAGAGATTTTTTTCTTATTTCCTTCTTGCCTGCCTGCCTTCGTTCCTTCCTTCCTTCGTTCCTTCCTTCCTTCGTTCCTTCCTTCCTTCCTTCCTTCCTTCCTTCCTTCCTTCCTTCCTTCCTTCCTTCCTTCTTTTCCTTCTAGTGATAATTACTACAACTACCCAGATGATAACTTACAAAAATAAGACATTGACGAGCATTGCCCAGAGAGATAGGTTGCTGGGCTTGGTGGAGTCTTTTGAAAAACACTAGCTCGACTTCATTTTTTTTTCAAGCATCCTCACTGGTTGAAAGACCAAGCTGCAAGCTACATGTGTCAGTTATTGAATCATAAAAAATACCATTTTGGAACAGTAGAACATCTTTGTTTTAGATGTATTATTTTTGATGCATTCAGAGACAAAACAAAAGGTATTTCACATCAAAAAGAAAACTAGTTTTGAAATTCCTTTGAGATTTTCTTAGTTTTGAAAGCAAATTGGAGCTCTATTCTCTATTCCAAAATCATAATATCCACTGTGGTACGTATAATCATGAGGTAGAGAACAGAGATTTTCTAATATTTTTAAAATATCAGAATTTAGATATTTAATTTAATGTGAAATTATATTTATAATTCATAAAATCATTGATTTATACTTGATTTTCAATAAATGTTTGTTTAATGATAAAGCTTTTTTTCAATATTGTTCCTAAAATACTATGCTAAAATATTAATACTTAATATAATCCAAGCTGTGGTCTTTTGTAAAGAGAACTGTGCCCAATTTAGTTTTTATTCAAATGTTCTTTGCATATACTGTTCAAATAAAAAACATGTTATTCTATCCAAAAAGCCATAATTAATACATGAAATTATGCTCATTATCAAGGTATTACAAGTTACCAATGAATGCACCCTAACAATATGATTTGTGATAAGGATGTTTATATAGGCATTTCTCTTTTAAAATGAAATTCATACTCAGTTTATTCATTAAAGGTTTTAAGAGAGGCATTGCAGGAGGATGAGGCTTTGGAATTTTTGCCATAGTGATAGTAGAGTGTGCCCTCCGATAAACGTTGATTCTGAGTTACAGGACCAAATTAGGAGCCCAAATTCACAGCAAATATTTATATAAATCAAAATTCCATGATGCATGGCAAGGTGGTCTTGCCTGTAGTCTTCCTTCTGTGATTTACTAAGGTACCAAAGTGCAATTCACTTCACATTCCCTTTTGAATAAACAACTGAAGGATCGACTTCGTATAAGTTGGAACTACAGAAATTTGTGTCTCGTGATAGGGTTCACCTGGAATGAAATCCTCCATATGCTGAGCGATTGTCCTCAACGAATGCTTACAGATATGAGGATTTGAGCATGGCAGATACTCTTAGACACTAGAGACTCTACTGATGAATTTCTACCAAAGCTTTTACCTTCCTTAGTCAGCATACCCTGCCTCCAGTGAAGGAATAAGAAAATGTCATATACTCTCCTTCCTACCTATAATGCATTCTAGGGAATTCTCCTCTATTTGTCCATCCATCCATCCATCCATCCATCCATCCATCCATCCATGCATGCATGCATACATACATACATACATACATTCACACAGCCAATATATGTGAAAAGCCTACCATATACCAGGGTGCTTTTTCTGGAAACTAAGAAAATTTCATTAAATTCCCTGATGTGGAACATTATGGTTATGGAGGATAACTATAAATCTTTGAAACTAGTATGGCATGACTATTGTCAGTAGAATCTTTTAGCTACTCCGAGAGAAAATTTTCACAGCTATAGAGGCTAAATCCTTACAAAACTCATATTAATGTTTATTGAAATGTATCACTGAATTCTGTTCTAATATATAAAACTTTTTTATTATCACTCTTAATTGCACAACATTGTGTTAGAGAGTTGTATACAGATATTTTCATTTGGCAACAGAAAATAATGACTATAAGATAAAGTGATAAAAATATGATATTATAGCAGTAAATCTGTATTCTAAATGTGTCTTCTTTGTGTAAGGCATACAAAAGTCAACTTCTTATGTATTAATGGCTTGTAGAAATGACCTGCACACTGTATATATCTGAGATACTATCATGATTTTTGGTTTATATAACAACTCACACACACACACACACATATATATATATATATAATATTTAAGCCTTAAATTCATTCACCATAGGGTTATACAAACAGTTTAGCCTAAAATAGATACTCAAACGTGTGTACTTCATCAAATAAACAAGCATCAATATGCAACATACCAAGAATTCTTGATTTAAAATTTGAAAGTACATTATGAAAATGTGCTCATCCCATGCTATTGGGCATGATATTAACAACTGCATTTCATGCTCTTAAGATAAGAATTCTAAAATTCTGGTCAATATATTGGAGTCAGAACATAAACAGAATACTTTTCCTTCCTAACCTTAAGCCTTGAAAGCCCATAAATGATTTTCTGAAGTCTTCATTAGCTATTCATTACCAGAAGAAAAGTTGAGCTTTCTACCTGAAGACTTACCCCAAAACTAGGTTTCCTTTCCCACCCCATCTTATTTTACATTGCTTTGGTAATTGAAGGCATTTGTTTTCTGTTCTATTCTTCAATTTCCAGAGCCTCTGACCCAGAAAGACTACATTGGATTTTACTATTGGCTTCTGTTTAAAGGCTTTCTTTCCACTGCTATTTCCTTCCCAGTTGTCATTCTCAGTACAAGCGAAGCACACTGCATACCAGAGGCATTCTATTCTCAACACAGCTAGCTACATTAACTGAGTCCCTTCTGAACAATACATACTTCCATATTCAGGAAGATGAATACCTCAAGAGAAAAGTTATCACGTCATGAGAAGATCTGTGTATCCAAATGAGGACATGACTTGAGGTTTATATTTCCTATTATAGAACCATTGAGGCTAATTCTTAGCTAATTATAAAAATAAAAGGCTATCCAGAAAGCTCAGTTATGATTAGAGGTCGCCATGGTAAGTATGCAGAGACAGTGAGCAGTAATAAATGGCTTGAAAGTTTTACATTCTACTTTTTGTCATCTAAGTTATGACTTGGAGGATTCAAGTAGCTGCTTTCTCTTTTTTTGTGGGATGAATTTGTTAAGTTCTTCAATATTATTTATGTTAGTTGTCAAAGAAAACTCATCATGAAGTAATTTTCTTTTTTGTTCATTTTTGAGAAATTTTCTCCCTGTAACCTTGACTGTTCTGGCATTTGTTCTGTAGACCAAGCTGGCCTCAAACTAACAGAGATTCACCTGCCTCTGCCTCCTGAGGGCTGGGATTAAAGGCATGTGGCAAAACACAATGCAATAAAAGTAATTTTCAAAGCTTTATATTGCATTTATAGTAAAATTATTATTGGAATTCATATTAGATAATATATTAAATGAGAAAAATAGACAAAGCAAAAATGATTAATAAAATAAGATATTTTGTATAAACATTATTTAAATAAGAAACTCACTTGACACAAGGTTTTATAACAAAGAAAACTCCATTCTTTCTTTGCAAACTTTATGATGGTTCAGAAATTTAGAGAGTGACTGTGATCTGGACTTCTTTTAATGAGAAGTAAAGATGAAAAGAAATGGAAAACAAATTAATAAATTCTCTATACCAAGATACAAATGCTCGTAACAGCTGTCATAGTAAAAGAAAGGCATCTGCTTTTAGAAAGAAAAAATGCATTTTCTTTTTAGAAAAGAAATCCATTGGTGTGGATTCATTCTAAAATGATGCAAGAGGACCCAAAAGATACAACAAAAGAAGAAAACAGTAGGTCCTGTTGTTTAAGCCTTTACAATATTCTAAGTAATATGTCACATGATTTACACATTTTACTCATTTATTCATTGTAACTTGTGAGAGAAACATTCTTGCCCCCATTTTACAGATAGTAAGCGTATGCTTAGAAGCTAATTAATCATCAGTCTTATGACTTGTCTCAGATAGTAGACCTGGGATGTTAAGCCAGAATCTATCTAATCACAAAGAACACATGTAATGCTATTAGAGAAACAGGGCAGGATAGTATCTGGAAGAACCCAACGACGCACAGAGCGTTTCACAGCTGTGGCTCATAAACTACTCTCTAGATTTGGCTTACAAAGTAAAAAGAAATGTTTTAGCTTTAACAGGGTGACAAGTTTTGAGAGAGAGAGAGAAAGCTCAAGGAAAAAGCTTTCAAAGCTATAAGTGGTTGGCCCAGGGCCATGAAAGCACAGTTTGTAAAATCTTTGAAGGTTAAAGGATCTCTTTGGACTAAAAGGCAAAACCAACTTTTTTTTTTTTGTCAAGTTGCTAAGAGTAAAGGTTCGTATACATAAAGAACCAATTAGCCCATTTATCGCTGCGCTTGAGATCTGTATAATAATTCAGCTGCCATGCCTAGGTTGTAATTATATAACACTTCCTCATCACTGACTTTGACCTGAATTATTCTAAATGCTTTCTATTTGACTCCTGCAGCAATTCCATAAGAAGCACTGCCATCATCTCTTTTGGGGGGACTCGGTTATGTCTGGCATCAGAGCTCATGGTCTTTACAATTATTTTGTGCAGATGTCAGAGCAGATAAATAATTACAACTAAGTATCTTGCCCAATCACTTTGATATTTGATATAATCCTTTTCTAAAATGGCCTACCTTAAAATTTCACTTGTTAAACATATTTAAAGATTGTTAGTGTTTTCAATACAGTCAGTCATCTATCATCAACTAATTATTGTATTAGGTTGAGAAGGAAGCCTTCAGGCATTGGGCTGGATAAGAGAAGGTAAGGGGTACTCAGGTATGTTCACAACACATTTATACCGCATTGTTAAAATTAAAAAAATATAATGTAAGCATAAAAATAATCCAAATAAAATAAAGAAACACATAAATTCTATTTAATGATCTTTATATACTCTATAAACTCTAGTTCAATGTCATAGAAATGAAACACAAAGCTGTGTGTTACAGTATAGTGACTGATTTTTTGAGCCATTTAAGATTTAACCTCCTGATGGCATATAATGATCAAAGTTTCTTGTTAGTGTTGTTTCTTTCTTCCCTTTATTTTTTATTTTCAGTATGGGGATGGAATTCAGGCTGTGCTTTCTAAGCAAGTTCTCTACCAATTTACTAAACACAAGGCCTGAAGAAAAGTTTTGATACTGTGTACTGTGAGCAAACATTATTGTGCTTTTGTATTTCATTCTAGATTTTTCATTTTTAGCTACAGTGATTGAAATTGATATTAAGTGCATAATAAGGATAGCCTTGCTCATATATGTGTGTGTGTCACAAGCTGAAACCAATGTAGCTATCATATTCTCACAAGTTATGCCAGTAAATATAAAATATTCTAAAATCATACAGAGAGGCTAACCAGATTCTGTAATCAAGTAATAAAATGTAAGAATAGAAACAAATATATTCTAAATCTTAAATATGCACAAGTTAGAGCTATTGAAATAATTATTGTAAAACTAAACTAACATTTATCACAGTTAAGTTTCATATATAAAGGGATGTAAATTCTTATAATCTACTGATGATGTCCAAGTACTTGGATGAAAAGTAAGGACCCCAGAATTATTTTCATGTTTGATTTTATCTGGAAAGCAGTAAGGGGATTATTGAGTTTTTCACATGCAGCAGAATATCAATTTGTATGGATATAAGATCAGAATGAATAATGAGAAAACGAGAAAGCTGCATAAACTTCTGTGTAGACTTGAATTTCACTGTTTTGGAAAATTACCATATATAATATGAAATGAAACACTTTTTATATTAGTGTATCATGACGTATTACAGGGTATTTCAAATTGTATAGGATAAAAATTCAATGAAAACTTATAAAAACAGGGTTCACTACTATAAAATGCCACAAGATGCAGAGATTTTTCCATATTTACTTTTTTCAGAGTTCATAACTGATATATATTTTTTCAGATATAATTTTATACCTGGATATCAGGCTGTTCCACCCCTCAATTAAAAATGACAGATAATAGACATATGAGATAGGCGTGGCTACAAAGTCACCTGTCACAAACACAATCAGAATGATATTTTTCAAATTAGAATATTTTTTAAAAGCATGTCCATTCATTACTTTATCATGTATAATTCTGCTACATTTGGAATTTTTCTTTAGAAGGTAAATTTCTTTAACATATTTATTAATGACAAAGATCTAAATGCTCTGGCTTAATACACAAATTCTACTTTTAAAAGTTATCCTAAAAATCTTTAGGGAAAAAAAAAGATCAAAGAATTCAACATGATCAAGGGCATGGATGAGGGAAGAGCCTGAACTGACATAATGTAATTCAAGAAATACTGATGCTGTTAATTTTAGTAATAATTTAATTTGGTCCATATCAAAGAAGCCATGTAATGGAAGAAAAGAGGCCAAAGGCACGTCTGTGGGGAGCACTGATGGTTGGTACCCTAACCCCTATCTGTAAAAGAACGTTCGCTGGCATTAGCTTCCGTCAATTCGTCTGTGATTTTTAGATTAATTCTGAAGGAAACCATAGCTTACTTGAGGATCCCGATGAGTATCTGTGTGCCTGGCTTTTTTTGTCTTTGTTTGTAGACAAAGAACTCCCACTGGTCATGGAAAAAAGGTCTAAATCCGTGTCTTCTCTGCTTACAAGTCTTGCCTGGGAGCAACGAGAGAGAATGTATACAATCATGAAACAAAATATGGCATTTTCTGAATGCAGCTCACATTACCCCAAATAAACAAACAGGCTCTGTCAAACAACCTTCTTCAAAATGATACCACAATCCTTTATTGCTGCCCAGCCAGAACAAATGCACTATGTCAAAGGATGTTTTGCAAATAAGAGCCGATTTTAAAATTGAGGTTTGCTATTTGAGTCTGTACAGCAAAAGAAAACATTTTAGTACAGTAATTTTGATGAAAATCAATCTTAAAGGCAATGGGTGAAACTATAAACAGCTTAACCTTACTTACTGACCAAGTATATTATTTAATAGTTAATTAAATGTTAAAGATGTCATATTATATTATTTTTTAGTATTTTTTATTAAACTGGCTATAGCATTATTTTCTATCAACAATCCTTGAAATGGATTTTGCATATTTGTGGACCACTGCATCACAGACTGTACATACCCTTTCATTATAACCATTATCAGTGTGAAACATTACACATCAAATGATCTCATTTTGATATATTGTTAAATATATAGTAATTTCAAGGCATATTTATGCACCCAATGGATTATTCAGTTATCTGAAATTACTATTGTACTTTTATTACTATGGGATATTGATACTTAACATCAAAAGAATTGCTTGTCACCTATAGAATATTCTCTTACAGAATGTCTTGTATCATTAGGAATTTATCAAGACTGAGCTGTGAAGTGGAGAATATGCTGTTATGAAAACCAAAGCAGTCTCTAAGTGGATAGGATCTACCCCAAACCACTCTATAATTGGATTCCTGTGAGAGAGTATTGCCCTAAATGTTTGATGGGAGGAAAACTTAAGCACAGGGAAATAAAGGGAAGAAACCACCATTGTGGTTTAGAAAACTATCTCTGTGTAATGAGTTATATAGACTCAAGGAATCAGAATTTAAATACATTCTTTCACATTTAGATATCACCACCTTCTCTCTTCTCTCCTCCCTCTCCTCTACTTCCTTCCCCCTCCTCAACCTTCCTTGATGTCACCATCTTCCTCTCCCGTCCCCTCCTTCTCTTCTATTCCTCGTTCTCCTCATCCCTCCCTATTCCTGTCCTCTTTTCATTGAATTTCTGCTCTCTTCCTGGCTGCCCTGGAGCTCTCCAGTGATAAGACTATAAACATACACCATATCTGGTTTGTCATTTTTTTCCTTTCTTTTCCCACCTTTCCATTCTCACTCACAAATGAATACAAATATTTGTTTTTCTGAAATAAATATAATTTTTAATCTACAAAATTTGTGCACATTATGTTGTATAACACATTTGAAATTTGTATACACAATGGAATAGCTCCCCCCCCCCGCAAAAGCTATAGACATACGAATTAATGAGCAAACTTTTCTAAACTTCCATAAACAAACCTGTGGGCCATATCTCAAATTTAAACCATAAAACATAAAATAAAAATTTAAAGTGCGATTTACCAGGAACATTTGACTTCACAAAAGTGCCATCTAACAGTTTAAATTTAAATGTTCAAAGATTTTTGCTTTACTTCACAGAAGACAAAGTAGTTGGACTCTGGCAGACTTCCTCAGACACCTAGAATTTCATATATAGGCTCAATCCACGGCTTTCAGTGAATCTAGCATAGCTCATGGATTATTAATGTTTAAATTATATATCTAAAATATTGGCTTTAGCACTATTTTATCAGTTAACAGAAAAATTATAAAGGAAAAATATATCTTTTCTTCCACATGCTTGTTATCATTGAGATATGAGGCATTTCCACAAAAGGCTTATAATTGGAAGACTTTGTCTGAGCTAGTAGATCTGATTTGCATGATTGGAACATGAGATCTCACAGAGTCTGTGGATTACCCCACCGAGGAACTAAAAATCTTTTGGCATAAATGGAATATGAGGCAAAAATTGGAGGTAAGGCTAAGTAAAAAGCAATACAACACTAGAGTCCATGTCTTTTCTTGGGGCCTCTTCCTGTTTCTCTCCAGCTCTTAGCTGCTATCACCATTGTCCCAGAAACACAGATTCCAGTGACTATGGACTTATGCTTCTGTAACAGTGGATCGAAAGAAATTTTTCTTTAATGGAGTTTTTTTTTTATGTATTTGCCACAGTGACAAAAAATCAGACTGAATATGCAAATATACTTATTCAGTAATTCCTTTGAATCCCTTGATTCCAGGACCATGTTGACTACTGAGGATGGCAAGTCATATATGTCAAAAGATGCAGTGTTTACATGGAACTTAGACAATCCATCCCTATTACTTAAATCATTTATCCCTTACAAATAACAACTAACGCAATATAAATTCCATGTGGGTAGACGTCCTAGTGCATTGCATAGAAGAAAATAAGAAATACATATTTACAGGTTTACTACACAGGGTATTTTTCCAAATACCTCATTCTTATATTAAGTCCATCAGGAGGGGTTCAATGAAGACAAAAGGATAACTATCCTTCAAATAATATAAGTAAGCACAAATTTAATATTTACATTACAGAAATATATGAATAGTGGGACCGGTAGACTCAATTAAGATAAGAGTATTCTAAATGGAGTACAATATCATCAATTATTTACCAAATGGTAACTTTGAAAAGAGTTTTTTAAGGTTTTGTTTTCTGGACATTTTCTTTTGCCGTTCACCTATGCAGTCGTAAAGCCCAACTGCATCTCACTAAAAGGAAGAGAATTTGGAACAGAAATCTATAAATACTTAGAGTTTGATCTATCTACAACTACCACAACTTAATTAACGATAAAGCTTTACATAAATTAGTAAGGAACATGGACCAATGTTTAATCAATATGATGTTATGAAATATTTACATGCTTTGTAATTTTTAAGTGAAGTCATAATAATAACCTACTTTAAAATTTTAATTGTTTCTCAGTGTGCATGTTTTGCCTATGTATGTCTGAGTATTATTTATGTGCTGACATTGGAGGGGCCAGAAAGAGTGTTGGCTCTCCTGAAACTGAAGTTACAGATGGGGTGAGACTCAATATGGGTTATGGAAAATGAACTCAGGTTTTCTGAAAGAGCAACCAATGAGTTTAAACACTGGACCATGTCTCTAGTCTCCTATTATCATACTTAAAAAACATACCCTGTTATATCTTGATCAGGATTTAAAGGTAATTTCTGTTTTGGTTGTTGTTTCATTACTCTTCATTACATTGCAATAACTTCCATTGCAATCAAGTCTAAAAACTGCTTCATTATTCCAAAGAAGGACGTTTATGCTCCTGCACCCTTAGGCTAAGCAACTACTGATATGCTCTCTATTGAGTCAGCACTATGATTTTTCAGAATGTGAAATGATTGACACTTACAATATTTTACAATAATATGGGTAAACTCTATTTAATATCATGTTATGTGTGCATGTTAATAGTTTCTTGCTTATTACCATGCATTGATTGCATTTTACATCCACTTCACCTTTCTTCCACTGTTATATTTTCACGCACTAAGTGGACTTTGGTTGCGTTAAGTTTTGCAGCTATTATGAACAAAACTATTCTAAAAATATTGTATAATATTTAAAATGAATGTGTGTTAAAATTCTCTGAGAATTTTAAATATTGAGTATCTATTTTAATTATATCCAACCTCCCTTGTACTATTTTTTTAATGAATGTTCATTACTTTAGGAAAAATGTTTAGTAGCTCATCTGTTGCATATATGTTTCTAAATTTTCTTCATTAAAGTTTTTTAATTAAAAATAATCAAAATATAATTACACTTCCCCCTCTACACTTTTCTGTTTATAACCACTCCATACCACCCCGACTAATCGCTCTTCAAATTGATGGCCTCTTTTTTGTTGTTATTGTTACATATATGACATTATTATATTGTTAGATATATTTACATGTAAATACATAACTACCGTCTGTTGAGTTGTTCAATCTTGTTTGTGTGCATTTGATTTCAGGGCTGACCAGTTGTTATTGGATAATCAATTCGGGGGATCATCCCTGGAAGAGACAGAACCTCCTTCTATCAGTGGTCATTAGTTGTCTGTATTTGCTTAGGGGTGCATAATGTGCAATTTCCCCCTCCTACATCAGCGTGAGTCACAGCATGCCCAGCAGGCCAAGATATCACTACAGGTTCGAGAGTGGCTTTCATAGCGTGGTGGTAAAGCAAGAGCTGTCTAATTAGACTTAACGTACATTCAGTAGGAAGGGAATCACATCTGGAACTAAAAACCTAATGAACGTCCTGGGACACATAAGATCACAGAGTAGAAACTACTACCACTATGTTACTAGATCAGCAGAATTCTAAACTGTATTGCAAAACTTATCCTTACACCCACAGATAAATGTAGTTCTCACCCTATTCAAGACAGACAAAACAAAACCTCACTTTGCAGCAAATGGTCCACTACAGAAAATCACAGCTGATCATAATTCAGTGGTTAAGTCGCCATGGTGAGCTCAGCAGGGATGGATGCATCTACAATAAAACTCCTAAACCTAAGCCTCTGTAAACATCATGGAAGAGGGTATAGGAGTATTACAACAGCAGAGGAACAGGATGTCTTCTGTACAATTATGTATCCTAGAAACAACAGAGGACTTACACAAAATACCGCAATAATATGGTTACCTAGCAACTCTTGAATGATTACAATACCAACCAGTATGCTAACATGGAAGGGGTGATGTCATAGACAACATATTCTCAAATTTTAAAATCTGAATAATTTATAACCTGAAACATGGTTATTCTCTGGAAAACCCCAGAATTTGCTTCATTTATCAATTTAATTCAATTATCAACATACTTTTATATATTGTTAACATATTTTCTTATATATTTTACACTATAAATATTTTACAATATTATAAAATGATATCTTCTATTTTTCTCAGTTGCTTTGCCCTTGCTCCTTTACATGCAGAAATTAAATTTGATTATAGCCTTGTGCTATAATACTGAAGTATAATAAGAGGTATAAAAATGGTTTTATCTACATTATTAATAATTTGTTGCCATTTAATGTTTTTTTCCTTCCTTCCTATTGGCCGCATGTGGTCATTGCCAGGCAGTGATAGCACACGCCTTTAATCCCAGCACTCAGGAGGCAGAGGCAGGTGGATCTCAGTGAGTTTGAGGCCAGCCTGGTCTACAAAGCAAGTTTCAAGGCAGCCAGGAAGGTTACACAGAGAATTTCTGCGCTCCGCCCAAAAAAAAAGGAAGGAAAAAGAGTGACCATTAATAAACTTGTGCAAAAATATAGTCAAATATATATATATATATATATATATATATATATATATATATATATATAACAGACTGATGTTCTAAAATTCCTAGGATAATATGCATGACACCCTCACAGAGGAATTTTATTAGAATATAGGAAAATATTTAATGAGTAATAATTTTTTTGTCTTGTTTTTTCGAGACAGCGTTTCTCTGTGGCTTTGGAGCCTGTCCTGGAACTAGCTAGGTAGACCAGGCTGGTCTCGAACTCACAGAGATCCGCCTGCCTCTGCCTCCCGAGTGCTGGGATTAAAGGCGTGCGCCACTGTTGCCCGGCAATGAGTAATAATTTTAAATAGGGACATAAAGTTATCTTGCCCTTTTATTCTATCTAAATGCACATATTTATGTATACAAATATATACTACACACCACACACACACACACATAAATTATTGCTCAAATTCAGGAAAGTCTTTGGAAAAAGTGTTCAAGAAAATGGCATGGAAGTGCTCTTACAGCCATAATATTATTTTTATCTTAAAGAAAAGTAACTTTGGTTGTTAAATTCTCACTGGAAAACAAAATAATAATCCATTTTCTTGGTCTATGTAGAATCTGAGCTAGGGAGATTTGTTAGTCTTTTATAAAGGGAGGTGTTCTCCACTGTAATCAGTCACGATTCCCTCCTCCAAACTTCTGAGACAACACTGAAAAGTTTCCTTTTTATGAGATCTACTTTTCTAGATCCCAATGTTGGCCATAGTCCTCTATTTACAAAGTCTTTCTTCAAGTAGCTTACAGCAAAGTGAATTTAACAAGCATATGCCTTCCATTTTCTAGACGACACTCTTATTGAGATGATTAGAATGTGGCCTTAAAGCTCAAATAATACTTACCAGAGTACCATTGCACTCCATAAAACTTGGAGGGGTTAAGCTGCTAATCACTTGTTACTTTTAATACAGTTTGATTTTCCAAGCTGGAAACTCATATTGCTGTTTCTTTCAATTGTAATCTTTATATTTGGCTCTTAAAATTTTCAAGAAAATAATCTCATTAAACAATTTCCCATCCAGAGTAATTTTGTTTTAAAATGGTAACAGGTTAATATTTTTACATCTGTCAAATAAAATTATTATTTTAAACAATGTCATATTGTAACATTATATTTTAAGTCAAGAAAATATGTTATTATTTTAGCACACGGCATTTGAGGTTTCCCCAAAATAGATACAGTTGTGATATTCCATAGTTTAAACATATTATGAGTATATTTTAAAGTGTTACTTATTGAGTATGTGTGTCTATAACATTTTTCTCTAACTTTAAACATATTTCTTACCACAAGTTGAACTCTTCCACCATTGAGTACATCTGGATCTAACTCAGGCAAGAAGTGATTGCTTCATGGTGGCAAGAAAGGAAAGAAAGTTACAGTATAAATATAGAGAAAAAATATTAAAAAATGCCCAAACATCTTTATACACAAAATAGAGACAACAGCTTTAATCTATGTTACATATAATAAATGCACATATCATATATATATGATTCAACTGTTATATATTAAGTTTCACAAAAATTAATATCTAAATAATACTTCAATAGTAATCTCTTTTTAAAATATAAATGTTAATGAGCAAACATCTGAAAGAGCTAACAGTGATATTTAATAAATTATAGAAAATCTAAGTGTATTTTAATGACATTTACTTAGTTTGTCCCCATTTTTCTTTAGCTTTTTGAGACAGTGTTCCACGCAGTCCAGGCTTGACTTGAACTCACCATGTAGTCAAAGGCAAGCCGAAACTTGCCACTTTATCTCCACCTCCAAGGACTGGGCTTACAATCCTGAATCATCACTTGTTTTTACTGTCTTAAACTTTTCTTTGAAGCAAGCGAAGTTTTCTACTTTAGTGTTCTACTATGTTTGATGCACCCTACAAATATTCACAGTGCAGTTTAATTTTACTCTGGTAAAATATTCTGATATCAACCCTTTTCTTTAAATTTTTGTCTTTGGGAGCTATAGAGATGGTTCAATAATGAGAATTTAAGGCATGGTGCTCTGTGCTTAGAATCAAAGAACTGTGGGTTGGGGGGTGGAGAGAAAAACATATCCATAGAGTTTGCTGGGAAGCCAACCTAGCCTAAATCAGTGATTCCCAGATATGGCTTCAGACTTCAAAATAACATACACACTTGCATTTACACACATATACATGCACTTCCCCCAAAATCTACACACACACACACACACACACACACACACACACACACACACAGAGGTTTTCTACATATAATTTTTTGGAATATATTTCAAAATAATATTTTATATCTAGTTAATAAAAAATCTGAGGGATTGATTGATTGTTTCATCTACTAGATACAGATTTTATTACCAGTAAGTGGTAATATTAAAAGTTTAGGCATTTAAAATTTACCTTAAAATATTTTTTATATTTTCCACTGCATCACATCTATATTAACACTTTAACTTTGAAACAAAATCTCTCATATCTAGTTAACAGAGATAACTAATAGACTTTGTTGCATTTGTTATAATTATAAAGATGATATTCCTATGAATTCAGTTAACCTGATTAATGTGAACGTGAAATAAATGTATGGTTTCTATAGTTATAATACTTCATATTAAAACCTGAGAATTATCAATGTCTTTATTTCATTCTTTGATCACAGTAAATATGTCAAATAGCAAAATACTTCTATTTTAAGTTTTGTTTTCATATGATGTCCACGTTTTGTAAGAAGTTAAATGGGCTGAAGTCCTCCAATATGAACGTTCACGTCACATATAACATCGTAAAACTTTAATCCACAAACGTAGCTGTCAATTTCACAAGTGACTAATTTTTAAAACAAATCTATATACTGACATGACCGACAGTTACAAGATACCACACGTTTTCTTGATGAAGTAGAGGAGACTGCGGGATTCGTGTGTTGGTTTTAAGCATAACAGAGTAAAGCTCTTCCCAAACACTTTTGGTGAGAACTGTAAAGAACAATTAAATCCACGCTGTATGAAAGCCTCTGGCGATGTGATGTATTGGCTTTTGGCTAAGAAGTTGTATTTGTTTTAGCACAATTAACCCAGGTTTCACTTTTCAAGATTTGTTTACGATACAAAAATCTAATTTGAAGGAAATGACCTCACCATTTCAGGGTTCTGGAACTAGTTGTTTCTGGAAAGCCTGCTTGTGTATGAAGCCACTGGTAGGTGTACTCCTTACTCTTTTCTAACTTTTCATCCACAGTGGTTGGCTTGGAGAGGGCATCTTCCTCTTCGCCTTGGGAAGAAATGTGTAACATTCAAAGAATTAAAACCAGGGCAGGTAGCTGAGATGATGCTAGGAATTTCACTATAATGAAAGAGTTTTGACAAAGCGTGGTGACTAATAAATGGCAGTTATTAGGAGTTAAACATCTCCCATTTCAGTCTCAATTGCATCTACTTTGAAGAATAAAGGAAAAAAATTAATTCAGTTACCATTGTTTAAAAATAGCATCCATTAGAAAACTCGATTGTTTCAGAGAGACAATAGACCTTTCTTATATGAACAGCCTTGTTTTTAGACTTATTGTAAGACCCAAATGTCCTTATACCATCCTCATATACAATAGAATTTATAGATTATAGCAAAGGTATTTAAAACAGACTTTTGATTTTACAGAATTAGCTTTGTGTAAGCTATTATTTTCAATTATCAATAGTTTATACTAACTATTCAAAACAATGAATTTCATTGTGAAATAGAGGTAGAGGAGGGAGCTGATTCTCAAAAGTTATTCGCTGACCTTCACAGACCACATGCTGTGGCATAGGTGAGCTCACATTCAACACATACCCCAAAGAAAGTGTAAAAGTACACAGCATGCTGAAAGCAATATTGATGTTAAATTACACAAATCTCTGTCTCTGTTTCTCTCTCTCGGTGTGTGTTTGTGTGTGTGTGTATGTGGTGTGTTTAGAAAACCATGCAAACATTGCTGCCGTGTGAGTGTCACACATTATTCGTATGACACCATTGCTTTCCACCATTGTTTAGCTTCGTGGGCTTGCTCCTTCACACTGCTTCTTTTGTGGATCCCTCTCATAAATGTTAAGGGCTTGCTGGCTTTGTAAGTTTGGTCGACTGCATGTTTCTAAAGTTAGTTCATGGCAACTATGCACACAAGTCCATAAAACTTTAAAATCTGATGGTTAAAAACGCCAACTTTTCCAGGTGCAGCAGTAAACACAGCCTTTGAATGTGCTGACTCTCTGAATATGGAGGACAATGAGGGCTGCTGAGAAGCCAAGGACAATGGCACTGGGTTTTGTTCCTACTTCATGTTCTGGCTTTGTGGGAGCCTAGCCAGTTTGGATGTTCACCTTCCTAGACCAGGATGGAGCGGGGAGGACTTTGGACTTTCCACAGGGCAGGGAACCCTGACTGCCCTTCAGACT
>NW_026067906.1:5198607-5201780 GCF_014885135.2 Alexandromys fortis
GGGGGGCGGGGAGGAGGCGGAAAATTTTTTTTCAATAAAAAATTATATAAAAAAATAAAATAAAAAAAGATTATCATCCAAAAAAAAAGTGCTGACTCAAGTTTGCAAGTTCAAGGTTCATCTGGGCTATGTGAAAATTGCCAGGCAAGCCAGGGAAAAATATTGAGACCATTCATTTAAATATTAAAGAGTAAGTAAGTAAAAGAAAACTGAATGTCAACTTATTAAATTGAGGCATTCTCTCACTTATTGCTTGACCTAGTAATCAGAATGTGTGTATGCTCTTTGGAAAATGAAGCGGGTCTTCAAACTCATAGTAAATACAGTTCTGTGTACACACAAACTATAGCATGCATAATACTGAATGTGATGAGAATGAGCATCTTACATCTCTTTTTCCTGTAAAGGTCAGTGAAATGACTCTGGTGTTCAAATCAAGAAGATGCTAGAGCCAACATTTAGGAAAGTCTAAAAGAAGGTGCTCGTTTCTCTAATGTCTAAGTTATTGTCACTTCTGATGCTGCCACATGGTTCTAAACTGTCCATAGCTCCTGTCAAACAATTTCAAGTCAACCCTTCATTGGTTACAAATGGAGAAGGGATTCCTCCACATTCCAGGGCTGCCTGATGAATTCATATGAAGAAGCATTTGATACATAGAGAAAGTATAAAGTAGACTTCCCCAAAAGGAAGATGTGTTGTCACAGTTACTCGACAAAGTGAAGTGACTTTTCAGCAGATCCTGGGTTCTGATCTACCAGTTTTGGTTGGCCACACCAGGTACAGTTCAGTAACATTAATTAGTAAGACTTCAATGAGTCTGATGATCAGCTGAGCTAAGGCTCAAGCCTTACCTGTTTTTAATATGTAGAAAACATGGTATAATAGGCAGGTCTATCTTAGAAATATCTGTGGCCTTCTGTTTCTTTAATACTGATATTTACTGCCATAGTCACTTAACATACTCTTGGAAAATTTCCCCAGTTCTTCATAACGCTAACTGGCTTCACAGGAGAACTCAGACAAAGTTTTAAACAATTCCTGTGTAAAGATCAGATCTTTCATTGTAAGGGACCAACTTATTGAGACCATCATTAAAACCCAGACTGATATATTGGCTGAAGCTCAGTTAAGAAACAGAACAAGCAAAACATGAACTTGGCTGACTGTAAACCAAAAGTAGTTGAGAGCTGAGGGATGTGATTCCATCCCAGCTAAACCACCACAAGATTATCCTGTCACTGAGCAGAACACCCCAAATAAAATTCACTCTGAGTCATACAGAAGGCCCACTTCAGCATCTTTGTTTGGAAAAGTAACAGAGGCTTCTATTACTTTACAGCACTCTGGTTATTGTGTTTCATCAGCCTCTCTTTTCAGTGTCGAAGAAAGCAGCATTTTTGCCTGTAGAAGGCGAAATCCATGGCCCACCGTCCATTACTTAGCATCCTGCTTCGCCTATTCTCTGTGCTTTGAACCTCAGAAAGGCGACTTCCTTTGATTCTTGCTAATCTCTGGTTACTTTAAAGCACGGCTTTAAGCAATTTTAATTAAAGCAATTGTCAGACTCAATAACAAAATGCTATGCCATTTATAAAGACAATTTACGAAGAAAAATATTAATGATGAGAAAACCTAAAAAATAAATGTCACGTTCTAAAGCCAGCTACTTTGTAACATTTTAAGATAAGTTTCTTTAACCCACAAAATAATTTGCTTTGACTTCATTTTTTGTTAGAATGATATGAGTTCTTTATGTTCTGATTCCAGTTGGTTGCAACAAAAATATGTGCAATAGAAATCTCATGATAAATATGGTTTTTATTGATTTATATTATAAAATATCAAGTTGTCTGGTGATTAAATTTTTATTCTTTGAAGATTTTAAAGTTTATTTTTATCATATGTGTTTTGTTTGCATGTAAATGTATGCATTATATGCATGCAAAGCCCTTGAAAATCATTACAGAGCAACAGCAACCATGGAAATGGAGTTTCGAGTAGTTGGAGCTGTCATGGGAAAGTTGGAAATGAAATTTTGGTCCTCTACAAAAGCACCAAATATCCTTAACTTCAGAGATATATCTCTAGTCCCTTGATGATTATGTCTTTATTATCACATTTAATTCATTTTAAGTGAATTTAGAGAGAGTATGTCTAAAATTATATATATATATATATGTACATATATATGGTATATATTTGCACATAGTGTTTAGTGTCCCACACATTCTTACTTTATATTGGCACGTTAAATACCTAAAAGGCTGTTGATAATTGGATAATATTGTCTAATTATGGTTGTTATTTACTTCTTTACTTCCAGGCAAATAACATTAGCCTGTATAGTTATTTACTAATTTTATATTATATATTGTGAAAAATGTTCCTGATACTTTTAAATTGGAAACTACCTAAATCCTGTAGCATCTTCCTTTATGATTTTAACAAAGTATAAATCTTTTCTCTGTTATTAATGGTACAGATATTTTTCCTGCTTATTGTTGTTTTCAATTTCTGCTCTCTTTTCAAAAAGGTCATCTTTCCAGGCTGCATATTTGTGTAAATCTTAAATATCATCTAAACTACATTCAGTTTTCTACTGGGACTTACTGGTTTTCATCTCTGAACTCAATAAACTGCCTGTAGTGTAGGGCTCCAGAAAGTCTATAAATTTTCAGTGATTTTTCTTCACTAACAAAAGTCTTTTATTTACTCTTTATCATTATTTTCTATTCTTTTGTAATTTATGCAATCTTTCTTTTGTAAATTGAAATTGTAGCTCCTAAGGTTTCAGGGCTGGGTATTTAGTTCAGTACTAGAAAGCTTACCTAGCCTGCACACGGCCCGGGCTTCAGTTCCTAGTATGGAAAAGTAAAGACATAATTTGTAAATGTCATATACTGAATGTAAGATGGGTGTGGAGGCTTATGCATATATTCCTATCATTTTAGACATTACAGTAAAAGGATTGGTGTGAATTTAAAGATAGCCTAGGCTAAAGAGAGTAAGACATAATTAAACCAGTTCCCAAGCAATTATAAGACTTTAAAATTTCTTATCTTATATTCATTTGTTATTGTTAACTACTTCTCTACTAAATCAAACTACTCAGTCCAGGTCTCTCTCTCTCTCTCTCTCTCTCAAAAAAAAAAAAAAAAAAAAAAAAAAAA
>NW_026067906.1:5204065-5223231 GCF_014885135.2 Alexandromys fortis
TGGACTTTCCACAGGGCAGGGAACCCTGACTGCTCTTTGGACTGGAGAGGGAGGGGGAGAGGAGTGGCGGGAGGGGGAGAAGGTTGGGAGGAGGGGGAGGGAAATGGGAGGCTGGGAGGAGGCGGAAACTTTTTTTTCCTTTTCTCAATTAAAAAAAAAACTATAGAAAACACATTTTTATTGCTTCCCTTTAGGATTTTCATATATGATTTAGGTGTTGATTTGTTGGGTAAATAATAGATGAGCCCTTATTGTACGTGCTGGCATCTAATAATGATTGAATACACAGAGAGAGTTTGCTACCTAATAGGGCTATCAAATTGTAGGTCTAGGGATAAATAACTTCTATCTTACTCATGACAATATCTCAGCTACTGCTCAAATGCCATGATTGTCAAGACCATGTTTCTCACTATGATGACCATGGACTCTATACACGCCTGCATGTATGCCCATATAACACAAGAGGACACCAGATCTCATTATAGATGGTTGTAAATCATCATGTGATTGCTGGGAATTGAACTCAGGACCTCTCAAAGAGAAACCAATACTCTTAATCTCTGAGCCCCTTCTCCAGGGCCCAAAATGTTTCATTTTGAGATAGTAGACCAGTCTTGCTCTAGATATTGAGAGAGATATTTTAAATTCCCACCTTTATCCACCAGACACTGTAGTTAACCAGCTTCTTTGCCTGCAAGCCTTTTCTTCAGTAATGGTATTTCTGCTTCAAATCTTCAAGTATTAGCTTATAAAAAAACCATTCTTCAGAATAAACTGCCTAACTTTCAACAATGTATTTTATACTTAAGTTTGATTAAGTATTGGTGTTTTTTAAAGGTTTGTTGCATTTGAATATGGTCTGAATATTTGATTCCCAGCTGGCAGTGCTGTTTTTGGAGTCTCTGAAGGCATTAGGATATAATCAGGTGGATTTAGCCATGAGGGATGGGCCTCGTAGATTTTGGCCCCGACTGGTTCAGGTTTAACTTTCTGCTCACTGATTCATTGAGACAAAAGGAGACCGATCCTAGTTATATCACTACTGTGATTATAACATGAATCAAGCCAACTTGGGTAGGAAAGTATTTATTTGCCTGAAATACCATTGTCCACTATTGAGGCAAGCCAAGACAAGCACTCAACCAAAACAGAGCTCTGGAGGCAGAAACTGAATCTGAGACCATGGAGGCTGGACCATCTGTTGTTCGTGTGTGTGTGTGTGTGTGTGATGGTCTACAGTGGCCAGGGCCTTCACTCATCAATCATTCATATAAAAATGTCCTAGGGTTTGCCTTCAGCTAATTTATTGAGGTATTAGCACAATTTACATCTTGTCAGTTTTACACATGAAATTGTCACTATTAATATTATTTTAATGTCATAAGATAAAACATAATATGACTTTAAAAGTCCCATAGCCTTTAAAATTTTTCAACATGTTAAAGTACTTAAAAAATAGCCAGCATCTCCTTTAAAGATCCAATATCTCAGCTAGATGTGATGATACATACTTTTAATCACAGCACTCAGGAGACAGAGGCAGGAGGATCTCAGTGGGTTTGAAACCTGCCTAGTCTACAAAGTGAGTTCCAGGTCAGCCAAGGCTATTACACAGAAAAGCCCTGTCTAGAAAACCAAAAGTCCAATATCTCTCAACTGTGACTCCTGTGAAATCATAAAAAAATTAAAAAGTAAGTTACATATTTTTTCCCAAGAGGACACAGCCAGGGCACAGTTACAAATTATACCAAAGACAAACAAAATTCAAACAGTGCTCATTGCTCAATATCAGTGTCCAATGTCTGGAATCACACACATGATCTTCTGGGTTCTAAGGGCCTGGGGCATCTCATCCTCTGTTCTACTATCATTACATGCAGCTTGTCTCTTAGGCTCATGCTGGCTCTGCAGCTTCTGCATTCACAAGTGATCATCCTCCTCACCTGGCATCACCAATATTCTGCGGCTCTCAACTGCAACCAAGGTTCCACTTCACCATTGACTGCTCTTCAGGGACTCCAACCCAGACACACAGTGCCAGACTGAAGCTGTCTCTCTATGGTTCCTCCATGCTGCCCAAATCAGTAACATGTGGGAGGCTCTCACGGATTACTAAGCTTGGCTGCCGGCATGTGATGTAACCTCTCTACTTCCCGGCTTCTGGACCACAGCTTTTGTTGTGGTGACCCCGAGAAAAATTTCCCCCAAGGGGTTCATGCCAATCATGCTATTCTTTCTTAATCAAGGCTAATAGCTCAGCCCTATCTAACCAGCATCAATTCTCCCGTAAATTCACTTCACTGGTTCTTGTCTCTTAATCACAGCTGATTCTTCAGCCCCAACTGACCAGAAACCACAGGCTGTTAATTCCAATAGATCACATGAACAGCCCTGATAGTCTTTGCTTCCCTCTGGGAATTCATAAGCCAAACCTCTACCATCTGGATCTCTGTCAGCATTATCTTCCAAATTCCTACAACAGTTTATTAAACTCTGAGCACTCAATAATGGCCTTTCCAGTTGTAAACTTCAAACTCCTTCTATAATCCACCTTGGAAAACCCTTGGTCAGGCCAATCTCGGAAATATCTCATTCTGTGGTACCAATTTGTTCTAGTTTGGCTTCTGTTGCTGGGCTGAAACACTGACCAAAACCAATCTGGGGAGGAAAGTATCTATTTGGTTTACACATCCTAATCACGTCTATCATAATGGGAAGTCAAGGCAGGAAGTCAAGCTGCGCAGGGAACTGGAGACAGAAACTGAATCAGACAGAGACCATAGATGACTGATGCTTACTGGCTTGCTTCACATGACTTGTCCTGACTACTTCCTTATAAAATATAGGACCACCAGCTCAGGAGCGGTACCACTCAGGGTGGGCAGTCTTCCAACATTAACCATTTTTTAAGGGAATGTATACCGGCCCATAAGATGGCAGGTTTTTTTTCAATTGAGGTTTCCTCTTCCCAGATGATTGTAGCTTGGGTCAAGTTGACAGAAATCTGACAAGCACACCCCTGACATGTTGCTACATTTTCCGTGCCATGAGGAACTGAAGCCATGGACCGAAACGGATCCTTCCACCTTGCGTTGCTCCATCAGGTGTAACAATACAACAACTAGAAAAGGAGCTAGTGCGAGGGTGTTCATGTCACATGACCCTATAAGAACTTCAGGACACTTTTCCTTATGCCGTATTTTAATTTCCCATTTTTGTCTGTTTTGCCTCTTATAAGAAGCTCTTGATAATACTAATGCATAATATGACGCCACTCAGTTTGTATCAGAGAAAAAGGAACAGTTGCCACCCTTGTTCTTTCTGTACTGTATAAAAATTGCGGGGTTCTCCTGCTCTCAGGTCCCCAGGACCCAGCTCACCTGTGCCCCTGCCAACATTGTCAGCTCTAGAATGCGCCCCAGTAGAGTTGCAGGGCCTGCTCTCGCAAGTGCTGCTGCTGCTGAGGGGCAGTGATAATTCTCCCATCCTCATGACCTTGGGACCAGCTCTCCTACCCACCACGGGCAGCGAGGGGTAGGGGAAGGGGTAAGGTCTTCTCTCCCTAGTCCACTCTACCAATGGCAGGTAAGAGGTGGGGCCGGATCTCCCAGGCATGCTCACCTGGTTGGGGCTGGATGGGTGAGGGGGCTCATCTACACGGCCTCAGTTCATATGCCAAGTGATGGCACGGGGCAGGGAAATATTCCCTCCTACCCCACCCGTAGCCTCAGTGACGTGAGAATGGAAGAGGGGCTCTTGCCCCTCAATGACTGCGGGAATTTGGATAGCGTGCCTTGCACCTAGCAGGGCAAAACAGCAGAGCTGGCCCTGGGGGTATGAGTGTGAGTGTGCGTGAGCTGGACCCCAGAACGGGGGAGTAGAATAACTGAGCCAGCTCCTTACTGCCTGCTACATTGGGTGAGCTAGCTGGGGCAGTGTTAAAGAGCTTGCCCCAGTGGCGGTGGGGAACCCAGCTACTACCCAGGCTCAGAACTAGGGCTATGAGTTAGCCCACGCCAGCATCCACCGAATCTTGATCTACTGGAGTATGTGAAGGGACTGGAGCCCAGATACAAAGCTACAAAATCTCCATGACACAAGGCAACAACAAGATATCCAAGAGGAGTCCCAGTAAGAGCCCGTTATCAATAGCGTAGCAGAAGCTAGAGTCCTCCAATAGACCAATGCCTCATTGCAATGAACACTAACAAGTAAAGTTATATGGACTAAAGGCTACGTTGTGTGAGTCACTGGCCCACACTACACCTTCCACAACCAGTTTTTTTTTGTTTGTTTATTTGACTGACTGATTTTACTTTTAAACTTCATTTTGTTTTGCAGGAGTTTGCGAGGGCAGAGGGAGAAAGCAGGAGGACATGGAAATGAGTGGGATTGCGATGCTTGATGGGAAATCCACAGATAACCAATAAACAGTTTTAAGAAGCGCAGAGCCATACTGCAAAGGCTTTTAACGAGTAGACAAGACTGTTATTGAAGATAGCATATGCCTAAACACTATTAATTTAATTACTAGAATAGGGAGGTACATTAACTCTGAAAATCAGAATTATATCCAAATAGTAATGATAAAAAGACAACTAAAATTAGCAAACCAAAACACAGAACAAGAATGATAACCTCTTCATAGGTCCACAGCATACAAAATCCAAGGGGAGAGCAGTTTTATTTCTGAGGTTCACCGAAAGAAATGAAGCAATTTAAAAATTCATGGAAATATTATTCTTTTCTTTATAAAAGGCAATAAAAGGTGCTCATTAAGTCCATATGCTTCAAATAAATCAAATTTCTAAATTTTCTGCATAATATCCTATATGGAGGGAAATTAAGATTCAATTATCATTTAAGGCACAGAGAAATAAACTAAGTAGTTATATGTTTTAATTCACATGGTAACTTTCCCATGACTGTTTCCTTTTTCGCTAATGGCTTTTCTCCGTAATATAATTTTGAAATAGTCTTGGTTTCATGAGTAGAGATGAGTTCATTTGTTTACTGGATGCTTTTGGGGGGGACATTGTTGTGGCTCCACAAAATGCTTCTCCTTGTGCTGTGAAATATTTTAAGTCATTTTGATAAATGGTTGACTCTATGCAGCTCAGGCTGGAAATACTAAAAATTGCTTTATAAAGTATAAGTGGTTTGGCTGTGTTTAGTAAAGAGATTATTACCTCATACCTCACAAATAAAGGATACCTCAAAAGGGGAATTTGGCATAAATACGCCAAGAGAATTTGAGTTTCATTAACATCTGTATAAATACTTGTTGATAGGCTGTTTATGGCTTCTTCCTTAACCAGGCCAATCTGCGGCTGGAAAGCAGAGGGCACTGGCAGGAAACCAGTAACTCTCCCAGAGCCATTTGAATGTGACAGCAACATCACTGTTCTTTAAAGACATACAGACGGATACACGCGCTGGATCACTGAGGGAAAAAATGACTTCATGAATAAAGACCAGGATTGTTGGTAAAAAGATTAAAAACAGAAACTTTGGGAGGGCAGCCAAAACTGTATATGTAAGGTCAAAGGTTAAGTACAGCATTAATCATTCCTTTACTCAATTCATTCAATTTTTATGGCCCAACAGATTTAAAAAAAAAAATAGAATGAAAGATACTTGTGAGTTTCTGACATTTGAATTAACCCTCAAAACTGGGCTGTTTGGAGGCACACAAGGAGCATAAAAGACTTTCATGAAAGCAAAAATAAATAAATAATACGTAAACAGATAAAGATAATTATGAAGCTATGTATCTAAAGTATTTGATATTCTAAAGATTAAAAAAAACAGAATTTCTTGAGGTGATGAAATTAAAGAACAAATCCTTTAACAAAGTGTTTATTATCCAATTATTAAAAAGAAAACAGACTATATAGTTCTTCCAAAACATAGCATATTGTTGACATTGTGTTCTTTTGATCTGTGCCTTTTTGCTCATATGTGTATAGTGAATTTTTGAAGATACCTCAATATTTTCTTCTCTGACAGTCACAAAAAATTGAAAAAAAATCTTAGATGATTTAGATCATGTATCCATGAACATTTAAAATCCTGCCTGGGACTAGGTTAAAGTAAGGAAGACAAACAAAAAGACATTTTCCTAACGTGAAAATTTAAAAAGTGAACCAAGATCTTCAGTTATTAAAATAAATATTTTACTGTTGTATTTCTTAATAAAAATAATAACAAAAATTTAGGACCAACTGTTCAGATTCAGATGCAGTGGTCTGCTGAGACATCAAAAGCCTGGAGGCAAAAGTCACACTGGCCCTGCCTCCTCCCTGGGGTGTGTTTATTTCTAAGCAATACTATCAAAAGACTCGACACAGTTTTAGAACTACCCTTTAGCCACAGGGTTTACATTTTTTCCTATATTTTCATATGAATCTGCCACAATACTTCATTATCCATGACCAGGGTTTGTGACATACAATGAATTTATTTTGAAACTATTTTAGGTGGTGTTTTCTGAGTTCCACTTCATCTGTCTTTGTACCTGTAAGAAAGTAATCTGCATAGAGTAAGCTGGCTTTTCACTTACAGGCCATGGAGTGTTTCACAATTGATTTACCATCCCTCTGCTTCTTCTCTTCTTCTTACAGCGAATATACTAATATAAAATGAAGAACTATAGTATCCCTAATATGAGGTATTTTCCAGTGTATGTATTTCTATCCATATTGTTACAATTTTCAAAGAAAATGGATTACATTTTGTGTGGCTTAACAATTCCTTGCTTAGCACAGGCCAGATCTAACCTTGCAGGAAAAAGTATACATGTGAGTTAAAGTTCCATGGGTTTACTGGAAGGAAGGAAGACTTCAGAGTTAACCACAGAGGAAAGGAGAACAGCTTCCTGGGGGTTACTCCAGGAAGTGCTCCATAGAAAAAATATAAATCTTCAACAGATATTTTTTTTTAAATATATATATTTTCTTTCATAATATGTCAGGGTTCTCAGGTGTCTTTTATATAGAACAATCGATTTCCAAGAGATAAGAAGGGTGTATGGTCCTAATTGATTTTAAGTTATTTCAAATAATTTTTAGCAATGGCTGAGTAACAACCATGAAGGAGGTTCCACTGACATGATTCTCTCCTGTTTCACTCTTTTAATTTAATTAGCCATGGAAAATATTCCTCTGTCTAACCTCGATTCCCTCAGGGAGTGTTAATATGGCGGGTCATCCAAACTAGGGCCCACCCAACAGAATAATCAGGAATAATGACGTAATTAGTTTGGTTTAATGAATGATATACTCGTATTGACCAAATAAGTACTTTGGGGAACTTATTTTTATAGTTCATTCTTCTGATTTTGATACAAACATGTATACAGGTTTTTCCCCCCTTTGGCAAAAGACATCTATAATTATGCTCATTCATATATGTATTTATTAATTGATATCCAAACTTATGACAAAATTCCCTTTATCTGTTTTATTTCAATGGAAAATAATAAGTGGTATTAGAATTCATTAAGGCTAGGAGCTCTAAACAAGCTATTGAAATATTCTTGATGTCATTGTAATCATAAAATGTTATATAACAATGGAATAGAAATATTAACCTAGTGCACATATTTACAGAATCAAAATTAACTTCTCATTATGCCTATTATAATATTTTAGTTTTTCTTTATAATTTTATATAACAATGATTTGTATGTTTTTCAAGTTAGCACAGGTATTCTTATTATTGAAAACAGTCATATAAAACACTACACATATCTTAAAATATTGCTTGCATTATAAACAAAAATGAATAAAAATTGCATTATTTCACACATTAAATAGATGTAGCCTGAAGAATATGAAGGGCTTATTTTTCTGCAAGTACTTCAGGAAGATATTTTTATTCTTATATTATTAGTAAAAAGGTGAATTACTTCAGGTAGCAAGACTTTATTATACACAAATCAGGTCCTTCTGACAGATTTCACTTTGTTAGAGACAAGTTAAAGATTTCTGATGCATTTTTATGCTAGTAGAAGTCCATAGAGTCAGTATGTACCTACCACAAAAGTCACTCTTATCTTCAAACTCATACAGAACACATAAAATTTCAAAATAATATGTCAATGAGATAGTTAGAATCATGGAATAATATATAAAAATATAATTAATTTATATGATTTAAATATAAATAGTCCATAAGATCTCTGCTAATTTAAAAAATAGAACCATCTACAAATATTAAGTTCTACTTAAAAATAATAATAGAGCTTGATGTCAGGGATGGTGATACTCTGGAAGTTCTTTTTTTGTACAGGATTGTTTTGGCTATCCTGGGCTTTTGTTTTTCCACATGAAATTGATTATTGTTCTTTCAAGGTCTGTGAAGAATTGCGTTGGGATTTTGATGGAAATTTCATTGACTCTATAGATTGCTTTCAGTAGGATTGCCATTTTTACCATGTTGACTTTACCTACTTAAGAGCATGGGGGATCTTTCCATTTTCTGGTATCTTCTTCAGTTACTTTCTTCAAAGACTTCAACTTCTTGCCAAATAGGTCTTTCACTTCATTGGTTAGTGATACCTTAAGATATTTTATGCTATTTGTGGATATTGTAAAAGGTGATGTTTCTCTGATTTCTTTCTCAGCTTCTTTATCAATTGTATATGAGGGCTACTTATTTTTTTTTTTTGAGTTGATCTTGTATCCTGCCACATCACTGAAGTTATTTATCAGCTTTAGGAGTTCTCTGATAGAGTTTTTGGGGTCACTTATATATACTATGATATCATCTGCAAATAACGAATGTTTGATTTCTTCCTTTTCAATTTTAATCCCCTTGATTGCCTTTCGTTGTTTTATTGCTATTGCTAAAACTTCAAGAACTATGTTGAACAGATATGGAGAGAGGGTCCAGCCTTGCCTTGTTCCTCATTTTAGTGGAATCACTATGTATCTCTCTTTAATTAATTTGAAGTTGGCTATCGGCTTGCTGTGTATTGCTTTTATTATATTTAGATATGATCCTTGTATCCCTAATCTCTCCGAGACCTTTATCATGAAAGGGTGCTGGATCTTGTTAAATTCTTTTTCATCATCAAATGAAATGATCATATGGAGCTACAGTAATTAAAACAGCTTGGTGTTGGCATAAAAACAGAGAGGCTGACCAACGGAATCCAAGACCTGGATATTAATCCACACACTTTTGACCACCTGATTTTTGACAAAGAGGTTAAAATTATACAATGAAAAACAGAAAGTATCTTCAAAAAAATGGTGCTGGCATAACTTGATGTCAACATGTAGAAGAATGAAAATAGATCCATATCTATCTCCATACACAAAACTCAAGTCCAAATGGAGCAAAGACCTTGATATAAATCTGACTACACTGAACCTGACAGAAGAGAAAGTGTGAAGTAGTCTTCAATGCATGGGCACAGGAGACCACTTCCTAAATATAACCCCAGTAGCACAGACACTGAGAGCAACATTAAATAAATGGGACCTCCTGAAACTGAAAAGCTTCTGTAAAGCATGGACATAGTCAATAAGACAAAAAGGCAGCTCACCAACTCTGAATCAAAGGACTGATCTCCAAAATGTATAAAGAACTCAAGAAATCCAACATTAAAATTCTAAATAACCCAATTAAAAATGGGGGCACTAAGCTAAACAGAGAATTCTCAATGGAATAATGATGTGGGATTTTCCTCTGTATGCTGTGATTACCATTAATGAATAAAAAAAGCTGCCTTGCCCTGTTGATAGGACAGCACTTAGGTAGGTGGGGGGGGGGCACTACATAGCATGCTGGGAGAAAGGAGGCAGAGTCAGGGAGAAGCCATGTAGCCCCGCTGGTTCCCGAAAGAAAGGTAAGCCAAAGCCATGTGGCAATACACAAATTAATAGAAGTGGGTTAAATTAATATGTAAGAGTTAGTCAATTAAGAAGTTAGAGCTAATGGGCCAAGCAGTGTTTTAAATAATATAGTTTCTATGTGGTTATTTTGGTTCTCGGTGGCTGGGACGAATTAGTGGACTCCTTGCTACAGGAGAATCTCAAATGGCCAAAAGATACTTAAGGAAATGTTAAACATCCTTAGCTATCAGGGAAATGCAAATCCTCTGAAATACCATCTTACTCCTGGCAGAATGGCTAAGATTAAAAAAAAAACACTAATGATAGCTTATGCTGGAGAGGATGTAGAGCAAGGGGAACACTCATCCCTTGTTGGTGGGAATGCAAACTTGTGCAACCACTTTGGAAATCAGTGTGGTGGTTTCGCAGAAAACTGGGATTCAACCTACCTCAGGATCCAGCAATACCACTCTTGGGCATATACCCAAAAGATGCTCAATCATATTACAAAAGCGTTTGATAAACTATGTTCATAGCTGCATTATTTGTAAGAGCCAGAACCTGGAAACAACCTAGATGCCCCTCAAATGAATATGGCCATCTCTTCAGCTCCAATTACTTTGGCATAGTTTATTCATGCCACTGCTGTTGGACGCATGGACAACTCTTCAATTCTGCAAGTTGGGATAGAGTGCAGGTTACATGTCTGAGAAGAACTTATCTCTTCAGAGTGTACTTTCATTACTTATGTACTCAAGTTTCCATTCAAAATATAAACTATTTGCCAAGTTTATAGTTTAGTTTGAATAAAAAATTACACCGATAAGTCAATTTCAGAAAATTAATACCCTAATTGGATACCTCATACTAGCAGATAAAAACAGTAAGCTGTTGGTCAGTAGGGTCCCATAGACTCCCAGGCATTAGAGTCTACAGTAGTACTCTTGATTATCTTTCAAAACTTGGTAGTTATATAGCTGCAGAGGACACTGTATAATTGAGGAACATTGCATGGAGAAATCAAACTGGTACTCTGTGGAGCTGCATCTCTGTGGCATCTCTACTGGCTAACTCTCGTTTTTCTGGAAAGTGCTCAGAACATTATCAGAGAATAAAATTAGTCATCAACTACACTGAGCTGTGAACACTGCAGGGTACAGCAATGACTAGCCTGACAAGATAACCCCATTGGTGAAACAGTGGACATAATGTTGTAGAAGTAACCAGCCATGTTCTAATTGGGTCTAAGATATATTTCATTAGTGTGAAATTCATACATCTGGTTAAGAGAACAAGAATCTGTGGATAGATAGGTCATAGTCCCTAGAAGGTACTATTACTAGATATAATATTAAAACTACTCTAATGACCTATTACTATACGCATAGATCAGAGCCTCTCTAAACCCTTAGCAGATAAGCTTCTAGTAGATGTAAGTTAACATAGATACCTGGTCAAAACACAGAGAATAAGCGTCATTGGAGTTTGCAGCCTTAAACTGGACATATATCACACCCCTTCTATTAAGGACCAGAGAAGTTTTAAGAATAAGAGTAGAAATTTTCTAAGAACTTGAGGGTTAGATAATATACAGGAAATTGTAGTTTTTGGAAACAATGTACAGTTGTACATACAAATACACAGAGACTGTGAATACATATAAAAGAGTTGTGCAAGCACAAGCTAGAAAAAAAAAATCCCAGCACCTAGGAAGGAAGGTGGGAATGAAAGCCCACCCCATCTCCAACTGAGGATCTATTGGCATTTGATGGCTTGCGGGAGAGGAAGAATACATTTTTCTTCAATGATGTCACCCCTGCATAGGTCTACCAGATACCATATATGAAGGTCAAGTCGAAAGACTAGTTGCACAACACAAACGGCCTGATGAGGGCTTCAGAGAAGAGGAAAACTCAGAGGTGGGTAGGTAGGGAAGGATGGGTGGAGAGGGTGGTCATGTGAGGAGCTGAGGGAAGGAGAGACTATGTTCAAACTAGTGTGTCAGTCAGGGCTATGCAGGGAGACATTAACTAAAAAAAAAAAAAAAAAAAAAAATTGTAAGATTTTTTTTTTCCTAAATTGTCTATTTATATAGACATATTGAGTTTACTCTCAAACATGGTTTGGGCCAGTTTGGGTAAGATTTTCTGAGTGTTTTTTCTTCCAATATTTTTCACACTCATTGACATAAAGCAATTGTAACATCTGTTATTCCATGCATGATCTACCCACAAAGCTGTGTAATTTTCCCATGAAGAAAACTTGCCAATATCCATTCAATGTATTAGTATTTTTAAACTAAATTTGGCTTTATTGGTGCAAAATAGTGAATTTTTTTCTTAGCACCGATCCTAAAAGATGGAGTGGTTTTACACTGTATCATTACTTTTTAAAACTATCACTGTAATTTTTTCTACTTGCGATTTCAGCAAGGGTTCATCATTTTAGTTAGCTTAGTGTTATTTATTTATGACTTAATAGCATTACTTTCAGGAACTGTGCGGTGCAGGTGTTTCATTTTTACCAATTTACAGTCCTTATTTAAAGCCGGTACAAGTTCAGGTTTGGTAAGTATCCTTTTGTTCTTCAGGATAACATGTTTCCAGTCAGTCAGTGTCCTATATAAGACCTCCAACCATAATTTATTAAATATGCTCATCAGATCATATCTCAGTGATTCTTTTGAATATTCTATAAATTAGTGAAAGAAACATCATTAAAATTTCTTAATATAATTGTTGGAATTTCTTCTTGCTACAACTTTAGTTTTTGCCTTATATTAGTACTGTGTGTTACACTAGTTCATACAAAATTAAGTGCTTTAGGAATGTATTATCTATTTTCTTCCTCGTCTTGACAAATACATGATTTTACACCACAAAGGTAGGATGATTTATTTTAATCCATGGTGTCACCGAGCTTAGTTCATACTCACTTGTCCCCATACGTTTGGATAGAATCTCATTGGGCTGGGGTACATTACAGAGGACATGTGTCACTTCATGTTGCACTAGGAAGCAAAGGGAGGAAAGACTAGGCAGCTACACTGCCTTGTCAAAGGTGACTATGGCTGTTTGGTTTCCTTCTGAAATTTTGGCCCAAGTATCCAAAATCTTGTACTTCTTACATTTTTGTCTTTACCATACTTATTTGTATTTAAGTTGTGGAAGTAACATCAAGTGGTACTATATGATCAAGCATTAACCAGGCTATTTGGACCAGGGATGCAGTAGCCTCTGAATTGAACACAGTGAAAAGTATTTAGTGGAAACAAATAAATACCTTTGTTGCTAAGTGCCAGAATTGTGCCTCAGAAATTATTGCTTCTCAAAGGTAAGGCTATTAAATAACTTATTTTTCATACTCTGGAGCTTCAAATGAGTGTCTTATTCATTCATGAGATGTCTTCAAGAAATAGTTTGTATTTTTCCATTATTGTCTTAACTTTTCATTAAAATACTATGTCATCAACTCTCATGTATTACATATAAGGGTTTTAAATTAATTTTTAAGTTTATCACGCAAAGTGATAGATTTTATTATATAATTTTCACACATACATTTTGTCATAATTCTTATTCCTTTTTAAAGACCCTCCTCCACCCTTACAAGTTCCTTACCCTGATGTTCTTTCTCTTTCTAAATAATTGACTTCCTCAAGACGCTGATCTTTTAGTCATGTGTTCTTTAGCCTAATGTACTTTACTTAGCACACCAAGTTTTCAGTCTTTCTGATGTTTCAACCTCCAGTTCTCACCTCAAACTGTCCTAAAAATGGTACTAAGTATGCCACAGTCTGAAGAGTGAGCTTTCCTCTGTCAAGGTAGCTCATCACCCAAAACTAACTCTTCCAATTTCTCACAACACCTACAAGATGTAGATACATTGTTTGTGATGTCATATATAGTAAATGAGTTTAGCGAATTTCTAAATAATGTATTTATTCCCATGTGTAGCCTCAGGACCACAGGGTTTGTTGTCTGAATTCTTCTTTGCATTCTGGTGTCTGGAACTACTAGCAGAGTTAAAAATTCAGCCGAGCTTACAGAATTTTTGAAATTTTTTCCCCTGTGTTTCCAAGATCCTCCAAATCCCCATCACAAATCAGTTCTAAGCATTTTAGAAGCACACAGACATACTTAATCATGGCAGTGACTCCATTCTAACAATGTATTTTCCATATTGGTTACTTTTCTTGTTTCCTGACGAAGCTCCTGACATAAATAATTAAGGACAGAACAATTTCTTCTTGACATCAAGGGTTGAGTCTAATCACATGCCCACCTGCTTGGGCAAAATTCATGATTCTAGAAGCCTTGGCAGGTGTGGCTCTGCCAATAAGGAGAGAAAGAGAGGAGAATTGGGATCAATTCAAGAATAGTCCGACACAACTGTTAACATATGCAAAACCTCCCCAAATAATACATGCAGCTTTCAATGTTGGAGCTATTGGGAAAAATTGATATTTCAACTAATGCTATCTTTTTCTCAACTAAAAAATTAATTTATTAATTTATTAAATTTACTTAGTAGTTTTTTTTGTGGTATCTTTTAAAATTCTACTAAGAGAAATAATTTCCTAGTATTTGAGATTACTTAACCTAACCCCAAGTATATCACTTGCAACTATATTGTATCTCCCCCCAAAATGGTGCTATTGTTTGAAATGTCCTTAAATTTTCAGATTCTGGCCAAGTTTCTAATACTGTGGATGCCAGTGGCATCCTTAGAAGGAAGAAGTTAAAGACAATTAAATCAGTAGGAGTGTGCTTTTGAAGAAAGTAGTAAACCTAGAAATACTCCTAACATTTCACCTTCAAAGAAAAATCATGTCACATTTATACCCATCATGAACATGGACTTTCCCCAGGCTGCACAAAGAGACCCCAGGAGTTCACTGACTGAAACCACAGAAATCGTGAGTCAAATTTTCTTCCTTTAAGGTGATATTCTCAAGCATTTTGTCAAAGCAGTAAAAAACTGGTTAGCATGACTGATAGATGTGAACTTATCCAACATTTTGTGATTTCTATTTATCATGTCTGAACCACATCCTTTTGCTTAGTCCATATTTTTTATATTAGTGTAGAGATGATATTAGTTGCATCTATTCGTTTGGTTTTTAATTGTAGATATCACAAGGCACATATCAAGTTTAATGAACTCTATAATTAAGCAAATATTTTTCAAGTTATATTTCCTATTTCCTTCATCAACTTTCTGGTTATAGTCAACTTTCTCACTTTCTTTCTCCTATTGATTTTAAAACATCAACTTTCATTTCCACTGCATCTTATGTAAAGGTGAAAATCGGTTAGCACTTTAAGTACAACTTCACTTTATTAAACAGGAAACAAACACATCTTGAAGACTTACCCTGATAATTTAGGTTATAAAATTTATTTTTTAAATATTCTATCTATTAAAGTACAATTGATGAAATTTATAGATTCCTTTTAAAACACATCATGTTTAAGATTTAGTACTATGATTTTTTTCATGTTTTTAGGATAATTTTCAGTTGATAATTTTTCTTAGTGTCTTCTTTTCCTAGAAATCTAATGAGCCAAAATTTAAACCAGTGGTTCTCAATCTTCCTAAGGCCATGACCCTTCGATAGAGTCCCACATGTTGTGATGACCCTCAACCATAAAATTATTTTCATTACTACTTCATAGTTGTAATTTTGCTACTGTTATGAATTGCGGTGTAAATATGGGTGCTTTCTGATGGTCTTAGGCAACCCCTGTGAAGGGTCATTAGCTCCCCTACAGGGGTGTTGACCCATAGGTGGGAACTAGTGATTTAGACCATCTTTACATCCCTCTCTATATTTTTACCTCTTAGACTTTCTTCCCTTTGTAGTGGATTTTGGATATGGCTTCTCACAAATTTACAAATTCCTTTCTTCAGCTGTCTGTTGTGAAGTTATAAGTAGAGCAGTGGTTTTCAACCTGTGGGCCGAGATCACCAACAGACTTTTGGAAACACGTAATTCCCATTACAATTAGTAATGGTGGCAAAATGAGTTATGAAGTAACAACTAAATAATTTTTTTTTTGGTCTGGGGTTAGCACAAATGAAGGACTGTACTAAAGGGTTGCATCCTTAGGAAGGTTAAGAACTACTGATGTAGAGTTAAGATTTTAATGTCAATTGTACTATATTCATTTCTGAAATTTATATATAGCTCTTTCTTAAATATTATTTCATGTGTAGATATTTTAAGATAGTGTTTACTCCTTAATGAACTTTATGGCATTATTATCTGTGTCTATATATAATTAGTAGTTATAATTATATTTGTATATTTTTTATGTCATTTGTTCCTACTGACTATTATTTATGGTGTCTTTTTCATATGCTATAATTTATTTTTACAGAAATGATAGATATACATATTAGCCACATATATGTGACATGATTAGACTCACATTATATATATTAAACTTGTTTAATAAGTTACATTCTTAATTTATATTTCTTGCCCAAATGTATTTTAAGAGTTTTAATAGTTCAAAATGAAATGCATCAGCTCTTTCTTTCAAAAGAAGCCTTTTCCTTCAAAACCTATGTTTTTGTGTTCAAATTAACTTTTCTAAAGCACAAAATTCATATCTTTTGTCAGGAGTATTTCAGCACATTAATGTTTCCATTTCTCAACATTTTGAGGCCCTTGGTTATACATATTATTATATTACCTAAAATCAAAAGATTACATGCCAGGAAACGATCAATCTATGTGGTAGATATAGCACATGAGGGTGCCTTCTAATATTTTCCACAATTTAAAAATGTATCAATATAGTATTCGACATTTTTGAATGGCCTAAATTTAATATTGATTCATATGGCAGATATAAAACTGAACTGTGTGGCAGGACATAATTTTGGACTTTATAATTTCATAAAACAGGAAACCTATTTTGCTTACTGTGGAAGCAAAAATAAAAGGTCATTTGAGTTCCACTAAAATAGATTACTATATTTTATTTATTTTTTTTCTTCTTTTGAGAATGTTCTTGGTCTGGTTTTAGGAACATTGTTTTGAGTAGGCATATTTTCCCTCCCCTCCCACTCACTCCTCTCCCCTTCTCTCTCCTGCCCTCCCCTCCCCGCTTCTCCCTTACAGATGGAGTTTCTTATATATTCTGGATAGTGAGCCTCTGTTAGATGAACAGCTGCCTAAGATACTCTCCCACTCTCTGGACTTCCTTGTCACTCAAATAACTGCTCCTCTATCCTAACAGAAACTTATAGTTTTATGAAGATTCTCTTGGGTAAATATGGAGTCGTATTCAGAAAGCCTTTTCTTATACCTCTACCATGTAGGGTGGTGCCTATGCTTTTTTCTAGAAGTTTTAGTGTTTCAGGTTTCAGGTTTAGCTCTTTTACCCAACTGGGGTCAGTTTTTGTATAAAGTGGCAGATATAAGGGTATAATGACTTTTTCTGTATGTGGATTTTCTGTTTCCCTGGGACCATTTGTTGAAGATCTTTTCTTTATCATATATTTCTGGAATCTTCTTTAAATATAAAAGTTCTGAAGTTACTGTGCTCATGTTTGGGTCTTTAATTTTGTTCCATTTTTTTGGAATACCATATTGTTTTTATTACTATGGTTCTGTAATATATCTTGAGACCTGGAATGGTGATTTCTCCAGGATCTTTCTTTTCTTTCAGAATAGTTTTGACTACCTAGGGGTTTTTGTGGTTCCATTGAAATTTTACAACTGTATTTTCTCCTTCTTGTGTAAGATGCAATGAGAATTTTAATTGGGATTGGATTTACCTTGTGCATAGCTTTTGGTAAAATGCTCATTTTTAGAATATCAATTCTACCAATTCATGAGTATGGGATATCTTTCCATTTTCTAGTGTACTTAATCTCCTCTTTTCAAGAATTAAAGTTGTCATTTCAGAGGTCCTTCTCTTCTTTGATGATCTGGTTTCTTCCTAAATATTTTTTTGTTTTTGTTTTTGAGGCTATTGTAAATGGGACTGTGTCCATTATCTCTTTGTAAGTTTTTTCGTATATAGAAATTCAATTGAGAGCCGGGCGGTGATGGCTCTATGAATTCATGTTTATAAAAACAAGCATATCCCTAAAAGTGGTAATTATACTTCCACTGTTGTCAAAGAAATCTGTAAAACGAATTAATCAAAAAAAATGGAATCAAATTTGAGACTGTAGACACAAATGGTTAAGTAATTAAGAGTCTTTCTGTGCAGTCATGAGGACTATAGTTCAGACCAGAGCCCCGTAGAACAATCCTGGTATCCATGCCCACTTTTAACCCCAGGTTTGATGAAGGCAGTGCCATGAGGATTTGAGGCACTTGTTATCTTCTAGCCTAGCTCTAAAACCCAGGCTCCAGATTCAGAGAGTCCATGCCTCAAAGGAGGAGGTGAAACCTGGCAGAGAGGGATAGCTGTTGTACTACATACACACGGAGACAAAGAGACCTATATAATAATAAGCATGAACATCAGTAAACTTTTATTGGTTAACTTTATCTTTCAATTTCAGTAAAGTTGAGATGAAAGACATGTAAATACCTCACAAGGTAGGTTTGTGTTGTAACCAAACAAGTTGTTTTCCTAACATATAAAGCAAACTACAATGGAGACCAGAGTTTACCCATATATTTCAAAGGGAAAAACAACCTCTTGTCCTCCCCTTATAGGAAATCAGTGCTGTCTTCAGCAGAAAATATTATGTTTTTTAATAGTTTTCTGCATACAAAGATGCAATAGTCACAGATGCACGTATTTTCCAAACTGTGAGGAAAAAGCTGTTTTTTAGAAAGCAATTACCATAGAAAAATGCATTATGGGATATGTGGGTTTTGACCAACTCATACATAATTCCCTATGGCTAGAGTGTTTACTGCACTCTGCCATGCTCATAATTTAATATCAGGACGAATTTAAAGGAAACTTACAAATTCCTCTGAGACCAAATATAGGAAAATTGTATTTTAAAATTTTCCCTTATTTTCCAAAAGTTATTCACAAGAGAAAACCAAATTCTGTGTTATTTTTGCAGCTGGTATATTAATAACATAGTGAAATATCATTTGTTTCCATATTCTCAAACACTCAAAAGGGAGTTTTGTGGGAAAATACAGAATTTTAGTGAAGTAGAAACATCATACCTGGGCTTTTATGGTTACAGTGATAGGGGTTGAAATTTTAGTGTGTCGTTTGTTAAGTGATTAGATAACAAAATTTTCATTTAAAAAGATGTTATTCTTTTAAGTCTATTATCAAGATAAAATTATATGCATAATTATATTCATTTTATCAATAAATAGCTTTC
>NW_026067906.1:5223262-5224468 GCF_014885135.2 Alexandromys fortis
ATTTACCAGAGATATTTTATAAGGGATTTGATTTTGTGTGGCAAGTAAAGGACCTTTTTTTGGCTCTGTGGATTCATGATCATGGAATTGTTAAGATCAGAGGTGATTGCTCCTCATGCTCAATGGAGATCAATAATGATTGTGAATATATTTTTGAGATATAGGACTGAAGGACAGGAAAATCAGGTCCATAAGAGAACACGGATAACAAATAAGTGGTCTTCAAAGATCATAAAGAATTGTTAAAACTCAAGGAAGTGGTTCACTTCATAAAAAATGGGCCCAAACCCACATACAACACCAAAGAAAAAAGACATACAACACTAAAATCATAGACAGCAAAACAGTCTGGATAAAGATGTTCAACTTCCCATGCCAATAAGGAATTCCAACAATAAGATGGCACTACTACATTCCTACCAGAAAGGGAAGAATGCAAAATTATTAAACATCAGGCAATGAAGAAGATGTGAACCCACGGGGAATTCATGCATTGTTGCAGAGAACAGAAAACTGGACAGCCACTTTGGAAAACTTCCTGGCAGCTGATTAGAAATCAAACAAGCTCTAAGCATATAATTCAATAAGCACACTGTGGATTTTATCCCTACATGGTATAAAAGCATATGGACACATAATATACATTGCAGCCCTATTCATAATTGCTAAACTTTAGTAGGTTGGAGGATAAACCGAGGTACAACCAATAGTGGACTATTTGTGAGTACTGAAAGGAAATAAACTAACAGAACTGTCCCCACCACTATCAAAACTTGGGCTGGATACAGTGATACTCACTGATAATACTAGAAATCAGGAGGCTGTGGCAGCAAGTATGTGCCCAAAGCCAACTACTCATACCACATTCCAGGTTAGCTGAAGCTACAAGGTGATGGCCTGTTATAAAGATGCAGCTGCCTGTGCTGCTGCTGCTGGTTACGTGCAGAATCATAATTGAGAACGAGAGATATTGAGAGATCTGTGACAACCTCCCTGACTAGGTCCTCAAAAGAAATAGTACAGTCAGGAAGCCATTGAAGAAAGCCCATAAAAACAGTGATAAAGGTGCTGAAGTGTAGCTCTTCACTGTTGATCGCTTCTGGCAAGGGTAGGAGTGAAGAGGGGGGAAGGACTCTGTCTTTAAGGTGCTGGCTACTGGGAGTTTGACCATGCTTCTATGAGTATATGGGCAAAACATATATATAT
>NW_026067906.1:5224532-5378521 GCF_014885135.2 Alexandromys fortis
TATATATATATTTCAGGGGAGGGCACAGGATGAGATGATGGACCTGGGAGGGATGGAAAGTGACTGTGATCAGGGTGCATTGGATGAAACTCTAAAATAATCAATAAAAATATTGTGTTGGAAAAAAGGAGCTATGATGTCACAAATACAAATGAATATTAAATATATAGCAGTAAGTGAAAGAAGACAATCTTGAAAATCTGTATGCTGTATAAATCCAACTATATTATGCTCTTAAAAAGGCACAATTACAGAGAAAGTTAAAAACAAAACCACTGGTGGTTTACAGATAGGATTTTTTTTTTTTTTGATTTTTCGAGACAGGGTTTCTCCATAGCTTTTGGTTCCTGTCCTGGAACTAGCTCTTGTATACCAGGCTGGCCTCGAACTCACAAAGATCTGCTTGTCTCTGCCTCCCAAGTGCTGGGATTAAAGGCGTGCACCACCACCGCCCAGTTTACAGATAGGATTTTGAAGAAAGAAAAACAAGGTGTACTAGCAAGACAAAACTAAAACAAACTCTGGATTTCAAATCTCCATGGTGTGTTGGTATACCCTCTACCATTCTGGTAGTAATAACATGACATTGTACCTTGGTCTTCTAGACTTATAGATCAGTGCCTTGTTAGCCATCATCAGGGAAACTTCCTCCTACAGCAGATAGTAGCGCATATAAAGATGCACAGCTGCACACTATAAAGGGAGAGGGGCTCGCAGGTGGTGCTTGGTTGACTATTACCCGCCCCAGCCACAAGGAATGGTTAAGTTGTCTTTCCTCTCCCCTGTGCCCAGGTCTAGAAACCTCTGGCAGCTATTGGTATGATGGTACCGGATTCCCTGGAGTCTTTGGTGCCTGGTGGGCTGTGGTTGATTGTGGTTCTCCTCCGCCACCCCTATCACAAAGTCTGGGGCCCTCCATCTGCAACCTCCACCGGGGCTTCATTGGTGGAGGACACAGTTGATACCTCCATGTCTTTTTAGTTTGGGGTTCCACAATCAACAAGGAGCTGCTGGCCTCACCTGGGGTTTAATCAGTGTGGGACACAGATGAGAAAGAGAATAAAGAATGTGGATTTTGGTGGGCAGGGGAGGAGGATCTGGGGGAGGAAAAACTATAGGGTATTTTGTATTTAAAAATTCAATTAGTAACATAAAAATAAGTTACATCATAAAAAACTCTTACACAGTAATCAGTTTTTAAATTCAAATATTTTCTTTAGCATACTATTATTTCAACGCAGTCTAATTATAAAAAAACTTTCATCAGCACATCAAATTACCTATAATAAAAACTATGACCTTGGAATTTTGATCATGATTTCAGTGCCTTTTCTAAGAACTGCTTTAGCTTTACTGAGCACCTGTTACTTGCTGTGAGTCAACAGGGTCCTGAACTCATAACGGCACCTGGGAAAAATTACTTAGTAGATGCTGCAGGAAAATTTAGTGCTTGATAAACCCAACATACAGTGTTGTTAGTCCTAAGAGTAACGAATCAAAGGATACAGAAGAGAGGCTCTTCTTTGTCAAATCACACTGTCAGCTGCGCTCTGTAAAGCCACAGGAAGGTTTGCAAATGGACTCTAATGATTACTAAGTGACTTAAGTGATCAGATCCACTTCCTAGACTATTGCTGCTGTATACTGCCTTGAAGTGTCGAAAATATTTCATGTGGAAAGAAGAGGCTTTCTGTTAAAATATAAATTTTGATTACATTACAGAAAACCACAACTGATCGAAATAAAGAGAAAAACAGTAATGGGTGCATCCTGCACCAGTTATTACATCTATAGCGCAGCGGCTATACTAATGCTCAGGAAACATTGTAGAAAATAGGACATAAAAATTATAAACTCCAGAGGAGCAGGACATTGGCTGTTAGATAGTGTTTTCTATATATGACAGAAAAGCCACACCCATAGAATTCTATCAATATGGTCAGCTAAATCTGATCCACACAGACACCACCCATTGACATTCCAGTATGGATGGAAGAAAATCTTCTTAGAGCCCTACTCGATGAAGAGCTACAGGTAATTAATGGAAAAGAGAGAGAATATGTTTTCCACAAAGTCAAGATTTGTATTGGTTTGTTGTCTAACACCAAGTGCACATCCCTCAATGCATATGTATCTGAGTAATAATAATAAATGGATGTGATATACTGTATTTATATAGGTGTGTGCGTGAGTGTGTGTATGTGTGTGTGCATTTGACAATAATATTTAAACAATAGGAGATCATGAATTTGAGAGGGGGTTGGAGAACACAGGAAGAGTTGGAGGGGAAATGGAGGAATAGAAATGATGTAAACATAGTACTTATATGAAGAATCTCAAAAAGAAAAACAAAAGCACAATGCTACCGACAAAGAAAATGTATTTCAGAATGCTGTAACATATTATGTTCATTGCAGCCATTTCATTTAATTCTAATAGAAATTCTAAATGGTATTTCTCATTTTTAGTTATAAAATGGAGGCCAAAGGTGGAGGAATCAGCCTATGGTGACAGTGATGAGTCTGAAAGATGGCTCTGTATTTGTTTTATCTAGTCATTCTTATGAAATGATGCCATCATACCTTTTGACACCAACTCTGTTACCTAGATACAACCTAGGATGTAGGGCCTTTTTCTTTGATTCAGGGAAAAAAAACAGGTAAGAAAAAAATATGCAAAAACAAACACATGTCTTGGAAACTGAGTATTTTCTCTAAGAAATAATGAGTAGAGACGTATTAGAGAAAGTAATCAGTGCATAATTCATTACCAGTGAAGTGTTGCTATGAAAGTTCTCAAACAGATGTACACAAAAAATAACAATAGTATGGGCCTGCCAGAGAGGTAGCATATGGAATTTACACAAATCTAGGCAGGCTGGGCAGCCTTCCTGGCTAAGAACTAGGAGTTACGCTTGTTATGGGGAACTCTCAAGGGTACTGTGCAATCAGAGGTCACAATCGAGGCAACAGAAGCAATGTCACCATATCACAGAATGGGCCAATTCAGATCAGGCTCATGACAGTCACTGAGGTCAAGGCTTGCAGCAACTAATTGTGTTAAATGGGAATATTCCCTGTATACTTCTAGAACTGTCATCTGAACAAACAGGTCCAGGTCATCTACAGGTTACATCTGAATTCTTTTCCTGGTACTTAAGATTTACTTTATAGACTTAATTCCTCACAGTTTTTTTTTTTTTAATCTTACAACTGAAACTTTGTTTTGCCCAAGTAGATGCTTCAAGAATTCCTGTTGTCCATCCTAAACTCTTATAACCAAGCAAAATATTTCATTTCAATGTCTGCATTTGTCACTGAATTGTATCAGTGTCATTTGTTCTGAAATGTTTTAAAATTCTGTTACATTGATAATATAAATAAGTTAAAGCTAATAATTTAGTACATCATACTTAATTGCATTATATTTAAAATAATAGGAAAATAAATGCATGTCCAAATTAAATAATTCAAAACCCATGTGTCATTGAATGTGTTTTACTAATAAGGAACTGAATCTCAAACAGTATTTTTTTTTGAAAAACTATAAAATATATAAATAGCATTTAGTATATCGAAAAATATTTATATTTTTGTGCCTTAAACGTTACTCAAATTAAATAGTAATAATATAACATTGAATGGACTTCCCTTCAAATTTACAGGAGATTTATATTGCATTATATTTGTTTATAATATACAATGAGCAATTTGAATTTTATTAATTTTTAATTTTATTTTCTTGAACACCTAGGTAACATTATTTTAAATTTAGTAGTAAATATTTAAAGTATCCACATGATGATACAATTTTGATTATGGAGGTATTTTCAATATCTAAAGCTTAAATTTATGAATCTGAATGTATATTCTTAATTCTACATAGTTTTCACAAATAATGTCTAGAAAAATTATTTTCTGTGGAATTTCATTTGTTCAAAAATTAAGAAAGTCAAAGTCATACGATGATCTAATAAACTTGATAATTATTTTCATCTTGCTTTTAAATGCCTTTAAATTTAACATTTAAATTCAACATAAGTAAGTACAATTCCATGTACAGTTCCAAATGAAGCTGACAATAAACCCAATTATGATATCATAAATACACTGGTAATATATCAGCATTCAACTCAATACACTGAACTTATTTATTTTTCATGACTTTTCAGTTAGTATATTACCAGGTAAAAACGTGTGGACCTTGGGAGTAATATGCTACACTCTAAAATGCATTGGTCATCTTTATAGTGAGAATTTGTCTATTTTTAAAGCATTCTTTTAGAATATGTTAGAGAAAAACTGAGAATTTGTTGTCTGATAAATTATGTCATTCTTGATAAAAGTGTAAATTACAGCTTACACTGCTTAAGGTTAATGTCAATTTCAACAACTTCTCAACATACACATTTTCATATCTTACTTTAAAAATTTAGTTCTAATATATTTGTAATCTATGACTTCATTATCTTTCCAAGGAGGGGAAACATCAACCCTATGTTAAACATAAAATTGTTATTTTAAGGAAACACTTCTTGACCTCATTAAAACAATTAACATTTCATAACACTATATTTCACATCCAAGTTTTGGAAAAGGAAAAAAAATTATCAAAGCAAACTATGGTCAATTACATTTTCAGATCAGCAAAATGCACATGTAAAAGTCTTCCTCCCCTTAATTCAATTGTCTGAGCTGTTTTAACAGATCAGAAGGCAGCTAGGCACATGCCTGCCTGCTCTGGGGCAGAGGCAAGATTTTCCCTTTGTTCTTGTTCTGTCTTTCCACAGGTATAAATGCTGCACACATGTATGTATCTATTGGTATACACAATTCAGCTTACGTTAGTATAACTTGTTTGCGAGTTTAATGGTAAATTATTATAATAGCAATGTTGTTCCATAGAGGGCGTTTCTAAAATATTTAAACTATGTGAATAGAAGGGAAATGAGAAATTGGATGCAAGTTTTTGTTTCAGAAAAAAGCTGCTGATTTTTAATCCCCCATGACAAGAGCATCACTATCTAGACAGTTTTAATATGGTCAGAACAAAGAGGTAACACACTTTATTTTTATACCTTTGTATTTAAGATACATTATTTCCTTTTGAAAGAATTTAGTGAAACTCTCTTCTCTCATGCTATGGCATCTGATTGGTTTCTAAAATTATCCGGGTTTCGCACTCTTAGACCTGGGTCACAACCTTACTGAGGGACAGGAAATAGTTATCAGGTCATCCAGTGGTCAAATGGAAAAGGATTTGAAATGCTTCAGCATTTCAAATAGTCCTAAGTGGACTCTATTCATTCAAATGATTGACTTCGACATTGCCAAGATTGTTGTTTCTTTACCTGATCTAGACAACCTACACCTCTATGATTATTGCAATATTAGGGAAAATCTAGGATTAGCAGATTTCATGAGAGTGTCAGCAAAAGCCACATAAGTCTACAAAAGCAGTGAACTTTGGAGCAGGTCTGGTTATTTTGATTAAAAATACTTAAATTTAACTCTTTTGGTAGATTCTAGCAATGAAAATTGAAGTGTAAAATGAGGAACTAACATTATTTCTTTATGTTCTTTTTTTTCTAAATAGTTTGCAAACACGGGTAATTTAAGCAACCCATTTTATTATCATAATAAAGGATAAGATCCCATATTGTTCCTGTATTCTTTTTGTTAAGATCATGCACGTGGTAAGTTCTCTTCTGTTTTTATAACTGCCTGATACTATTTCAATTAAATCTATATTTCTGATGATGAAAAAGGGGGAACAAGAGGAAGTTGGGGGAACGGAGAGTAAAGATTTAAAAAGAATTACACCATACTTGACAATTTTTCCTGAAGAGCAAACAATTCTTGGTAATAAAAATGATTACTTTTTAAAGCAGTAATCAAATTTGATACAATAAAGTCTCATGGATCAAAAAGGTATGTTTTATACCCATATGGTTGGGGAAGAAAGACAACCAAGCCAAAGTGATGACATGTCCAAAATGCCCAAAAGCCTAGGTAGGACTTATGACCTGATACTGCATGAAATGAACATGGGACCTAGTCACAAATACATCTAACTCTCTTTGCTGGAATTCAGAATTATCCCTATTGCTTTGCTCCACGATATCGGAGGCCAGCAGTTCTATCACTGATAGACAGAAGGTTGGAAAACTAAGCACGGATTTTATTTTTAAGTTTTATCTTATAATAAGAAACCAGGCTATTAAAACTCCGTAACCAAAGCTGGAGTGCATGCACTGGAAGGCCCCTGCAGTCTTTTACAGCTCTTCAGAGGCCTTGGTTATGAACTGGTTTTGCACTCTGCCAGCAGAGCAGACCTGACCCACGGAGAGCACTCTTTCAGATCAACACTGCCTCAGGCCTTTCTGCTTTCTCCAAGAAGTCTTACATTTCAGGCATCAAGTTGAATTTCTTCTGGAGATGATTAACCCAAACCCATGACAGATTTTTTCCAAGATATCCAACCCCTTATGTTTATTTTATCCTGGCTCTTTTTTGGATGTACTGGACACAAGTAACTTACTCATTTTACATGTTAAAGGGTTGGTGGGGAGACATTAATTCCCTTAAAAAATGAGAAAATATTTCAGTGTGCAGGGCTTTATTGTGTGTGCTCACATTAGCTACATGATTTTGAATTTTAAGAAAGATATTTCTCCTCTTCTATAGAATTAAAAAAGAACATTTCATCACATCGCAAGATACAGATCTTACACTCTTTGGAGAAAGGCATTCTTGTGATGTATTGAAAAACACGATGTTAGAAGGGTTAGTTTCTGTTTCCGTAAGCTCGGTTTGTAGGGGGTTTCAACTAACCTACATCTTGGCACACACAATTTCAGCTGATAGTCAAATAAAATCCCATAAAAGGTCTATTCTTCTAGTGCTGTAGCAACCATCCCAATCATTGTTTTTATTCTTCAAGTTTTCTTCTTATCAGTGAGACAAATAAGTCAGGTGTTTGATGTGCAGCTTTTAAATTTCAAGATGGCTACATGAATTACTGAACATGGGTATAGGTTTTAATAAATGACTTTCTTTTTTTTTAAAGAAACATTATAAAATGTGATGCCATTATAGCATTGTGAGGACATATTCAGACACTGTATTCTGATAAAAATAGAATTATAATCATGAGTTATTTAAAATATTTTATACATTAATTTCAAATGTATTTGCTGCCAACATATAACAACATAATATCATATTTAATAACATAATATATATTTTTATACTAACATAACTGAATCATAGTTAAAAAATAAAGGCTTTTTAATATAAAAGCTTAGTTTCATTACAGACTTCGATAGAGGAAAATATGTTAAGAGGTGGAAATTCCAGTTTGGCATTATATACCAATTATAAAATGTTCTTCATCAGACAGAAAGATGAGCAGATGTGTATCTGTGAAGACAGGGTGGGGATGGGCACAATCATTGGAGAGCAGTTTAAGTTACACACCACCACAAACACAAGACAATTTGGACATAAGCTTTACATTCATTTATTCATATTGTTTAAAGAAACTTGCAACTTTGATTTACCCTTTGGTTGTGATAAAAATGCTAACCATATAGTAAATGTAGTTTAGTTTCTTAAAATTAAGTTTAAGCATTCCTTGTGATAGAAGTCCATTTAATAAATTTCCAGAAGGTGTTTCACATAATTTTTTTCCCATAAAAGAGAAAAAGAATCTCATATACAGTTTATGGCACTAGATAAAAATCCATAGTATATTGTTTAGCAAGCTTCAAGTGATTATTATTTCTCATATTGATAAACAACTTAAAAATGTTTTTAAATGTTAAGTGCTAGAATCGTAAGAAGCACTGGAAATCAATTAACTCTATGTGCTGAGGAGTCCTAGGTGTGTGAGCTTTTCTCTGTGTCTGAATAAAATGGCAATGCAAATTTTATCTTTATGAAACACATATCAATATCTGAATCAAAATATTTTATCGCTAAGTGAAGGATAAAAACTAAGTTAATTTCTGTAATTAGATTTATGACTGGAATGTTTGGAGATATCAGATTCTTCTTTTGTTCATGCTTCAGTGGGCTACCTAAGTTCAGGACCCTGTACCGGGCAAAGAGAAGAAATAACCAGGGACAACATATAAACGGGAGTGGTAGGTTAATGCCAGAAGTGTGACTGATTGATTGATTGACATCACCTTGAAAAATCTGGATTAAGGGAGTTTATTAAATTTATTCAGGTAGGTTTTTAAGTAGAATGGATCACTGACTGGATTCGGCATCTCACCCATTTGCCAGAACCTGGAAAATTCCTTTGCGCTTAAGAATAATTCCCTAAGCAGAATAATACACGTCTCACCACATACCACCTACTTATGCAAACTACATTCAAGATGAAATACATCAAAATGTATCCAGTTACTGTAATAGAATTAAATTCTAAATATAATCTTATTGCAAATGGCTACTGGTTTTGATACTGGCAAGAGCTAAAAGTAGTTCCAGTGTTTTATGTGTACTAATTCATTTGCTGAGCTCCAAATTATACATTATTTCTCTAACGTTTATTTATGTTAAAACTAGAAAGCAGACACAGAAATGCTAAGGAGCAAACGCTGGATTTAAATTTAAGAGTCCGGAGTCCACAACCTAATTTTTGGACTATTTTTGGCTCTTTTATTTTTATTTCTTAAAATAAAACAAGAATGTAGAAATACCTTATAGATGGAAGCGCAGCCTTAGGATAAAACATATGATCCCAAAGTTTCCCCAAAGCACTATGGAATCTCTAGAAACACGCCAGTCATTTAGCTTTTTCTGACACTTAGGATGTATATCGATAATATGTTTAATTTCATTCTTTCAGGTAATGTTTGTAAATTGAAGAAACACTAAAAATGAAGGAATGATATGTATACTAAGGTTTTTAAGATCAACACAGTTGGCTAGGGTCCATGAGCATAACTTTGAATGCATTATGAAGTTTGCTAAATTGATCTCAGGGTGACTGAGAGTAGAACGTACAACTTGAACGTGAACCCTGAACATGTTAAAAAGTTTAAGTTGGGAACGGGTCAGTATCTGAATTTGAGGACTAGCAATTGACAGGAAGAGTTTGCTAAGGAACCAAAGTTGTTTTTTTTCTTTTGAAGTCCGAAATGTATAGTAATCCACCAAACAGTTCTTGAGTGCCTAGTATAAATGAAGCCAATACAGTTAGTGAGTCCTAAGGGCACGAGGTTTCAGGCATATGGCCAAAATTTAATTCCTGAACTTGAAAGAATAGCAATCCGGAGAAGACCGTTAATAGCACAGGTAAGTGTAGAATCAAGTATAAGGTTGGCTGAATTAGGAATGACTGAGAAAGGAAATTTTATTTATTTGAACTGTGAAGAGAAAGGACAATTGATACGGAAGACTGAAGAAGGGCATTTCTGAAAAATGTAAAAGAATGAAGTGAGAATTTTTTTTTTAAAAAAAAGAACAACTAGTTTATTAACATTTGAAGAAATATTAAAGTCTGGTGTTCTCAGAATCTATTTCAGGATGGGGAAGAATGTTATGAAGTCAAAATGGAAAAGAAGTTTGCAAACAGGAAACCAAGGGCATTGCATTCTAAAGACTTGGGATTTTTTACTAGAGGAACTGGAGTTTAAACAGTTTTCAGTGATGGCCAGCTGTAGGCAAGATTATGGTTTTAGTAGGGGAGGAATGCCAGGATTGCATTTTATCCTAGCAATTTGGAGGCTGTGGCAGGAAGATTGTGTATGAGGCAATGCTAAGTAATGTAGTGACACTCTGTCTTAAAACAAGCAAAAAAAAAAAAAAAGACAAGAGGGAAAATAAAACAAGAACTATGGTTTAGAAAGACATAGCAGTAGAAATATAGATAATAGTTTATGCAAGACAGATGTATAGATTTTAGGATGAAAACAGGCTGTTTCAAGACAATGTGATATAAGGTGGCGGTCGTTACATTTAAATAAGAATGATTTAATTTTTTCCAGAAAAAGTAAATAAATGATTTAATGATACTTTTAACAAAGATGTAATACAAAGGATCAAGCAGGTCTAGAGTACAGAAAGGCACTTCACAGTAGATATATCAGGCTTGAAAATATGTATGAAATGTTAAAGGGGAAAGGATGAATATGAGAGGCTTGGTTATGGTCACCTATGACCACAATTCTGGGAGAGAATCACTTGTCTATAAGGATTCCCAGATAGAACCTTTATGCACGGGGTTTGCTCCTCATGATATTGTATGTGGGTTGCTGCCCATGAAATCACCTTTTGAGACATAACCGGGGCTGGACTCTATGAATGGATGCAGAATGAAGTTGGACGTCATAGAGATAATGTTAATCCATGAAAGGATTAACGATTTCCTTCAGAATCCTTCAGAATCAACTACTTTCTACAAGACTTGGAAGTTACAAAAAAGTAGGATTGGTCATTTCTGGCTTTTGATTTCCTCTGTCTTCACATACCTCCCACGATAGCATGGTATCATTTGTCAGAAGGATCTCAGTGGAAGTTGAAAAGGTGAGAACACATCAGACTTTCAATCTCCAACACTTTTACTTTGCAAGTCCCTAACTTTAGATTGTTTGTATTGTTTTTTGAGACAGGGTTTCCGTAAGAGTCTGCTTGCTTTGTGGACCAGGCTGCCCTCGAACTCATTGAGTTTTGCCTGCCTCTGCCTCCAAAGTGCTGGGGTTAAAAGCGTGCCTACCACCATCACCTGGCCAGTTTTAGATATTTTGTTACAGTACTGTAAATCTGAAAAAGTGTAAAGCAAAGACAAATTTTTAAGCACGGAAAGGAAAGATCACTTATTGCCAGATAGGGAACAAAAAAATGAGGCATTGTTTACTAAGTGAAGAGCAAGTAAAGTTATAGAAAAATTTGGAACTATAATGCAATACACATAATGACTACTGTCCTTACTGTTTATTACATATGATGATAAGTGATGACCTTATATCATACATGTACTGTGAGGGTGACATTGCAATTTTCTCCAAATGTACATGCAAAGTGAATAGGCCTGCTCCATCTCCATGTTTCCTCCTCTTTCTCATCAGTTCTAGGGTAACATCTCCAACTGCCATTACCTTCTAACTGATATTACCACGTTCCTTCTTGCATTGTTCTTACAATTTATCATCATACCACATCTTTAATTGCAAACTTGAGTATCTCATCTTCTGCTTGAAGTCTTATAATTCCTTTTGGTTTTGGAGTATAGTAAGCTAAATTCTCAAAGTAGACTACAAAGGTTGGGCTACCATTGCCTTGCCCCTGCCATGGTATCTAGTTGTATGCCAAACTTTCTCCTGCTCATACCAGGTTATTTTTTTTTAATGACCTCAACAACATCCAATTTTAAGGTCTTTTAATATGTCCATGTCTTTATTTGTATTACTCAATTTTTTCCCTCCTTCTTAAGCCTAATCTTTAAATTCTGCTCAAGTCTTGCCTTCGCCTACATCAAATTCTGCTCAAATGATCATTTCTTCCTTAATCCTGTATTCTGCTCCTTCAGTCAAAAGAATTTAAAATACCAGCCCACTTGGGCATGGTCTCTTATACTGTAAATGCAGCTGAAAATTATGTGCTTTTCTCTCTTACTTTCGGCTCTCACTTCCAGTTGCTAGACTCTGTTCCTGTTTGCAAAGAGGACTGTTATCTAGGACAGTGATCTGTAAGTTTACCTTAAATAAATAACACTTTGTTATTCATAATTCTGAACTGGTGTGGGATTATTTTGTGATGTCTGCCTTCATTCACATTTGGTTTTCCTTACATTTCTTTCATAGAATACTATGTAGTTTTATTTTCATACATTTAGATATTTATTATATATGATTCTCACTATCATGTGTTTCTCTTCTGCCAAAGAACTAACTCCATTACCAGCAATCTGTGTTTAGTTTGTCTTATAAAATTCTATCCTAATTATTTTGCAAAACTTTTATCTTTTGGGGTTTTCTTACATGATGATCCCAGTGCCTCAGAACGAGGGGTTGTGTACTCCATTTAGAACCGAGAACTCCACAGTCTCCTATTTTCTGTATGCTGGCTACTTTTGCTTCTCTGTATTACTACCTACTGCAAAAGAAGCTTCTCTGATATAGTTGTTATATATATATATATATATATACATATATATATTAAACACACACATATATATATATATACAGACACATATATGTGTATGTGTAAAAAATAAGCACAGAAAAAGAAAAAGAAGTCATAAACCTGAGAGAGAGTGAAACAGAAATGGTGGGGTTAAAAGAGGGGTAATATGGATGTGTTGGATGAAGGAAAAGGGAAAGGAACAAGTGATGTAATTATATTTTAACTGAAAATAAAACAAAGGAGAACCTTCTCTAATTAGGCGAAACATGAATATACACGTGAGTATAATGATAAGAATATAGGAGTCAATTTAGCAGAATAATACTATTAGGTCCACTCAAAGTCCACTCTCTATGACATGCTCCAGCAAGAATCCACATCCCAAATATTCCACAACCTCCCCAAACAGCACCACAAGTTGGAAAACAAGCATGCAGATTCCTGAGCCAGTGGGTCAAAGTTATCATTTGTTCCTTTCCTCTCTTCTCCTCTCATTTCCTTCCCTCCTTCTCCCTGCCCCATTTTCATGTCTCCTTCCCACACTGCCTCTTTTCTTTCTTTCCTTTCCAAGAAGGTAATACTTGCCAGGAACTGGATGGGATAGACCTTGTTATCTATCTATCTATCTATCTATCTATCTATCTATCTATCTATCTATCTATCTGGTATTTGAGTCAGAATTTCTCTGTTTAACAGCCCTGGATGTCCTGGAAATAGTTCTTGTAGACTAGGCTGGCCTTGAACTCACAGAGATCTATCTGTCTGCCTCTGCTTCCTGAGTGCTGGGATTAAAGGTGTGTGCCACCACTGCCTAGCTTTATTTTATTTTCTTAACATTTTTAAAAAAATTTTTACATACCAATATCAGTTTCCTCTCTTGCCCCTCCTTCCACTCCCCCCTGCTTCCCTTGCCTACTTCCCATCCACTAATCAGAGAGATTAAGGCCTCCCATGGGGAGTCAACAAAGTATGTCAAATCACTGGAGGCAGGATCAAGGCACTCCTTCTTGTATGTAGACTGAGCAAGATATCCATTCATATGGAATGGGCTCCAAAACGTCAGACTTTGTATGATGAAAGATACTTTATTTTCTCATCAAAAATTTAAAAATTATTTTCTTTAAAGGCATACATTTAGTATTGTCATGTCATGTTGCATGTGAACACAATTCTTGTCTTTTATACACATAGGGAGTCAATGATACATGTGTCTTCATGGCTCTAAGGCATTGAGCTCAACAACTAACATCATTGAATACTAGAGATGATATAAGATATTCACAATGTGGTAAGAATACAGTAATTCAAATTATAGCAATTATAGGAAACCAAGCTACTGACAAACTATATTTTCTAAATCTTTGTAGCCCTGTCTAGTCTGATTAATAATGTATTTTACTCCGCAAAAACAAGACTACAGACATCTCTTAGCAGGATGCTGTCAGAATCTCGTTGTCTCTACATTCCCTGTGGCTAAATGCTAGTCAATATAAATGTTAGCAAATCTCTGTTAACTCTTAATATATAAACACTGCACACTATTAGCAAGTATTTTATATACAGCTATAGAAACACAAAACCTACTCTAAAACAATCTGCACAATATGATTTTGTGCTCCAACCTGTCATTAAAACGGAGAAAGAAAAAGAAAATGCTTGTAATCATGAAGCAAAAAATACCACAAAAGACGATGGTTTGATTAGGATGCTCTGAAGTTAAAAATTATAGAAATTAAAGTTTTTCAAATGTCTTCATTACTTGAAAAGTTAATACAAAATATTTAAGCATTTATGGCATAGAGGAACATATGGTATCTGTAAATCTTCCATTTTATAAGAGGACAAATAGGATTCATGTTTGTGATGACAACACCATGCTGCGATGTAAGAAAACTTGACTTTAAAATCAAGTAAAATTATTCCAGGGAATGACGAACAGAGACTTAAAACTCTCTCCCTGAGAAAGTTGTCAGGCTAGACCCAATTTTTCCAGCTTTATTTCTTCCCCCTGGCTAATACTAAAATTATAAATTTTCTTTTGCTTTAGAAGTAGCAAATTTAGAAGCTCAGTAGATGAGGGTAGGGAAGGAATGTCGTTTATATATAAATGAGCAGAAATGAAGTAAAAATACATTGTTTACTTTAGGACTGTGTGTGAAGCTTCCTGAGGACCCCAAAAATGAACAGATGTGAATCAAAATATTGCCATTGATTAACATGAATCCAAAGACAAAGAGATTTGGTTCTCAAAAATGTAGCATTATCATAATGTCAATATTAGTAGCTAATTATAGGATAAACATCAAATATTAATTGCAATGATGGGAAAAATTACTTCTTCCTTTATTTTGGTGCCAACAAGGATGCAAGAATTAAAATGAAATACACCATTAATCTCCTAGAGTTTTGCATTACCTAATATATTAGTTTTTATTTTTATCAGTAATTCTAAATTGCGTACCCTGAAATCTTGTTCTTCAAAGCATACATTATGTTTTGATTCTCCCAGATTTAGCTTTATGAAGAAATCAGCTCACTTACAGGTTCTTACTCTTGATATGACTTTGGACAAGTCACTTCTCAAATTCTCTAAATCATTGATTTCTCACAGTTATTAGACATGTATCAGAGTCTCTGAAAGAGAGGAAACTCGGAGTTTTAATAATAAATTCAGATTTTAAGCGTTAAAATGCCATTAACTTAGAATCAATTAATGTTGCCAAAAATTTTAGTTTTGGACCATGTAAATATGATGTGCATTTATATCCTTTGCAAACAGGATCTTAGGTCATACTGTTAGCGTTCACCAAACTATGTGTAATTCCAATCAATTTTATGAATACTAATTAATTACTATGATTAAGCATATCTCTCAAAGGATTAAAGTTCAGTTTCAAGTACCATTACTGAGTGGCTCATAAGTGCCTCTTACTCCATCTTCAGGATGAAACACTTTACCCTTAGCTCTGGAAGCATCTGCACACATATAGATACACACACCATCATGTACACACAGTTGCACAAATGCATGCACACACACATGAATACATGCATGCACACACCCCCACGCACATAATTTAAAAACTAGTAAAAACATAAACCTTAAAAATAAAAAAAATAAAATGAAACACAAAATAGTAAAGTAGCAGAAGTTAGCCCCCTGAAGAAAACACAGACAATAGCTAATAAAATTCAAATACAAGTTGTTATGATCAAATGATACTGATGTCTAGTCAGACTACAGGGTACTAGTAGCTCTGTCTAGAGGAATTAGTCAAGACAAAAATAGAAAAGGCATTCTAATGTGTAAAAAAGTAACTGTCTTTATTTGTTGACATCATAGTCTTACATACCCTTTTACCACAAAAATCCTAATATATAAATATAATTCCTAATATATAAATATAAATTCAGTAGTGCACTAAAAAACAAAAAGTGAGTAGTGTTTCTACATATGTATAAAAGGTATTTATGAAAGCTTAAAAATGAAATTAAATCAACAAGTTACTTACAAAAGTAACAACAACAAAATTCTTATATACAAATTTACAAACACACAAGGGCTGAAAATTTTTTCTTGTCAACATCTTCATGCAAGACTTTTGTAAAACTTCAATGGAATTGTATCAAAATTCAAGGTTATTTTTCACATAAATGTAATAAAATTATTAAATTTGCATGGAACCACAAAAGAGCTAAGACTATCATGAGTTTAGAGAGCAAAGCTTAAGGTATCAAATTCCAAAGATTTCAAAATTTATTAGAAAATGATTGTCATCAAAGCAGCATAATGCTGGCACGGAGACAGACACATGAGCAAATGAAGTGGGTCATAAAACTTAGAAGTAAACTCACACATTCATGGTTAGCCTCATTTTCACACATAAGTCCCAAGAACATGCAATATGGAATGGATAGTTTTTTCAAAAAAAATTAAAATGAAACCACTTTAAAAAGTATGGAGGGAACTGAAAAACAATGACACAGAAAGAAGTTTAATATACATATCATAATTTTATCTATCTATCTATCTATCTATCTATGTATCCTCTATCTATATATCTATTTACCTATCATTTTTCTATCAACTATCTGTTTATCATCTATCTACTTATCCATCCATCATCTATAAAAAGGACAATCAAATGACCAAACTGTATATGAGAAAATGTTCAGAATCACTAACATAAGGACAATAAAAACCATAATGAAATATTGTATACTTTTGCTAGATGGATTTTATTATAAACATAAAGGGTAAAAAGCCATCATGTAGAGAAAAAGGAACAAATATACATGGTTAGAGGAATATAAAATAGCACAAGCTATTAATTAAAGAATGATGGAAATTTCTCATAAAACTGCATATAGAAGTATCATTTGATCAAGAAATATCAAAGTATCATTTGATTTATCAATCTCAGCACTGGATAATTATCTAATAGTAATGAAGACAGAATGCTAGACACATCTCTGGAAGACCCTGTTTATTGCATTAAACATAGTCACCAAAATATGTCAATAACTGCAGAGTCTAATAAAACATGAGTGGGTAAAGAAAATATCATATACATATACAAAGAAATATTATTCAGTCTTAAGAAGGATGTTGGGCTGTGGTGACGCATGCACACCTTTAATCCCAGCACTAGGAAGGCAGAGGCAGGTGGATCTCTGTGAGTTCGATGTCATCCTGGTCTACAATAGCTAGTTCCAGGACAGGCCCCAAAGCTACACAGAGAAACCCTGCTTCGAAAAACAAAAACAAAATAAAACAAGGTGAAGGAGATTAGATTATTGTGACAACATGAGTGGAATCGAAGGACATTACTGTAAGCGACATAGAAAACACAAAAGACATACCATGTATTTCTAAGTGGAATCTAGTCATGTTGAACTGATGAACATAGAGAGTAGAAAAACAGGTACCAAAAGTCAAGGTAGGGAGAGTGAAGGAATGAGAAATTGCTGATTAGGACCTAGGCAGGAAAAGCAGGTGTTGAGTCCCAACATACATCAAAGGTAATAGAGAAGATAATGACACATTGTTTACTTCAGAATAGTTAATGGAATAATTTAAATATTTCACCATAGAAATTATAAGTAGTTGAAGTAATATACAGACTGATTAGTTAAATTTAATCATGCCATGTGGTATACATATTCAAAAGTTCATGTTGTTCCTGATAATTTTATATAATCATGATTTATCAATGAACATTAAAAAGACTAAAATAACTTACAGCAGGGACTATCCAGGATAGTGACATGATCATTCATATATCGCTTTATACTGTTTGAACCTGTAAATCTCGTTGTAAAGCAGTTTCATAAATGCGATACTATAAACATTTAAATTTGCTTGCTTTGATTTACTATTTATTTATAGAACATAATTAAAGCAGATAGTTGAAAGAGCTTTTTATTTTCTTTTTTAAATTGAGCTGTGTTAGACAACTTGCGCCATCCACACTTAGAACGGCAACTCTGCCTCCTCTTAGGTCAGTAGCAAACACTGAAGGGTGACTTCAGTATTCTTAACTGATCAGAGCCTTTCAAAGGAATATAGAGTTTTGACCTTCAAGGTAAGATTAGATTTTTAAACCCAAGTGAGAATTATATGTGATAGCAGAGATAAATGAAGAGAGGTACCTAACAATCAAACAAGCAAGCAGCCCTGTATAAATCTATATAATTTTAGGCCCGCAGTCCTGGAGGAAGAATCAAATAATATCTGACACGTGGCATACTTCTGGGTAACCTGCATAGAGACGTGATTAAAGCCTTGCTTTGACTAGGTTTAACGAAAAGTCATTTTCTTCATTTCACGAATGTGGCAATTGATATAAACAGGTATTTTATAAAAATGGACTGATAAATGGTAAGATTTTTACATCATGCTATTTAATATAATTAATTCCATATCAAATATTACTCAGGTGTAACCACATTTCGCACGTGGATATCATCATTTGTCTATTGATATCTGAAACAGCATTTAATACAATTTGCAAGACTCATGATATTTCACGTGGTCATGACTGAAAAATTTAAAAAGAATGGTTTTCTATAACTCCTACAATGTTACTATAAAATAAATTGGAATTATAGAATCAATATTCAAATAATACTATGATCTAATTTGAAGATAATAAGGAAATTAAAAAAACAATGCTGGCATACCATAGTCATGAGATATTATTCCACATGGAGTTATTTAATCTAAAACCTATAGCAAATTTAATTTTGATTTCCCTCATGGGGGGTTCAGAATCTGACTATTAATTTTATTTCATTTTTTTCTTAAGCGAAAGTAAGTTTTAATGTCCTAAAACTAAAAGGTAATGCTGGTTATGTAACAGTAAGATTAATTGAATTGTCTTAAAATATTCCATATAACATACAAGTTGTATCTCAAAAAAGACTTGGTTTCAAAATGCACCAATCACTGGGCAGCTCAGCAGGTCAGCCTGCTCAATTAAGCTTCCCTCTGCATCAGCAAACGTATGTCTAGTTGCAGGGTGAGTTCAGAGAAGCACAGGCAACAGCATGGAATTTTAACTTTTTCCCCCTTTTTTAATTAAGAATTTTTTAAATATAATCTTTTCTCATTTTACATAACTATCCCTATATCCACTCCCTCCCCTATTTCCACTCTACCTCTCCCTCCACTCCATGCCTCCATCCACACCTAAGAAAGGGTAAATATTCCCATGGGGAGTCAACAAAGTCTGACACTTCACTTCAAGGTAAGACCAAGGCCTTCTTCCCAATATCTAGCTGAGTCAGGTATCCCTCCAAAGAGAATGTCCTCCTAAGGCATTTGATTCTAAAGACTGGGCTTGACACTAGCATTTTATCTTTAATATGTCTTTTTAAAGAGACAAATGCTTGCATATTAATTGGAAATTTTTCTCATGTAGAATCATTCTTGTCAAAGCCCATTCCTTAAAATCAAACACCTTAGAATAACCACAATAACTAATACCCACAAGTTGGGAAATTATCTATCTATCTATCTATCTATCTATCTATCTATCTATCTATCTATCTATCCATCCATCCATCCATCCATCCATCCATCCATCCATCTATCTATCTATCTATCTATCTATCTATCTATCTATCTATCCATAATGCTCATTCAGTATAATAAGGGAAGTTCCAAATATTTAGGAGGACTGCAAAACAAATCTTAAAGCACCAAAACAAACACATTTTGCATGGAAGAAAAAAAACAAATACAATTATGCAGATAAAACTTATGTGCAAACCCCGTGCTCTATAAAACGTCTTCTGTCCCTACTGTGATCTTTTCTTAGCCTATTTTGTATTGGTTCATAGTTAAAAAAAAAACAAAACAAAACATGCTCTTCACATGCACTCTCATGGGTAGGAACTGGGAATACACTGGAACATTTTAGGATAGAGCTCTTTCTGAATGTTCAAGTCATCTAAATTAAATGTCTCTTTCTTCTAGGTACTTACTTTCTGTAGTAAGGATGTCTTTATTTAACAGAGGAAAGTTATCGATAGAATTGATGATAATCTTACCACAACTGTTATTATTACTTATGAAAAGGGTGAACTGCTAGCTAAAATAATAACAGGAAATAGACTGCTGTTTGAAAGCCCAGGCTTGTTTTAATTTTGGAAATCTAATTTAATTCTATTACAGTATTTCCTAAAGTATTGAGGTTTTTATTTTTAATTTTATGTGTATGGATATTTTTGCTTGCATGTGGTCTGTGTACCTGGTGTGTACCTTGTGTCTGAGGAGGCTAGAAGGTGTTTTGTATACTCTAGAACTGGAGTCACCGATAATTGCAAGTCTCCAAGTAGATGCTGGATTCGAATCCAGGTCCTATTAAAGAGTATCCTCTGCTGTTAACCAATGAGTCATCTCTCCAGTACAAATACTGAGTTGACACCCTCAATGGACACTAAATTTTGAGATTGTCTTACCATGAAAAATTGCAAACATTAAAACAATATAATGGATAATACCATATACATATATACATGCCATAAACTATTTAAGCAATAATCTCAATCACCTTCCACACATGTTTATGTATTTTTTAAAATATTTGCTTGTTGTTATAGACTTCCAAGAAAACTCTAGATGTCATGTCTTCTGGTCATACATACTTGAATATGTTACTCTACATCAAAATAACTTAGTGACTTTCAAATCATAATAAAATGTAAATCACAATGAACCCATTCTTGATCACGTTATCAATAATGTATGCTTTTTAAGATTTATTACATAAAAAATAAGAAGATAATAGTTATTTTCCATTCAAAAGTACATGCCTTTTTCCCTCTGTTATAAATAATTATCAGGAAGTATGGGTAGCATAAATAATAAAATTTTAGTACTACAAATAGGTATGAAACTGGTAAGTCACATTATGGTCCTGTTTAATGATACGAGAATTTAATTCTTTGGTATGGTGAAGTCAGAATGGAAACCTGTGAACTGGACGTGAAAACCTTCATTCTAAAAGTAACTAAGAAAGCTTTCAATATAACAAAGTATAATTTGTACTGTTTAACAACATTTGACATACTATAAGTGTATCAGAATATCATGTGGTCAGTCTCACTAATTCAAGCTATTATAATTTATACTCATTAAGAATTTATATCAATATTAAAACTGATGATACATTATTACATGGTTAGTTATACAACAATCAAAGGCACATAAAATCTAGATAAACACTAGCACAAATGAAAATAGGGTTTTCATTTGTATTAGCATTGTAAATAGGGTTTTTATTTTGATAAATATATTTAATTCTTTGAGGCTATTTTACACAAACACACACATGCATACATATATGTGTGTACTTTAGGTCATAGGAGGGCTGTAAACGTTTTAACACCTTTTTTCTTTTTTAAAATATTTATTTTATTTATTTATCATGTATACAATATTCTGTCTGTGTGTATGCCTGCAGGCCGGAAAAGGGCTCCAGACCTCTATGGTTGTGAGCCACCATGTGGTTGACGGGAATTGAACTCAGGACCTTTGGAAGAGCAGGCAATGCTCTTAACCACTGAGCCATCTCTCCAGCCCCAAACACCTTTTTTTCCTATTTTTACAGAACATTTTAATCTTTCTGTGTCTTACATTAAACCTTACCTTTAAAGTAACTGACCCTCCTCAGCTGTGACCTCTTCGACGATTTTGTAACACGAACTTCATTTTTGTGTTTTTTGAATAATGCTAATCTTACAGAAGGTTCTAGAGAAAAAAAGAAGAAGAAAGACCAGCTCTTGGTTACTCCTTCTCTTATATGAACATGTTTTTCCTTTTGCTGTTATTAGAAATAATACACATTCCATTGGGTCTCTGTGAAATTGCCAATGCCTTTAAAAACTTGATAATGTAAAAAAGAAGTGCCCAGAAATTGTATATTCTTAGTAGTATCATCAATCCTATGGCCCCCCTTTAGTAGAAAGTCAGAAATGTTAAGAATATTGTGAAAATTTGAACATATATTTTTTGACATCATCTTTATATTTGGGAGTCAGGCTACAGTTATTTTAGTTCCTTTCCTAGTATTTCTCCTCAAACTAGAAAAAGCAGTTGATTACCAGGCAGGACGGTACACTCACTACATCCTCCCTAAACTATACAGAGAACACAGCTGTGCGATGGAAGCAAGACAGCAAGAAACCAGCTTGCTAGAAAATCTTCGTATCATGAAAAAGTGGTGGTTTCTCTTCTATAATAATGTATTTTCAGAACCTAAAAGTTAATTTTTTTCTATATTTTAAAGTTATAAATAGTATTATTCTATCAAGTTACAGGGTGAGTCACAGTGAATGTAGGGCCTTGGAATTTTTTATTAACAACAAATGATTGTATGGGATGTGAAAAATGGGTTTTGGCCCTGCAGAATTTAGAGGTTTTTGCCTAAGACTGAAAACACAGGGATATAAGCACCAAGGGATGAAAGCTTGTGGAAATTTAAGCACTTTTAGTATGGTAAAGCCACCTTTTCAGGGTGGTACTTTTTTTTTTTTCTCCTATCTTAAATTATTTGGAAAAAAGTCTAGGAGAGTAAGAATTCTTAATTAATGTCTAGTATAATAAAATTAAATCAAACAAAGAGTCAACGTTTTAAAAATTGAAGACACTAAAGCACACTAATAGTTTAGTGCTATAGTAGTAAGTTTCAAACTGTACACCGAGAGGAGAAAGAAAAGCATCTGTGGAAGGCTGCTCCATGCCGAGTCACCTGGCAATCCCCAGTAGTCTCCCAGCACAACTGAGACCCATTAAAGCTCCTTTTCGTGTTTCACAAACACTATTGTGATCATGTCTACAGAAACTGTAAGTCAGAGTTTGGCTCCTTTCTGAGGTATCTGTACCCTATGGTATTATAATCACTGGGAGTTCCTACAAAAACTCTCTAGGAATTAGCAACAATAACAAACATACAGATACTTTCCAGCACAGGCAGGATGCTAGATAAGCCATCCACATATCTAGTGATATCTAAAAAAAAAAAGTCAATAATGAAAAGTATAATTTCAATTGCTCATTGCTGTCGTTGGTCATAATCATCTTCCCACTCTCTTAGTCTTCTTTCTTCTCACACTCTTATTAGATCTATGTTGCTTTCAGAAGGATGGTGCTACAATTCAATATAACTGAGTTAGATAGCAGTATCAGCTTTTACCAGTTGTATGAATGTGAACACACTGCTCTTCCAATTTGTCTTTTCCCAACGTGAACAGTACTGACTTTCCATGCAAAAAGGTAAAATGGTTGAAAATCAATCATGCTCATTGCCGACATGTGGGCACTCAATACGTGACACAAACAAGCGTAAGGCAGCGCAAATCATAATAACATTTTCTAATAATTTATGTCCTTGGAAAATACTCTGAATATAGGAAATAGATAGATGGGTTAATCATTGGTTAGCTTTTACTCCAAGGGATAAAACATTATGGATAAAAGACTGGAACCTTCTTGGAAAAAGCAGCAAGCATTCTTGCTCTGTACAAATTCATATGTGAAGCAGGGGCATCATTAGTACGTACTTCTTTCATACTGTTAATTCAGAGCCAATCCTTTAATATACAGAAACTATTTAGAGTGCATGTCTGAAAAATACTCATGAAAATAATTTTATTTTCCAAGAGCATATGAGGAGCCCTACTGCACCATAAATATCCTTTTAGTTTCAGAACATGTTGACTGCATCACCTTAAACTGATTCAAAAGTTCATTTTAATTGCAATGCAATAATGATAAGAAGACTGATATATGGTGATTTAAAATGAGAAAAACTACAGTTTCAGGGGATCTGACACCTTCAAGCAAGGTGCATACAGTGAATTTGAATAAATTATTAAAAAAGAGAAAAAATGGATGCCAAAACTCCCTAGAAATAACACCATGAATAATAACAGTTGAAGTTTAAAAAACACATAGTCAAGCAGGGAAGCTGGGAAAACAGGGATACTGTAAAGAGAAGAGCTTATGGATCATTTTGTGTACATTGTACAGTGGGCCAGATCCTATGTCCACCTTTTACTAGTTACACGGATACAAGCAAACTGGTCATGCACTTTGTCAAGTCTTTCCAACATTGACTTTGACTAGGAGAGGTAACACAGCGCGTGTAAATTACATGTTCACATAAGTGTAGGCATTCAATAATTGCCACAAGCAAATGAAGCTGAACACACATAATGACAACACTTTAAAATGATTTAAGTTACTGGAAAATACCTTTAATCATTCAGAGAATAAAGTAGGCTGTGCAGAGAACAGGCAGACAGAGCAGACGGTTGGATCCAACATTGTTTCCTTTTTTTAAATTTATTTATTTATTTATTTAAGATTTTTGTCTCTTCCCCACCGCCGCCTTCCATTTCCCTCCCCCTCCCCCAATCAAGTCCCCCTCCCTCGTCAGCCCAAAGAGCAATCAGGGTTCCCTGCCCTGTGGGAAGTCCAAGGACCACCCACCTCCATCCAGGTCTAGTAAGGTGAGCATCCACGAAACTGCCTAGGCTCCCACAAAACCAATAGGTGCAGTAGGATCAAAAACCCAGTGAGTATACTTGTCTATCATTATCGTTATTTTAAAAGTTCTTTCTCTCTCCTAAAATGCCTTGCCAGTGTAAAAAAATCTTTAAACACATCTAAGGAGACTTTCAAGTATGAGAACCAAATTCATTTATGCATTTGGCTCCATGTGTGATGTTTTATAACAATTATCTCATTATTTTACTCATTAAGTTTCTATTTTTTGCATAATCTTTTTTTTCAGTTTCTATAGTCTCAGTTGTGATTAACTGTGGGATTCCTGTGCAGAACACTCCCTTGCCCCCCATAAAGAATTGAGCCACCTGCCTGTAACTGGCCCTGGCTAAGGAGAGGAAGTGCCCTGCTTGCCACCCAGCCCCCACGTTCTAGAGACAATCAGATGCAGTGGGGAGTCCAGTCAAGCAGGAACTCCTTTATTTCCTTACAGCATGCAAGTTATAAAGCAAAAACCCCACAAATCCCAAAGGAAGTAGGAGAATTAACCAATAACATCACCAGTCACGTCTGCATGAGCAGCACCTCCTATAGCCCCTAACGGAGATCACCAGGGCACCAGGTATTTTGAATCATCTTACCCCATCTTTAACTCCAATCATTCTTTTTGTAAATAAGTTAGGTCTCCACCCCCTTTGCTTCCCTTCAGCACCATCTTGGCTGGGAATATTTTTATGGGCTATGTAAATGTCACTGTTTTTTTGAATTTTGTGCCTTTTTCTAGCTCTCACACTTTTGGCGCAGCTGTCATGCTTTCGGCGCCAACTGTGTCTTTTACTACATGTCACTGTTTTTGGGTGCTAGCTTGGCTACTCCAGCCTCCTATGTGCTTCATTCAGTCCACAATTAACTACCTTAATGCCATTCTTCTTAAATAAAACCAAGAAAAGGCTTGGTCCTCCCTCAACTTAATGTGCCAGGTTATGTTGACTCCCATAGGAGGCCTTACCCTTTCTGAGGAATGGATGAGAGATGAGTTGGAGGGAAGCAGGGTTGGTGAGTAGAAGGAGGGATGGAAGGGGGAACTGTGGTTGGTATGTAAGTTGAAATATATTATATTGAAATATAATGTAGTTATTGTGACTTTTAAAAGACAGGGTCTCAAACAGTCTATGTAGACTGATCTCAAACTTTTAAGATAGTTTTAACTTCAACATCCTTGCCTTTAACTTCTGAGGGGATTTCAACCATCTGCCACCATGCCCAATTTTTGTGAACTGCTGGAGGCTCAACCCAGGGTCTGCTGCATGGGAGACCACATTCTTCAAACTGCACAAATGTATTAGTGACTTTTATATTGCTGTAATAAAGCACCTAGACAAAAAACCAACATGAAAAGAGGGAGTTTATTTTAGCTTATGATTCCTGAGGGATACAAATCCATGATGGCTGAGCAGAGTCATGGCAACAAACGGCAGCCATGGACCTAAAAGAAGGATGCTGAGAGCCCACATCTTGAACCAAAACCACAAAGCAGACAAACTGACAGCAGGCAAGATTTTTAAATTATACCCTGTCTCATGTGCTTCCTCTACCTCTGAAGGTTCGCTCAACCTGTGTTATCAACTAGGGACCAAGTGTTCACATGCTTGAGACTATGGTGGACAGTTCTAATTTGAGCTGCTGCACTCAGCTTTGTCTCTAGTTGATGGCCATAAAATAATGTGAATTTCATAAATTCCACATCAATTGTTTTCACAGGGATCTGCAGTCTTAGCACTGTCCAAAATCTAAAGTCTCTTCTATTAAATCAAGACAAACTTTTAGTCATAAACCCTTGTAAAATAAAAATGCAAATCGTATACTTCCGTCATACAGTGGCACAGTATAGATTCTGTATCTATTACCATTCCCAAGAGAAAGAATAGGGACACAGTACGGAAATACCAGACTAAAGCAAGACTAGAACCCAGCTAAACAAAGACCAAACCCTGTAGCTGTGTCTCATCTCCAGGACTTCGATTTCAAAGGGTTAGGGGCTCTTGCCCTTCGTTTTGCTTCCTACAGCAGACATCTCTCTCTGACTGTCTCCACTCCCTATATACAGTTTTCCTTGGAAAACATTCTCCAGCTCACATCTTGGGGTTTCACTTTCATAGGCAGCTCAGGCATTGGTCCTTTGCCCTCTCCAGTACTTCACAGAGAAACTCCTCTGTCACATCCTGCCTGCTCTTATCAGCTTTCTGAAAACACTAAGTGAGAATCTCTACTTCTCTTACTCTGGCATCCATCATGTCCCTAAACCAGCACCATATGGAAAACACGGCTGCGTGGCTTGGGATCCACACTGGCCCTCTTGAATCCCATTAGCACCAATTTTATTTGCATAGACCTGCATATTATGTACTAATTTAAATATAACTTCCCATATATAAATCTATAATTGATTAAAGACTAACAAAGCCATAAATATACACTTTTAAATGTTTGTCAATATCTTTAATGTAATTTGTTGAGTCAGGTGCCAATCATATTAGTAGATTCAGGGAGTTTTATGCAAAATAGATAGATACTCAACTGCTTACAATTCAAAGTGAATTATATTATTGATTTTGGAAGCACACCAAATTAGTGTTTGGCTCAAATTCTTATTGATTCTTTCTAGAACTCTTAGAGGTCACTAAAATAAATCTTAAGAAATTTGGTCAATACTAATCATTCTTGATCCCTCTCACTTTCAAATTCATTAGCTAGATTACCACTTTGGAAACTCTTTCCCCACAACCGATGAACAGCTTAAAATGCACAAAATGAATCTTTCCTAATTTTCTACATTACTTAATTCTTGGATAGGATGTCATGGTAGGAACTGGCTTAAGCCATTTTTTTTTCTTGGAAATAAACCCACCAACGAACACCTACTGAACAAGAGAGAATCACATACTTAATGCTAGTAGGTATCAAAATAATTGGTGAATCATTTCTATCCTGTCTGCCACCTTTCCTTCAAAAACAAATTAATCTGCTTGGTTTCATCTTGTTTTTTTTTTTCTTTTCTTTAATTATAGAAGCTTAAATTCAACATGCATCGATCTGATAAATACAGAGAAAAACATATTATTTTAGCATTCTACATTTTCTGCCCTATACTTGGCCAGCTTCTAGGCACCCAGATCCCTCTACTTAGTGCTTCTAAGGCGTGCTAGGCATCCAGATGAGCCACCCACTCCCTCTCCTCAGCCCACTCGTCTAGTCTTACTCCCAGATATGCTCACTACCCTGGGGTTATTGACCCTGCATGTTTCCAATCGACCAGGAACTCTCACTTTACACACCATGTTCTTCATTGCAGGCCTGCATCTTAAACTTCCCTCAGTGTCTGCTAACTCCATTTCTGGGCCCCAAATGCTGAAGTTACTTTTGTGTCTCCTTCAGTAGGTCAACAGAGCAAAGAGACGGGCAATGAGCAAAAACGAGACTAGTCGGTATTGTTTCTAGCTGGTGTCAATCAGGAAGGAAAAAAAAAAAAAAAAAAACACCAAGAAGAACAACAACCACAACCCAAACAAACTGAGTAAGCCTTGACAACGATAACGTCACACATTGTTGACCTCCTCTCAAGACTGCAAGCAATCCTGTCATCATCTTCCCATTCTTCCCTCTTCTGTTTCTCTCTCTTTTTTTTTTTTCCTGAGCAAATGATAGTTTATATCAAAGTAGTAAGATGAAACAAACCAGGCCTGGGCCAGAGGCCTGTAAACTCTGCTACGCAGGACACTGGGTCCCGCTGCTCCTTAGAGCAGATGGCTTTATTTATGCCCGCAGATTTCAGCAGCACTGGGGCTTCCCTCACAGCTGCCCCCGCTTGTCCTCAACTGTGCTTCATGATTAGTCAGTTTCTGCGGCAGTTTTCTTCCTCTGTCGGCAATTTATTTCATTAACTCCTACTTTCTCCACTCACTGGACTTTCGGCACTTGCCATGTTCTCATTTGAACATTAAATAAATATTGTGGATTCATCTTTCTTGGCTAATGAAAGTATGTAAAAGATGCAAACGGGAAATATTAAGTGCTTTCTCGGGACCAGATTATTTTATATTTTTTCATGACCGATATTTAAAGCTCTGCATTCTCTGTGTATATTTGGCTTTTTTTTTTTTGAGGCTCACTGCTTTGTTAGAACAGAGAATATTGTTGACTCCATGTAATTCATAGACAGTGACAGACAATACACACCCTGATCTCTGCAGCCAACAGAACTAGTGAGGCTCAGAGCACTTTTGTGGACAATGCTGCCCTCTTGTGGCTACAAATTTTCACGTTGGCAAGTTTTCCACAGAAGAAGTATTGAATATGTCCACTAATATTTAAGATTTTCTAGGTAACTTTACAGTTTTAGCAGAATTTAGATTTAAATATTGCTTTTGAACATTAGTGACTACAATTTTAAATTGCTGTCATATTCATGTAAATTAATGGCACATGACCATTGAATTATGAAATTGGAAAGGCACCAGGAATTTGATTTAAATTTTAATCTCTAAACAAAAACCAATTGTACAGAGCCTTAAATAATTTATTCGTAGATTAAAATGGTCTGAGTGCTAAATCTCGGACTTAACAGCAGTTAAACACAACGTGATCATTCAAGAAGGTCCCTCTGGTTTTCTTTCTCTCTCTCTCTCTCTCTCTCTCTCTCTCTCTTTCTCTCTCTCTCTCTCTGTCTCTGTCTGTTTCTCTCTCTCTCTCTCTCTCTCTCTCTCTCTCTCTCTCTCTCTCTCTCTCTCTCTCTCTCTCTCTCTCTCATTTTTAACCTCTCTTATTCCAATGGGGTATGTCTACTCTAAGAAGGGAATAAGGGAAATCACAAGAACCATGAGAGATTCATTATTAAATTCTTTACTTAACATTCTGAGTGGAAAGACAAATTGATTTTGTGTCATTAATAAATGTTGATGTAAAAAAAAAAAGCAACAAACACGAAACGAAAAGATTCAAATTTCTCAATCAGTGGTAAGGAGACTTTTGGAATCCTGTAAGATGGTGATGATTTTCATTTAAAAGTCACAATTGTAGGCCACAACCTTTACCTGGCCCATCCCACTGATTCACCACTGCCAAACACTGAGTTTAAAATGGTGTTACAAAGTCTACCTGTGGGCTCTCCTTTCTCATTTTTGACCCTATCATGCCCCCTTGTGACTGACAAAAAGAAGCTCCTTTTTTTTGTGTGTGTATGTGTGTTTAAGATTATATAGCTGTGACCATAAAATTTAAAATAAATAAGTAAAATAGAAAGAAAGGACAAGTCTCATCTATGCAGATATTACTTGCTGAATCATTTGCTCAAACATTTAATAATGTTGACTTTTCACATCTCCCTCAACCAATACGAATAAGGTTTTGGTGATAACAACAGGAAGAAAGACATTTACACTGGCAGAATCATGAAAGTTCTGGTGACGTAAACTTTTTCTCAGCTCTCTTCATGAGAGGGGACTGCAAGCATGGTGTTACTTCTATTAACAGAAGGTCTAGCAAAACTTCTAGAATAGAAAGAGCAATTATTTACTAAATATTGACTGGGTCAGTTCTCAAACCATTTTGCCTTTGAACTTGGCACTGAAGTTACAATCTGGGTTTGGAGTTACCGTTTTACTGACATAGACATAACATGGTCCGGTTCACAGCAGATGGACTTCTTTGGGGCTTTCAAAATAAGTGAAGAGAAGGTATAGGCAAACGGAAGGTGCAGCACCCACTCATACTCATTTTAGTGTGTTGAAATGGTCAATGCTTTGTATCTGATGAATGGGCTACAAAATAATAGTTATCTCTAAAGGATAGAGCATTGAAACTAAAATGGCTAATAACACACCAACGTAGAAAAACTACATGTTTAAAAACTCAAAAATGAGTTATCATGAAATTATTAATGGCTAGTGACTTATCAGTCAATTGGCTTATTGTACAAGCATTTGATTTATTAAAATAAGAAATTATTTTTGCTATTTTAATATATATTTTAAGCATTTTCACATATGTATACAATTCATAATTCAATGAACACAGAAAGCAAATGTAATTTCTGAACTACAAGAATAGACATTTCTTCTTGGTTAATTATAACAAAAGTGAACATTAGAAAAGCCATGAGCCTTATTGAAAAACCCATGAATTCATAAGATGATAAAGATAAACATTAAATAAAAAATGTAGATAATTTCAAATAATTTTAAGAAAATATATAAAATCATAGCTGTTTCCTATTTCTTTATATTTATCTTGGATACAAAACTGAATCAAAGTGTCTAAAGAAAGATAAATAATTTGTATAACAATTTCAGAAGTGAAAAGAAAAAATTTAAGAAGATGCCTTCCAATTTTTGCCAAATTCTTCAAAAATCATAATAAAAATAAATTACGTTTCTTTCCAAGGCATCATATGTGCAATCTCTGTGGATAAAATCCACCAAACTTATGTATTTAGTTTACTGACTGACCAAGCAACTTGAGAGCTCTCAAAGGAACGAGTCCATTAAGCGGATGGTTTTTGAATCAACATTCCATGAATATACCAGCTTAGAGAGAAATTATAGCATAATTGCTAGAGTGAACAACACACAGAAAAGTCAGTACTAATGTGTATGGAACAGAGAATATTTTTAAAATAAAAAGGGCAAAATATATCATTAAATGTGATAGCATAATTTTCTTAGGAAGTTGAGGATTGTAGCTATCATCTTAGATATAGTTACCTGGGCATTAATTTGTTTATATTAAATATGACATAGAAAGCTTAATTTAAAATTTTATAGTCAATATCACATACAGCTACTGCTCAAAGGTCATTACTTACCTAACTTTTTCCTTAATTTTTTTGATTTCATTTTCTGTGCCCTCTTTAGCATCTGCTGAGCTGTGGAGATATCCTTAAAGCCCCTATTGAAAAGATAAATGTACAATATCAAGAACCTAGTTATACATAGACATACATGTGAATGTACATGTATCAATTATACTGCATTCAATAAATTTGTAATCTCACTTAAGAAAACCTAACTTACTACACAGGTGAGCTAGTTTCTTAAAGAAGAATGACTTCTTAAATGCCCCCCCCCCAATATCTGCCTTGGGTATCCAGCAGTCCTTCAATTTCTTGTTTTCTTTAGTATAAAATGGAGGACTTACCATTCTTCTGAAATTTTTTCCTCCTTTTCAGATTGCAGCAAACTCTTTTTACTTGTGTTTGATTCAGGTGTCCTAGATAAAGTTCTATTTTCAGATCTGTTAACAGAATTGCATTTTTTTTAAAAAATCTAAATCAACACAAGTACGTCAGCTTTTTTAAAAACTACAAGCTGTTTATGTTGTCTCAAACTTGAAAATGAAATCTATGTAAGACACAGAGGAGCTTTATCTTGAAAAGTAATAAAAGCCTTCAATTAATTTAAAATGTTTACATTTCAATTACACGGAGCATACTTCTGTTCTTCTGCTGAGAAGACTGTGGCACTGGGATTTTCATTCTGTTTCTCCTTTCTACCTGCCAAGTCGGGGAGATCCGTTTGTACAACTATTTCATTATTTCAACAAAATGTAAGCCTTGTCGCTGCTTTCATGGGTTTCCTCCACATAATGTGAACCCAAGAATTTTCAAATTCACCATCGCACATGTTTCGTCTTCTAAGTCAAGAAATTCACATTTATTTTTATAATGATTCTTCTTTTGTAAGGGATATGGACTTTTGTCCTTGCCCTTTATCAGTTCATCCCCGCTTAAAAGAGCAGCTTAGCTTACCTGCCACTTAACTGCGTGTGTTCTGATGAAAACAAATTTTCCTTCTCATTGCACAGCCAAGCCTGAGCTGGACGCGTGGGTCCAGCAAGGGAGGTTTCAGCATGTTTCAACGTCCGAGCATTCTTATTTTAAAAATGAAAACAAATGTAAAATGAATTGAACACTTCCAGCTTTGTTATTGCTACCTAACATGCATAAACCTGAGCAATCGCAAAAGAGATATTCATTACAAAATTAAAATGATAATAAGATGAAAGTTTTGGAACATGTTTGAATATTCATTCTTTGGTTGCAAGGTGAAGACTATGCTTTTTGGTATAGCTCATGTGTACAAAATGATTAATTGCAAAGCTTAAAACATCTCAGAAAACAAAAACTTCAAAGATGATCAAATAAATAACAGATATTGCGGTCCCTTGACCTCTGGCTGAGGATCCTCAGCTGCTGTCTCTCAGCGTATCTTTCTGCATTTTCAAAGAGCTGTTAACTAGTGATTTTAGTCTACTGCCAAATATGCAGCTGAGGTACATCATTTTTTCCCCCTGCTGGCTACTGTTAAATAAAGCGTTGAAAGAAATCCAAAGTAAAGAAAAAAAAAAAATAAAGAACAAATGAAAGAAAAGCTACATGAAAAATTACATCTGGGGATGAGGAGGAAGTCAAAGGCTTCTAAAAGTAATTATATTTTTCAGGTCAATAAATTGCAATATTAATCACCCCGGCAGAGCAGAACCTTCAGAGCCAGCAAAGATGGAGCAGTCCGAAGTGTCCCTGGCAGCTTACCTTTGGCCAGGGCAGCTGATTGGAGAGAGGCAGTGTTTGTGAAGGGAAGCCGCCGGTGGAATCTGAAACTGCCCAGTCTTTCTCCAAGGCATCCTGCATGAGTAACGGCATTAGAGTGGACAAGGCGTCACTTGCAAAGCTCTACCAAGTTTCCTTGAAACTGTACGGTAACCAGAAATAGTCCCAGAGTCTACGAGGGCTCGCATTTATAGGAAAGCTTTACTTGCTCTTGCAAGAGGCTGCGCCTCTGGTTAAGGCCCACATTATAAAACAATGATGGGATTTTCATCCACACACTTTGGTTAAGGAAAGAGCTGATATTTGATTGCTGCAGTAATTAGGTAAACATTTTTCTGCATATTTACTCATTACTGACTTCCAGCTAAGTCTAGAAGTAGCCAAGAAGCATCAGTATTTTAGCTCACTGTCGTGCAAATTATGTTTTCTATTAAACATTGATACTTAAACTATAATATTTTAACACATCAGAATCAATGTTCTTTAAATACTACATATAAGCTAAGGTTTGCTTAATATTTATTTTCCAAATTTCAGAATATTTTCGGTGGACATAAAAGACAAATTTGTTAGAATGGATAAAAATGTATGGTATATCATTGCTAAGATACACAGCTCTTCAAATGGGAAAACAGCTTATACATCAAATGTCAAATCTCTCCCTTTTAACTCCTTCTCTTCATCCTTAATCATATTTTTTCATTTGTACAATTCCCAAGTTAATCTTTATTCAATGAAGTTATATTAATTATATAAGTGCTGTACATTTAAGATATAATTATCTAAATTTTATTTAATTTGGTTATCTTATCTGATATATCTCAGAATAAACTTCTGTGATTCTTTATGAACAAGGATAACCAGAACACAAATTTCTATCTCACAGTTAGACTGATTTTAAGAGTTGCAATTGGGCAGTGAGGAATAAGTTTCAGAAATCTGTTGAATTTTTTGGTAATTGTAGCAACTAACAATGTACTAAATAAACATCTCTGAGAGAATTTTAACTATTCTCACCAGAAAACAATAAACATGCCGGTTACTTCATTTGATCATAAAATTAAGATTTTGAGTCTACCAGAAAGAGATATTTTAAAGCATTATGTTGTAAATAACAAACATATAAATCATACTTTTCAAATAAATTATTCAAATGTGAATCTTCTCAAATAAAACATTATTGAGAGAGAGAGAGAGAGAGAGAGAGAGAGAGAGAGAGAGAGAGAGAGAGAGAGGACATGAAAGGGAGCTCTCACTGAAACCTTTGGTGTTCTCCTTTCCTGTATCTTAGGTTGATAAGAAAATGGCAGTCCAGAAACAGTGGTGTACTTTGGAGACTCAACAATAAAAGGAAACAAAGGGATATTAGTCAGACTTGGAAATGAAAGGGTTGATATAAAGGATGTTTGCTTTGATATTTCTGGAAAAATTAAGAAAATAAGATCCTGCAAATGTTTGCTGCATGTTGAAGCTGCTAATAGTAATTACTTGTTAAGTTGTGTCAGAAATTCAGTAAACCCCCGCTGACTTCTACATTCAGAACAGTTTGTCCAATTCATGTCAGATGATAAAAACAAAATTGATGACTATCCTTTGAAAAATGAATTGCAGCTCAACATAAACTCCTGACAAGATTTAGGCTCAAATTTTAAAATTAATTTCTGCGTGGCAATGGAGATTAATTCAAGGAATGATCATATTTGCTGCACACCAGCTGCTATGAAATCAGTGATCTTATTGTAAGGACAACGAGAAGATGATAACTAGTCAAAGACAATGAGCCATCTGACTAGTGTTTGTCTTGCACAGAGAAGGGAGTATCCTAACACAGTTACATTTACTCTGTTTCTGACACATCTGGCAAACAGAACATCCTTAAGGATACTCACAGTGAGAGCTATTCCCTGAGGAAACTGAGTCACTGACTGAGCCTGTTTTCCAGATGCTGAAGGTACCAGTGTATGCTGGACTTGGGACATTTGGAAAGTTACCCATTCATCTTAGATGGGCCCCCGTCTAATGGGCCATTGGTCTGCTTGCTTCTAATTAGGGGCTGCATCAGAATTTCAATTCCATCTCAGTACTGCTCTTTTTCACCACCCCAATCAGCTGACGTTGGCTACGCCAATTTGGTCACGGCATGGCATCTGCAAAATTCTTCAGGTTCTAGAACACTTAAGTCTGATGGGTGCACACTTTGAATCATACATGTCACATTTCAATCCTAAACACTTAGTGTTCAGTCAAAATTGTTCCAAGAAGGACGAGTATCTCTTTTTCTTATAAACAGAGACGGAGAGCAAGGAAAGAGATATCTCAGTGAGGGAGCAGTTATAGGGCTAACAGGAAACCGGGCACTAGAGTAATTCCTAGGAATCCACAAGGATGACCCCAGCTAAGACCCTAAGCAATAGTGGAGATGGTGCCCGAACTGAATTTGCCCTGTAGTCAGATTGATGAATACGCTAAATATCATCATACAACCTTCATCCAGCAACTAATGGAAACAGAGGCAGACGTCTACAGTGGAGCACTGGGCTGAGCTCCCAATGTCCAGTGGAAGAGTTGGAGGAGTGAGAATATGAGTAAAGAGGTTAAGACCATGATGGAGATATCCACTGAAAGAGCTAACCTGAGCTAATAGGCAATCACCAACCCTGCCCTAACAGGAAGGAACCAACTTAGAACAAACTAGGCCCTCTGAATGTGGGTGACAGTTTTTGCTGGGGCAGAGTTTGGGACCACTGGCAGTGGGACCAGGATTTATCCCTACTGCTTGTACTGGCTTTTTGGAACCCATTCTCTTTGGAGGGACACCTTGTTCAGCCTAGATATAGTAGGGAGGGCCTTGGTCCTTCCTCAAAGCAATGTGCTAGACTTCGTTGACTCCCATGGGAAGCCTTACCCTCCCTGAAGAGTAGATGGGGTGCAGAGTGGAGGGGAAGGTGGAGAAAAAGGGGGGAGAGGAGAGAGTGGGAACTGGGATTGGTATGTAATCCATACCAATTATTTATTTATTATTTAAAAAGATAAATAAATAAATAAATAAGTAAGTAAGTAAGTAAGTAAATAAATATGACTGAGATGGTGTCCCTGACCTACCACTGGTAGTCTTGCCTAGTTACAGAAGATGGTTAGTTCAGGCTCTGTTTCCTTTATTACTAGGAGTTATTTCTAAGATTACCCTCAGAGGTTCCAGAAAGTTCCCAGTGCAATAGGTTTCCAACCCCTCCCCCAAATGTGCCCCAACTTCAATCATCTCTTGGCAAACTCTCTCCCTCTCCCACCTATTCATCTTTCTCACTCACTTCCAATACAGTAACAAAATATATTGCCCCTTCCCAAGGAAATGCATGAGTCCCTCCACGAGCCTCCCTTGTGACTTAGCCTCTCTTGGTCTGGACTGTAGCATAATTGTCTTTTACTTAACAGCTAACATCCAAGCTAATATACATTTATAAGTGAGTACATATCATGTTTGTCTTTCTGGATCTGGGAAACAGATAGAATTAGAAAAAAATAACCCTCTGTTTTGTTGTTTAGCTTGGTGATTTTGTGGGACTCCTAACAGTGGGAGCGGTGGTATCTCTGACTCTTTTGCCTGCACTTGGGACTCTTTTCTTCCTCCTGGTTTCCCTCACTCAGCCTTGATATGAAGGTTTGTGCCTAGTCTTATTGTAACTTGCTATGCCTTATTCAGATGCTATCCCAGGGAGGTCTGCTTTTTTCCTGAAGGGAAATACAGGCACCATGGATCCTGGGAGGGGGATGAAGGGAGGGCTTAGAGGGATGGGAGGCTGCATTTGGGATGTTTTGTACGAAAGAAAATAAAACAAAACAAAATAAGCACAGGCCAGCATCCCTGACATCCTCAAGGTACAACAAATCCCAGTGAGCACCCAGATATTTAAATTAATTCCAATGAAGGTTTATGAATATTCTCTTAGACTTTGTACATGGAATTTGCAAATGAAAAACCAAGTATAAATAAAGAATAAATTTGAAAAACAAGTAAATTGGTAGCTACTGAAGTGGGATATATGAATTTGAGTAGTTTAATTGAGTATAACAATTTACTTTCTTTGAAAGCAACACCCTAGATCCTGGGAGGTATAAAGGGGGAAGGAGTAATTTGGTTTCTCAAACTACCTTAAACTTTTCTTCCTAAACAAAATGTTCCCAGGGGAATCTACTAAACTGGTGAAAAGCACCTGACATTTAACTTTCTGTTGGATCTTCCAGCTCAACCAGGATTCTCCAATTCCAACTTAATAGTGATTTCCCTTAAACCCATTAAGAAACGTACTCACTCATTAGTGGATTTGGATTCTAGCCATAAACAAAGGACATTGAGCCTATAGTTCATGATCCTGGAGAAGCTAAGTAATAAGGTGAACCCAAAGAAAAACATATATAGATCCTCCTGGAAACTAGCAGCAGACAAAATCACCAGGCAAAAGTTGGGAGCATGGGGGCAGGAGGGTGGTTAGAGGGAAGGGAAGATGGGGAGAGAGAGGGGACAAGGGGAGGGCTGGGGAGAGCTTGGGGGAGTGGGATGGTTGAGATGGAGGAAGGATGGATATGGGAGCAGGGAAGGAGATATCTTAATTAAGGGAGCCATTTTGGAGTTGGCAAGAGGCTTGGCTCTGGAGGGATTCCCAGGAGTCTGTGGGAATTACCCCAGCTAGGACCCTGAGCAGTGGAGGGAAGGGTGCCTGAACTGGCCTTGCTCCCATGTAGTTGGACTGATGACTATCTTGAATATCACCATAGAACCTTCGTCCGGCAACAGATGGAGACAGAGACAGAGACCCACATCGGAGCACAAGATTGAGCTTTCAAGGTCCAGCTGGACTGGGAATAAACGAGCATGGGATCAAACTGGAACCTCTGAATGTGGTTGACAATTGGGGCAGACTGAGGGGCCAATGATAATGGCACTGGGATTTGTCTCTACTGCATGTACTGGCTTTTTGGAATCCTGTTCTCTTTGGATGCACACCTTCCTAAGTCTGCATGTAGGGGTAAGGGCCTAGGAATTCCCACAGGGCAGGGTACCTTGCCCTCTCTTAGGACTAGAAAGGGCTGGGGGGGGTTGGGTGTGGGGGGGGAGCGGGAGGGAAGTGGGAGGAGGGGAAGAAGTGGGAATTCGGATTGGTATTATTTATAAAGTAATAAAAATATATAAAGAATAAAATAAAATAAGAAATCTGTCAAGAGAGAAACTAAAATGCAGAAATCATCCTTTGAGTCATGTCACCTATCACATTACCCTCCTCTCCATGATAGTTTTTCACTATCATTCACATCTATTTTACAGAGTGGACAAATGCTTTGTTTTAGGGAAGGTGTTACTGTCCCAGCAAACTGTGTCCTGAAGAAGCACTAGTCCCCCAACTACTCACTCGATTAGACTATTCTGAACAACAACAACAACAACAAAATTAACTTATATGTCCTTAGTGTGGGGTAAAGAGTCTACCATAGCTCCACCTGGATCAAATTCTTAAGCCTATTGGAAGGTCAATATAGAAACGGAAGGACAAAAACCTAGGCTAACGACAATAACCTCAATTAAATATACTACAAGATGAATTCTTGAATTCTTTCCCAACCCCGTCAGTCACAATACTCATAATGGCCATTAGAGTGTATTGTGAGAAAAAAAAATCTGCCTTTAAGGGCTAAGGAATAGGCTCTCTTGGTGGGCAATTGTTCTTTCTTGGTATTATATGGTAGCTTTTGATTATAAGCTATCATTGTAGAGATGTTCATAAGGTAACACACTAGAGAACAAGTGGTGCTGTTCTCTGAGGTAGAAAGCAATCCGTTTGCTGTACAACATAATAAAGTAATAATGTCATCTGAAGAATAAAACATACGAGTTTCTCTAGGTCAGGATTAGTAGAGGGTGCTCTCCGGATATGCCATGTTGAAGTTCTATGTGCAGAAACTGTTAAACACACAAAGTTCTGACTGCTTGCAGTGAAGTTTGCTTTCATCTGGAAATCTCAATTCTTCTAAAAGCATCCAAAAATGTGCTTGCATAACTTATTATATTGTACGTAGGGTAAAACGTCATACACTGTAAAGTGCATGGTACTTAATAAATTTGGTAGACTATATCTAATCAAACAAAAAAAATATACTGGCTATATTGCCTTTAGTTAACCACTGCCTATACAGCATGACATTTAAGGGACAAAATCATGGTATACTGATGTAGGTTCCTGATCCCAGGCAATATGTCAAGCTAGTTTCATATTTATTTCCTTTGGATAATTGCAATAAGGATATTCAAGTGCATTACTAAAATGTCTTGAAATTCTGCACATCTTTTTATGTATCTGTCCTGGCACCAGGCAGGTTGTCTATCATGTTATCAGGAACTGCTGCTTACAAGAGAGAAAGTTTGAAGAATAATAATAATAATAAATTATATTATGTACTATGCTATGTAATATATCATTATTATATTATATATATAATTATGCTCTGCAAGCATGAAGGTTGATCTTTGATTCCCAGCATTCATAAATGCTAGACATATATCTGTAATGCTAGAGACAGGAGGGGATGGGGGAGAAAGTATTCAGAATCAGCTACTTACCTATATAGTATAGTCAAGAACCAAAATTGATAAAAAACAAACTGTAAATTTTGAACTGAATAGTAGCATCAATTAAATAAAGAATTCATTAAATGAGCTAAATGATTATATTTAGAGGACAAAATGACTTGGTGCCATCCTCTTGACACTTTATACACCATACAAACTAGGAGGACAGTTTAAGACAAAGGTAGAAAGTAGCAGTAATACCTATCTTATAATGTTACTAACCCCCCTAGGAAGTGTCTCAAAATACACAAAATGGCTAGAATGTATTCAAGGATGGTGGAGTAGTACTACATCGTAGCAACCAGCTGAAGAGACAGCTTTAAAGCTCTCTAGAACAAAATCTTAGGAACAGTATTTGCCTGTAGCTGGCACTTACCTCGTCATATTCAAAATCCTCCAAATCTATTTCTTCATATTCTTCTCCAGATTCTTCATTCCTGATAGCCTCCAGGGCTGTCACCAGTTTCTTTCGTAAAATAAAGCCTTTCCAAACTGCCTGAACAAAAATGTGAAGTATGTTATGCAGGGTTACAGATCAAACCCTAAACCAGCTTCTCTGTGTTATCCCATTAGGAAGATAAAACATCTTAGAACTTAGTCTAATGGCTCAATAATCTCTTTCTTGAACTTTATGTGACATGCAAAATTGCAAGATAAATTAAATGACCGCATGTGTCTGCATCTCTAGAGACTTGCTTTGTGGTAAGTGGAGAAATATCTTTAACACTCCCCTCTACTGCACATGTAGGTCAGCCAATCAATTATCTGACAATTCCTCCAGGACCCATTCTGAATGAAGAAGAAAGACATTTTTTAAAGGTCAATTTTGCTCATTTTCAAATCATCAGGTTTAAAATAAGACAAAACTCATTAAAAAACAGTGTATTTAAATGACCATATTAAGGAGGTAGTATCATGGCCCAAAATAAATTAATTTCAGGAAAAAATTAAGTCAACACACAATAATGCAGCTGAAAACAGTCAGGTCCCTCAACAATTCTGGAGTAGAGAAGTTTCTCAACCTAGGTCCTCAAGCCCAGTAATGCCTTAGATAATAAACGATGCTCATATTTTCCAACAATGAGCTTTAGGATGCATGAGGTATAAAAATCAATTGAGAGGTACATGAACATATTGAAATACATATGTATGCATGATTGCTTACATATAAGAATAAAATACTAAATTATGAAATTAATTTTTAAATGGTTGTCTATGAATGCTAAATGACAGTAAACAGAAACTGCAATTTCCCATCATTTAGGAGGAAGAGACAATACATCTAGGTGAGACTTGAGGTGAGTCCAGTTTAACAGTCAGATCCCGGTCTTGTCTCAAAAATTAATAATACAAAGCTTCAGTTCTCTGATCAATCAGCCTTTGTTTGAATATGAATTTGAAACTGTGTGTATGCTCAAAATAATTGTAAAAAAACAAAGTAAATTTATAAGAAACAACTAGAATATAATAATGTTACTCAAGCTCTGTATATATTCTATAAGTTATTTAAGGTGATTTTGAAAAATTGATTTATTTTGTTTTTAAGAATGAACTAAAGTACAGACTTAATGAAAAGCTTCATTGAATAAATAATGATATGCTAATCAATCAAGTTAAAATTCATTTTGAAATTTGGTCTTGGTTTTACTAAAGTAAACATTTTACATATTTCATTCCCTTCCTTTCTTTATTAATTTCCTAATTATCAAACAAAGTAGTATTATAACTTATGATTTCTTTCATACATATTTTCTTTTGATTGATTCTTCTTTCCCTTCTCTTCCCCTCCATTTCTATAGGCCAAGGGACCATTGAAGCCTACTATTACCAGAATTCCTCTCTTTCAATTTCACTTCTTGACTTCTCAGGTTGTAACTGAAGCAGGTATGTTTAGAACTTTAAAATTTTGTTATAATTTTTAAATATATTTATGTAATAGCTATCAATTAGGTAAAACTATTAGCTTTCACTACTCAAAATTTTAGATGATTTGACACATACTACATTGAGACAGTAGTGCTTGGAAACAGTAAGTAAAAATTTCCCAACTTAAAAAGGCTCAAGGCCAGATGGATTCAGTGCAGTATTCCATGAGTATTCTTCAAAGAAGAAATATCAATTCTCCTCAAACTGTTCCATAATAGAAAAGAGAGGAAACGTTTCAAATTCTTCTCATGAATAATATTTTTATCACTTCAGTATCAAAAACAAATAAATACACAACAACAGCACAAAAGAGATTGATGGGCCAATATCCCTTATTAGTATAAATTTAAAAATTGTCAATAAAATACTTGCAAACTACAGTAAAGAACACATACATGAGTCACAGTCAAGGTATTGTCATTTCAGACATGCATGAATTGTTTCATGTCTCTAAATCATGTATACTCAAGTTCAGAAACCACATGGTCATTTTAGGCTACTGACTTTCAGGTTAATTTTGTATATTGCTACTTTATAGGATATTGTTATTAGCTATAGTAACAATATTAAAAGAGCACATGAACCTAAGAGACAAATGTGGTGAGGGGAACATGGGATGTTGAAATGGGAAGTAGATTTGTTCAAAATTTATTATATTTATTATATATTTATTATTTATTAATTCTCCTTAAGATGAAAATAAACCAGATAATAATAAATGGGAAAGTATAAAACATCAGTAGCTTCTCTATATATCAACTATAAACCTTCAGCAAAAGTAATAAGAAAACAAAACAATTTATAATAGCCTCATAAAATATATTGAAATAAAATCAAATCAAGAAAGTAAAGGATTTCTACAAAGAAGAGAAGGTTGAAATATCATTGTGTGGTTTAGCTTGAACCACAATCATGGTCATAATATTTCAGATTTTAGGACGATTATCTCCAGCCCTGACAGTCAGCAGAACCATAGCAACCTGCCAGTTAACCTTGGCCTGCAAATCTATGCAAGTGTCAAATAAATTCAAGTAACTTTAAATCACTGGAACGTTTTCCAATAAAGAATAACTGAGTGAAAGAGGAGTAAAATATTTTTATGACTACTCCACTACCAAAAGATTGAAATTAACCTGAATACGGAGAGCGGCCTTCTCCCTTTGGTCTTGAATATTCATAATATTTTTTCTTCTTTCTTCATTTGAAGTAGTCTGGTTATTGATGGGGGGATTTTGCAGAACTTCTGTTGTGGTCGAATGCAGTTTTGCAGAAAAATTAATCTGTCTGCGTGCAATGTAACTGCGCCATTGGGTTTGAATTAACACAGCTGCCTTACTAAAAAAAAAGAAAAAGAAAAAGTAAACCACTTTAGTATGTATGAAAATATAGACGGTAATAAAAGGTCTTCATAAGCTGCTGTATACTATATGTTCTAAATATGACAGTAAAACTCTTCATGGACACTCAACAATATGGTCCTATCCTATACAGGACCAGCACAGTGAAACAGCACTTGGTATGCTATTGTGAATGAGGATAATCTTAAAAGTCCCACCCCTAGAAGAAGAGTTAAAGACAATAGATGACGGATGATAGAGGGAAAATCAGTGTTATTCAGAACTGAGTCCCTGATAGGTTATCTAATCCCATATGGTTATCCTTAAATATATGTGAACAACGTTAATTGGATAAAGCAAGTTGTATTTATAAATGCATATATGAACATATATATATATATGTGTGTGTGTGTGTAACAAAAAATGAAGGAATTATAGATTTGACAATGAGTAAAGGAGACACAGGAGAAGTTGGAGAGGGAGGGGTACAAGTTATGTAAATATAGCACTCTTCTAAGAAATTCTCATAAAATAAAAGATGTCTTTGTTATCTGTACATGAATATAAAGAATATAAAATGTCACTTAAAATGAAAACAAAACCTCTGCATTGTAAATTATTGTCACAAATGTAAAATCGTATAGATACTGATTCTGGAACAGAACTGAACTAAGAGTTCAGACAGAAAATTATTTAGTTTCAGAAAGTTTTTTGAATTTTGTTTTGTTTTAATTCCCTAAAGATGAAAGATATTACAGAGATTCTTCTAGATAATGAGGGTATTGTTAAAGAGAGGGAAAGGGTACAGAAGAGGGGTTCCAAAAGTATGGAACAATAAGGATCACTCTGGGTTGCTTCAGGGAGGAAGAGGGAGAGTCATTCTTAACATGATTCATGGGAAAAGGAAGGACGCTGGGCAGTTTTTAGTAGTTTTTCTTTACTTCTTGACCACTTGAAAATATTCACCTATACACCCTTGAGGAAATTCTAACATGACATGGAGTCAATAGCAATTTGTCAATAACAAGCGGCTCTCTGAGTTGCAATTTGTTTCCTTTCTCCTGCAGATTATTGAAGAATTATGAAGGTATGAAGGGTAATCAAAGTGCTACCTATTCTACCTTAATTCCTTGTAGAATTTCTGGGTGTGACTTAAAAGGTATTTGGAAAACAAATTCCATTCCTCAAAATTCCCTTGAGCAAGCTTTTGATAAGTTTGTTTGTTTTGGTGGATTGTAAAGCTTGAACAAAGTCATCTCAGGGGCCAAGGATCTATCCCAACCTTTGGGTAAAAATACCCAAAGGCAACACCAACTGGAAAGCCAGTAAGTATTTAAGGGCCTGAAACAGGGTTATTTCATTGAAACCACCATATCCCATTTCCCTAACCCTATAGACCGTATTATAATGAAAATGTATTTATTCTGATGTCAAAGTCCTCATAATCATTCAATCTCAATACTATTCAAAATCCAAAGTCTCTTCTAAGACACACATGCAAACAGTAACTATAACATCGACAAAAAAAAGAAAAAAAAAAAAAAAACAAAAAAACCTTACCTTGTTTCACTGTGTTCACTATTTTGATGATTACTCATTGGAAAATTTGCCACCTTTATTTCTATGAACGAGGCTCTTGCAGGGGATGGACTACGCATCCTGCTGTGTTCATTCTTCTCTGTCATATTTTGCTCCTGACCTCTTCCTACTGGTTCCTCACAGTTTGCTGGTGAAGGTCTGGAGCCAGCATCCATCAGGTTTTCAGCATTATCTGGGAAATCTGCCTTATACTTGTCAGTCTGAGAATGAAAGACCTTGATTTGCAGTGTGCTGTTGGTGTTTGAAAGAACTGGATGTTTTTTTTCAGTTTCTGATTCAGGACTCTTGGTGATATTTACATCCCCATGTTCATGTGCACGTCGGCATTCATTACTGAGTTTCATTAAGTTCTTATGGTAGTGGCAGAGTTTGTCCGCAGCATGCAAAGTGAGAACGTCCCTGAACACATAGAAGAGAAGAACAAATTTCGGGCTATTAGATAATAGTAAAGGAATAAAATGCCCCAGAAAAACTGCTTCTAATCAAACTAGTGTCACTGTGGTTATCATAACATATTTAATCATGTGTTTACATTAAAATTATTTATTTAAAATAAGGCAGGAAGAAAATCAGAAACTTACCCTTTCTGTGTGATATACTTTTTAGTTAGTAAGTCGAACTCTTCAAGTTGGTTCTGACAAAGTGCCAAGAAACCTCCTAGGTCTTGATAATAGTGTTCCTCAATATGGACATCAGACTGAGGGTTTAATATGTCACCATTAAGGATTCTCAGAGCTGGTAATATTTTAAGTATAGAATGCCTATTAGAAACAAAGAAGAAGTTAATAATCTTAATAAAGACATATGTTTTAAAATAGCCACAAAATATCACATAACAAGAATTTTTTTATTTTTTATTTTTATTTTTTGTTTTTTTCGAGACACGGTTTCTCTGTAGCTTTGGTGCCCATCCTGGAACTAGCTCTTGTAGACCAGGCTGGCCTCGAACTCACAGAGATCCGCCTGCCTCTGCCTCCCGAGTGCTGGGATTAAAGGTGTGCACCACCACTGCCCGGCAAGAATTTTTAGGTATACACATTCTAAACTTATTTTTATCGCACTTAAAATTGTTAATAAATTATATTTACCACAAGTGCGTAAGTAAATGATATATTCTATTTCTTCTTGCATTACTTTAAAGATGCTATATTTATTTGTCTTAAATTAAAGGATGCAGTGTTTCAATACCAACAATCATAGCACTAATTAAAATTCACAACTATTAAAATAAAATATTAAAATCATAAATATTTGATTAGGTCATCAACAAATCGAAGAAAGCTTACTCTCTTAAATAAAGCTGCGACTGAATATTCCTTATGCATTTATCTATCAACCAAAAGAGAAAGCCATGGGAGACTGAGAACTAGGAAAATAATGTTTTAGCTTATGCATGACCTGCAAGCATTCCCTCTTCATCCCCTTAGATATATTTGTTTTCTTTTCTATATCTTAGACTATATCCACAAGGTACAGTTTTTTAAAATCTATACATATATGGTATAGGAGTTCCTTCTGTTTGTGTTTTGCTTTCATTAGTTAATGAATGAAGATGTCTTGGCCTAGTTGATAGGGCAGAACTTAGGTAGGCGGAGAAAAACAGAACTGAATGCTGGGAGGAAGAAGGGCAGAGTGGGAGAAGCCATGGATCCACTGCCTGAGATGGATGCTGGTTAGAATCTCTGGTAAGCCACTGCCATGTGGCGATACACAGATTAATGGAGATGAGTTAACCTAATATGTATGAATTAGCCGATAAGAAATTAGAGCTAATTGGGCAAGCAGTGTTTTAATTAATACAGTTTCTATGTGGTTGTTTCAGGTGTAAGCTAGCTGGGCAGCCAGGACGAACAAGGGGCCCTCTCCCTACAACACATATAGTCTTGTTTATATTTTATACTGAAAGTATGAAAGTCAATGTGGAGCCCCACAGCTTCTGTTCCAAATGCCTATTCTAACTATGTAGAAGTTTACTGGGTTGTAAAGACTTTTGTTCTGGTTAATTATGGTGTGTGGTACCTTTATTTACTTGCATTTTTATAATATGATTATAAATTTGAATTTAAAACTGATAATAATCAAAACACAAGGGAGTTATCAATGTGGCTAACATTCTTTCCTCGCAAATATTTTATTTATGACTAATGAAATGTCATATTGCTCAGGCTTCAGAGAAGCACGTAGTTGAGATTCCCACAAGCCATGACAATACCAAAGTAACATTTAATTGCAATTATAAATCTAAGGTATGTATATAGAATTAAAGGCAACAAAAAATAAACCTGTATCATCCAGCATAGAAGAGAAAATGCTCTAATTCTATGACTAGTACTATTGGTTTATAGACTGCTCTTAAATTGGGGGTTAACAACTTTAAACCTCAGGAGCTGGGTGGAGATGTTCCGAGAAAACAACCAATGATTTGTTCTAATTGGTTTTAGAACCAAGTCTATTCCTGTGTGATATCTTACTCTTCAAAATGGACTAGAGTAGATGAAGGAATGAAGTGTGTCATGGATTTCTATTGTTGTTTTGGGAAGCTATGTATGTATATGCATGCATATATTATACATATATTATACATATACACATTATATATGTGTATACACACACACATATATATATATAATAAGAAAAAGTAACTCAATTTTTCTATTATACCTTATAACTTAGGACATGGTTTAAAAAGTTTATTCATTTTAGAATATAAAAATTTTCATTGAACAAAATAATACAAGTTATTGAACAGAGCTTTCACCAGAAAGAAATTAGGCTAGATTCAATTTGATTGGACCAATTGAAAAACCTTAAAAGGCTTTTTTGAGCAGCCATCTCTCAGGTCTCATTCTGGCCAAATGAGGAAAAAATAACAAAAGAAAATAATACTTGGACTGGTATTATAATAGCCATAAAATCTAACATATTAGTTCTTTGACTCAGACATTCTCCCCAAGGCAGAAATTGAGGTAACATCCCTATTTGCTATTCTGAAATGGCTCCATAAGAACTGACCTTGAATCATTCTATCAGTAGTATTTGGAATGCATTGAAAACACAATGCCTGGTGATATCAAAACTTTAGCTGTTAAATTGTGGGTTGGGTATCTGCACAAATACTGTTCCTTTAAAAAAATAATCAAATATTGTATTTCTTTAAAACAAAAGTATGTACTGAGAAGAAACTTAACTACTAAACAATGCTAAAGTTATCGATATTTTAACTTTAAAAATAGAAGCCAAAACATAAAGTAAAATAAAAACATGACAGATAAATAAGACCTGTATAATCAGATCACACTGTGAATTGGGAAATCTCATAAGACCCCACTAATGTAAAGATTTAGACAACTAACGGTTGCTGAAAGAAGGAGAGTCAATCTTCTTTAGATTATCTAATTCAAAAGTGATCATTCTAAACATATGTAGATGCACATATGAGGAATACTAAATGGACTCAGTCATTTTAAATATATAGATATATGTGGGGGGTATAGATTTAAATTTTTACATATACATATTTACAAGGATATATTTAAATATACATAAAAGGAAGAGTTCATTAAGTTGAGGAGTGATGGGGAATGGGAGAATTTGGAGGGAGGAGAGTATGGGTCAGTAGTTCCGAAATATAGCACTTATATAGAAAATTCTTAAAAATGAACATTTTTAAAATAAATAACTATTCTTTTCCAATGACTGGTAGAAAGGGAATAGATTGGGATGGGACAGGAGTTGGGGAGGACGTGAGAGGAGCAGAGGGAGGGGAAACTGTAATCAAGATATACTTTATATAAGAAAAGAATCCATTTTCAATAAAGAGAAAAACAATACATATGCAATAAAAGGTTCATGATAAAATCTTTTAAAAAAGGTACCTAGTACATGTAAGGTATTGAAAGAAGACTACAAACATATAAACTAATTAGATGTATGGCTCTATTATTTAATGACATTAACGTATCATGATAAAAATTTAGTTTTGCTAATGAAAAAATATGATCAAATAAATGTTAGAAAATTACTGCTTTACCAACTCTACATTCGCAAATTACTAAAGCTTGGAATTCTTATCAAGACATTAATATAGGGCGGATCCCCTCTGGAAAAGGTACAGGACTCTTTTAGGAAGAGGGTGTCGGTGGACTGGAAGAGCAAGAATTGGAGGGTGCCTACCAGGAAGGTATTTGCTGGACACAACAGGTGAGCTGCACGCGGGAACTCACAAAGATTATGACAGTGTGCACAAAGCATGCATAAGCCGAAACCAGATAGTACCCCTGAATGGTGGGTGGAGGGTAGGGCAGAAAATCCCACCCCAGCCAAGAAGCTCTAAGCACCTGATAGTTATTGAGAGACAGTATTTTCTAATGGTATGGCCCATGGTAAGTCAGTCATACAATGGAGCAGGCCCTGTACTCAAGAGGAGGTATGCAGCACACAAACACATACATACACTGAGAAGGAGGAAGAAGAAGAGTAGAAGAAGGGGAAGGAGAGGGAGGACAGAGAGGAGAGGAGAAGCAGGAGGTAGAGTACTAAGATAGGTGGGTAGGAAGGTGTGGTTGCATTCTGGGAGGCAAAGGGGGCAAATATAATACAGATTCTCAAAGAACATGCTTTTTACAAAGAAAAATCAAGTAGTTTTAAGGACAACCCTAAATATCAGATGTATTTCAAAATATTGCAGTCGTCACTATTTGGCAGCTGTTCATGTGGAAAGTACTAGATAAGAAAGGGACAAAACAGTATTTCTATTATCAAGACTTTACATCGAGCAATGACATGAATAGTATTATGTAAAGTATTTTTGTTAGGGAGTATATTTTCGGTTAAGACTGAGCTTGAAGTTCTACGTTAGGCATATTTTGATTCTGTCTTTCTCACTTCTACACACAAAAGTTCCCAAGCAGTTCATTTTAATCAGAATATTTTGAAATTCTTTACGATGTAAAAATTCGCATGGAAGTTTAAGATAGAAACAATATGTTAAAGTCTCTGGGACATATATTCAAGATTCATAATGGATTTACTTATTTGAAAAAGAGTTTTTTTTTTCCCTTAATTTTTGAAGGGAGCAGTCCTGAGACCTGCAAAAGACAACAGTGTGTGGATTGTCCCTAAGTTCAGCAGTCAGCCACGTGAGCTTGTGGGGAATATATGAGAAAACTGATTAATGTAAGGAATGAAGTAGAAGAACACTGTGAGATTTCAAGATTAGTTTTTCCAGCTGGGCTCCTCCTACTCGAGGGCCAAATCAATATTTCATTTAGTGAAAACTTCCTGGTGCATATTCTGCCACTTACCAAGCGCCATTAATCATCAGTCAATGAAACAAATTCTCAAAGGAGATTTCAAATGTTGCCTCTGGATTATGTTTTAAAAGAGGTTTTTTCTTTTTCTTTTTTCAGTACATCAGTTTTTTTTTGCATGTTATCACTGGCTTGACATGAAAGTAAGAAACCAATTGGGAAAATCTATAACTAATCCCTTTGTTGGTACCATGAGGTTATGTAAAGTTCACTGAAACAAACTGTATCCAAGATGCCTGAGTCCTTTCATTAACAAATCCATATTTTATAGACTTCTTGATTTTAAACCCTCTAGATAAATGAATCTCTTCTTTTAGATAATGGAATGTATATTAGAACAATTGATCTAACTGAAATTTGACAGGCTCAGTTTTTCAGTAAGAAATACATAAGTTTTACTTTATCAGCCCAGCTTTCAGAAAGAAATAATTGAAATAGTAAGTTAGACATGGACTCACAAGATGTTGGTGGAAAATGTTTGTTCTCTAGCAAAGCAAAATCCAAGTTAATTCAAAGATAACTGGACTTTTCATCAACTACTGGCGTCAAAATCATACTTTCAAATTTGCATTAACTCATCTATATGTGAGAAAATATTTTAGGATAATGATATTTTATAATGAACAATGATAAATTAAGCTATTCAGGTAACTTTAATAACTTTTCAAGGAAAATTGGTATCATATTTTGCCCTAAGAAATGATAAATAGGATAGTCATTGGTTAAAATTGTTTCCTTACCTCCAGTTTGTTTCCTGAAGGACTGGGTTTCCAGTAAGACAAAGCTCACGGAGAGAGTAGCATGCGTTGAACCAAGACATGACACTTGTAAGATCTAAAGAAAGAAAGAAAGAAAGAAAGGAAGGAAGGAAGGAAGGAAGGAAGGAAGGAAGGAAGGAAGGAAGGAAGGACGAAAGAAAATTAGCAAAATTACATAGATAATTTTAACATAATTGGGCATAAATAAATCACCAATTTCCCAATTAAAATGATACTTAATGTTTCCCATTGAATACCCCAAGCTTTCAGAAAAGAGGGGGTACTGAGTAGAACATAGACTAGTATAAAATTATGTTTCCACCACTTAGCAACTATACGAACTCAGACAACTCATTTCTAAAATCCAGTTTTCGACTCTGTTGCTGTGTGAGAACTAGATGAGATAATGCACTTAATGCTCTACTATACCTAGAACAAAAATTACAGCGCTGAATATAAAGTAATACAACGTGCTAAAGTTTATAAGTATATCAACAGACACAATCACATATACCTTCTACACTTTTAAAAATAAAGGTTATAGGTGAATCTAGACTGCTCTACAGAGCAATGTGTAGAGACTTGATTTCACCCGGAAGACTAACACTGACTATACACGCACACTTGTGGGCACATACAAAGACTCACAGACATGACATATGTATGTTAAGTCAGGATCTGATGGAAAGGAAACATACAATATGTCCTTTTAGTTTTTCTATGATCTCAATAATTTTATGTTAGAACACTGGTTCCTCTGGAAGGACAGTGCAATATTCTACTTGGCTGAATTAAAGTGTAAACTGTTAGAAATGAGGCTAGAATATCTGGGGAAACATATAGAGAAGAAAATTCAGGAATGTTGGAGACGTATTTTGAGAAGTCATTGCATGGCCTTGACAGAGTGTTGGATATGATGCAGGATGAAAAGATTCAAAATAGCACAGGTATCCAGTGTTTGGGGGAAGGTCTAATAAACCTGATGCTAAGACTTATGTAACAGTTTTATAAATGACGTAAGAATTTTGCACCCAACATAATGAAACCTTGTCAATCATCTCAGAGATCCAACTAAAGTCCAGGAGCATATATATTGTTATTATAGCTTTTGGTGGGAAAAAAAAGACTGTGGCTGCTGTTTGGAAAAGGCTGACTGGAAGAGTAAGTGGGGAAAACATTTAGGGGGATTCATTCAATTCATAATGCTTTAATGAACTTTTAATGGGTAAACAGGCAGGAATAAAAGAGCTAGCAGCAAACTTTTTGCTCATATTCATGTATATAAATGCATATGTATTCAGAAGAACTCTTCACTTTATTTGAAACAGAAATGAAAAGCCTATAATTTAACAGAAACAAAGAAATAGAATCCCAACCTTACCAGAAAGGCAATTGTTGCTGACATCCAGCTTTTCCAAAGACACAAAATGAAAAAGTGGCACAATTGTTGTTAAACTGAAAGCAAAATATTACCATGATTAAAAAAATTAACAAGCATATTCTTGTTATTTTGTTTGAAGTACAACTCATTTATCTAATGCAATTATATAATTATAAGAAATTATATACAATTATCTATAATTGTACAATACAATGCAGTAAAATTAAAACATTGAGTAACAGTATTTATTAAGAATGCAAGTAATCCTATTATGGAAAATCGAAGTTCATTTTAAAAGAGAATTTACCGTGGAACATTACAATAATGGCAGATTTTGATTCATTTAAGAAAGAAACTACCATGGAATTGCTAATTTCAGCCACAAATACCATGGGCTTAGATGTATATTTGTGATCCAGTTTAAAACGGGTAGTTATCTGGTTATTATTTTGCTTAATATATTTATAAAGCTAGTTGTACAGAAATTACATGATTTGTTTTTCCTCTTTTAGTTTAAGCACATGGCCTACATCTTTTAGGTACAAACTTGGTTTTGGGGGGTTCCTATGATTATTTTATATGTAAATAAAATGTCATCCTTCCTGCTTCCCCCCACATTTCATTATTTCAGGCCTTCCCTGCTACACTAGCTCAAACCTCTACATTGTCCCCTCCTAGTTGACAGCCTATTTTTCTTTGCTTATTATTGTTACACACAAATATTCGGGGGTGCGTGTGTGTGTGTGTGTGTGTGTGTGTGTACCACACTGGTCACAGCGCAATGATAAATAATAAATCGTGAGGAGCCCAGCTCTAAGGAATACATCGATACCACCTCTACAGAATCTATGGCTCAGAGGACATTCTCAAAGGGTTCAGAAAGAATATAAGAGGCAGAATCGACTATGAAAGTTTTTCCTACTAATAGTTCCACTAACAAGTTTGGACTACTGGCAGTATCAGTGAATGTTTTAACATGGAAGAGAAAGTTTTACAGGGCTCCATTCCCAGACAAAATCTAGAGGAACTAAGGAGTGCTGGAAGAAGATTTAGTCTCTCCCAGGCTTTAGTCCCCTTAATCATTGTCCAATGCAGAGTTTTAGTATACAATATACTACATATAAACAACAAAAACCACCTCAACAGGTTATAATTATATATGTGTGTGCATGCATACACAATTTTTTAAACAAATCACTTTTAATAATATAACTGATTATTATTGCTTTAAAAATATTTTAGACTAAAGTGAGTTACTATCAATAGAAATACCTAACGTTGTATTGTGCTTCATTCACAGTTAGAAATATGAACTTACTTTCAAGCAAGAAATAATGATACTTAACATATGACATATTGAATATATATTCAAATAAATGCTGAGAAATTCAAATTAATTTTATCTTTCTTTCTTCCTCTCTTTTGCGTGTGTGTATGTGTCTAAACCTATTATAACTATTATTCAAAGGTCAGAGGTCACACAGCAGCACTGTGGCTAAAAGCCTCACGGTGTCTGGCACAGACTAACCCTTGTGTGCACCTTGACTCCTCCCTTGTACTACCCTGTTCTGCATTAGGAGAAGGAAAGAAGATACTACTGATGAAACCTAGACGAAATAACGAGGCTGGAGGAAAATGCCGTCCACTGTCGTCACTCCTAAGCACAATATAACCATTCATTCCAATCCTGTACACTGCCACTCCTTTGAAAGAGTCTCATGGGTGACAGGGTGTAGAACAAAAATACTTAAAGAAAATATGAAAAAAATGGAACTACAAATCCTTCTTTGTACAACCTAAGAATAAAATGGACTTAAATGTCACATGAATGTAACAGGAAACAAAGGAAAAAAAAAAAGAGGATAAACAAGTAAAAGGCAGGGAAGCCGGGGATGGGTGAAGGAGAGGAAGAGGAAGATGGACAAAATTAAAGCATTGTGGATAGATACTTAATTATTTTATGTAAGACTTCATCTTATAGTGCTTCCATCCTGAACTTGTTCCTGATAATTTTACAGATATAAAATTTTGATTCTTCAAGTGATAGCATAAAAATACTTAACCAAAATTATGTTTGTAGTTTTTCTACATTTTAGTATTAAATCTTTGTCTTTCTGCTAAAATTCAATAGCAAGTAAATGAGTTCACTCTTCATAATGCAGTTACTTTCTTTTCTTCATAACATTTTCTGTACTTCTCAAGGCTACATGGTGACCCATACTTAAACATACCAAGAGAAAATAAGCAATGTTAATCTAGAATTTAAAAACAGTATGACTTTAAAAAAATCACTTTAAACAATTAAATTTCTGCTGTGGTAAAATATCTCTGTGATGTGCATTTTTATCTATTCACATACTTATTCTTTTAAAACCAGGATTTGTGAATTGTTTTTTTTTATCTTAATCAAGGAACGTAGCTATTCATGTGTCTGTATGACTACCCATTGTGATGGTGGAAATCTAATCATAGATTCCTTTTACTCATGCATTAATAGGTTTTTCCCTTTACTGACATTTCATGAGTATTTTTTTCAAGAAAATTCAAACCAGAAAGACAAAGGGACATTAGTGAAAACCTAATACGACTTGACCTTGTCACATTAGCCCTGGGCATTAAATGATATAACTTTCAAAGAAGACAAAAAAGCAAAGATTTGTACAATGAGCACCCAATGGGTAAGTTTCAACTCTGGCCCCACTTAGGGTCTGACTGGAAGTGGGACAGTTTATCTAGCCAGAGAGCCTTCTAGTTAGAGCTCCTCCGAGTCAAACTTAAACCAGTCACATGGCCTAATGAAAATTTAAAACAGAAGACTGGATGAAACAAGTATTCCAAACAATATTCACTAAATACTGTTCTTTCTATGTGTTCCATTTGCGCAGAAAGAAGGTATGTGGATGTATAATCTCTTCCTTGTGATGGAAATAGTTACCAAAAGTCAAAGAAAATATAAACCATGTAAGAGTATCCTAATTAGACATCCCAACGATGTCTATACAACCGCATCTTAAATGTCTCCATTTTAAATTTATTGGACTCACATTCACTCCCTATGTGGATGATACTTGAACTTGGTAGCCGAAGGTAGGCAACAGCAGCGCTTTGACACTTGGGGAGAAGTTAAGTCTTAGACAATGCAGAGATCTGCTTCAGGCAAACTGACTGGGATGTCACAGATTCAAACCACAAACCTGAATTGGTCTATCTGAGTTTTTAACACCCGCTATGTGGCTCTGCACACACTGCACAGACAGAACACTGTGACATGCGTCATTGCTAAGGAAATAAATCTGCTGAGAAAAGACTAAGTCCTGAGATTATGAAGCCATTAGGAAATAATTTCCTTTCCTCATGTGCCTTCAGGTCTCCTGCTTTACTAACAGCATGTGCTGATATATGCAAAGGATTTGATAGTATAAAAATATGCTTAAATATGTGCTAGTATTATAAAATTCTATATGTTGTATGTAATGATAATTATATGTATATAAATATATATATTTAATAACTGTATATTCCTTTTTATCAGTATATAATGTACATTGACTGTGTTGCTCACATATTTCCACATACTTACCTGCCCCCTTCATCCTTGAACCTTTTTTCTCTACTCTTATGCTGTATATACATGCATTATGTTTTTTTTTATAAAATTACAAATGATGCTTGTCTTTTTTAGTCTGAATGACATTTTGTACAGACATGATTCAAGTTTAATTTTTCTTTTCCAAGAAGTTTATAAAGGTTATAATATATGTGTCTCAATGTTATAGCTCTCAAAATAACAAGCCCCACCTTAGTGTACAAATGTTTTATCTAAGTAAAAAAATTACAAATATTACAAATTGGGAGTAATTATTCCAATGATCATTATTAAATTCAAGAACTGACTGGTGTAGATGAATAATTCCTTGATAGGGGAATATCATCAGAGAAGCCAAAGCTCATCATTACCTGTGATATTTTAACTTTGACAGAAAGAATATTTCATTGTAGGCTTAAATTATAAACAGTCAAATAACTAAGGGCATTTTTCTTTTATAATTTTCTTAATATAAATATTTTCTAGTGTTAGAAATATGGTTTGAAAACTACTTCTCTCAAATATGTGTATTGTGCCCATTTGTGCATTGTTTACTACAAGTGTCCAAGTCATAACTGATCACTTCATTTTTGATTATATTTTTATAAAAAGATCCTATGCATCCATAGACCCAAAGTACTTATGTGGTTTCACTTGAAGGAGCTTACTTCAATTGAAACAATGTTTTGTTAAATGCAAGTCAGATTTCATAATTTAGATATGATTACAACAATCTAATGTGACTTTAAAATGTATATTTAGGTTTTTTATTTTCAAAGATTAATATCTCTGGGTTAAATCATTTGATACACACATGTTCAAAATATGAACACTCCTTGGCAAAGACTGAGAGACATTATTTATGGTTTATCAGCAAGCACACAGTTGTCCTTTCTCACTGGTCTTGTAAACATCTTGTAACTCAAAAAATTTAATTTCTTGTTATAGGTAGCTCAACCATCTTTCTCCACATCTGTGGTTAATAAATTAATCATGTTAGATTGAACATCTTTCAATAAAACATTAAGCACAGAGAGAAAGAATGACACACATTATTGTGATATTTTGACTTTATACAATAATTCAGTCCAATGACCTAGGTATTTGATGGTCTCTAATGTGCTTATAGATGCAGGCACTCAGTTTATATTAATGTTAAGACATATTAAGTGTTACTCCTTTACATCCCTGTTGAATTCAAATTTAAATCCATTTTAACAATTACAAAAGACAAGCAAATTGAGAGAAGATTTAAAAAACATTGTTTTATGACTTAATAAATAACATTTGAGAGAGTGAGGCATCCCTCTGTATTAAATTGCCTATATGTTATATTTTTTGAAGACTAATTCTTTATAAACATAAACAAGACTGCCCTGAGATGTTTCTACAAGTACATTTTTGAATGAAAACAAAATAAGTAGAATAAACTTAAAAATTTTACTGAATGCGTCAGGTAACTCAGACACTTCAGTTTTTAAACCTCTAGATAGTTATATCTGTATCTTGTGTACTGATTTATTTTTGATGCATCCTGATTTAATTTCAGGAATCACAAGTTTTCTAGTTTATGTACATCATACAGCAATTTTAAATAACTATTCCTAAAATAAAATATATCTTTACCTGTTTTGAGAGATGCTAAGATCTTGAAGTAGAGGCAGCCAACATGAAGAAAGTACTTCCGCATTAAAGATGCTGTTGTCATCCAAATGCAATTCTCTAAGCAGAACATGATTTTTTAAGGATGGAGGCTGCAATTAAACATATTTTATTACTTGATAACAGGCAAAATATTTTCTAAGCAAATTTAAAAGTATAGATTCTACCAAAGCTTATGAGATATACATTCTGATAAGCAATAATATCTCAAAGCATATTATTATGAGTCTTTCAGTATGTATAAAATGCCTACTAATTTTATTATTTCTAATGTTCTTTACAAGAAGTTTTATGACAAAATGCAATTTAATCTCGAGAGTAGATAAATGTGTTCCAACTTATGTACCTAAGTGAGATTGAAATATTATGATATGCTATAGTTTAGTTTTTTGAGAATCTTACCTTAAACTATACATATTAGACACCATAAGAAATTGTTTTTTTCCTAAGTGGATAAAAATATAAAATAATGAAAAGAGGCCAATGTGCAGGAAAGATATTTAAGAGAGGTAGTAGAATATAAGAAAACAAGTATGAAAGGCCAGATGTTGGGAAGCAGGACAGAGGCAAGGAAACGGATCACAGGACTGCATTTGCAGATGAAAGTAAAGTTGTAGGAAAATATCATAAGGAAATATAATTAAAAATGAGCTCTTATTGATGGTATCCTTTTTAGGTAGATGAAGTTGCTCCCAGAAGCTAAGTGTTATTAAATGAAAATCCTAGTTCCAAGAATGCTCCCATCTCCATGTTGGCCCATAAAATATATGGGCAATTGCCACTGGTCTTGGTTAAATACCAGAACTAGATGGTTAAGATCTTATTTGATGAAGACTCCATCTGCATTGGTTGCATGACATAAAGAAATAAAACTGGAACTGGGCTGAACCCTTTGTTGCTGTCTAGCCTTCAGACTGTAATAAAATACTGCACAGGCTCCTAAACTTCCCATCGAAGGAGTTTATACCATGTTTACTGTACCAGGCAGGAATTTTCTCCTGTAGAGGAAGCAATAAATTCAATCAGAGCAGTTGTTTACTCCAGTAACAGATTTGCCATTGTTGAACTTCTAAGTTCATATCACTTGTCTTGTGAAAAGTACTACATACAGGTGCACAAATGAATATGAACATTGATGACAATTCTCCCCAAGAAGCCCGTATATTTGTTCAGGATGGAACAGCTGTGAGACTGGGTGGTACATAAACTTCCATCTACAGAAGATAACGATGGTATTTTGTTAACTAAATGTGATGTGCCTTTCAAAAATGACATCTCCATAACTAAGATAATTATCAAATATTACTGCAGTCAGCTTCAGAGATATTTGGTTTTACAGTGCTGACTGTATGTACTCAACTGATCGAAGTAGAGAGAATAAACTGGTGATGAATTCCCATCTGTAAGCTCTTCCAAGGCTCATATAACATTTAAGAAGAAGTCAAAGAATGTTGGGACTGGAGGGAATGAGGTGGACCATTTGGAGCACTGTCTTCAGGGCACAACATGGCTATTACATTCTTGAATGAACAGCAGTTCTGTGGACCTGCAAAAGATCTCCTCTAAGTTAGACTTGACAACACCTAACGATAGAATGCTAAATGCCCCCGTAAAGCCCTACCCTTCTCTGAAGATTTCTATGCAGTTAGTAATAGTGTTTAAATGTTCCTGAAAAAAAAAACCTAGCTGTACTCCTGTACATAGCATGAATGAAACTCATTGAGTTTCTTTCTCTTTTCTCTTTTTCCCCCTCTCCATCTCTCCCTCCCCACATACAAAATAAATGATATAAGAGGGCAACAAGTTCAAAAGGGAAATAACTGGTATTGGAAGTGGACGAGAGAGTAATGTGTTTTTTGAATATGGTCAAACTATATTGTGCTCCTGTATGGAAATGCCATAATGAAAATCATTATTATGTGTAATTAATATATTCTAACAAAACAAAAAAGAAAAAAAGGTAACTTGTAAATAATATACAGTTGTTAATTAAAAATAGAGAAAAAATATTTAAATTGCTTCAAAATATAGAGTAGATATTTTAATTAAAAGAAGGACATCGCATTGGTTATGGATATTAATTCCTTATTTAATGTACCTCTCTTAGGTAATTTCCCTGCAGCTTTACTATTTGTAGCAATCCACAAGGTCCGATGCCATCAACATCAGTAAGATGATTATGTGAACAATCCAAGTATACGATGGTTGGTGCTTCACAAAGACCTTTAGTGCTGATTAACTGATTATGGTCCATAGTTAGTTGCTGAAGGGATTTCAAAGATTCTAAACCACCTGGAAGACAAGTTGTCTAATATCACACTTCTATTATACATTCTTCTTGAGGCATAACATCATGCAAACTGATTTGGAGATAAATTCACATCTACATCTATATCTGTTTTTTTCTTTAATGCCGTATTTCCTTGTAAACCCAGGCTGGTTTAAAACTTGTGGCATAGTTCATATCTTGAACATTTTACTTTACCCTCTCAATTGCTAGGATTACAGACATGCAACACTATGCCTAGTTTTGAAAAACAGCATTTAGCTATAAAGTTATATATAAATTAAAAACTGAAAGAAATTTTTAATGCATAGATTAGGAAATAGGATATTCAAACAAACAAATGAGGAAAATTGCCAATCTTAACAAAAATTTTATTTGAACTAAGAGTAGCAAATAACATTTTTTAACTTTTTCAAGCATTGTTGGAGACAAGATTAAAAAAAATGAAACATAAATTTGCAGAAATCAGCTTTTTTGACAACAGAAGCAAAAATGAGACAGCAGATACAACAAAAACAGACGGGAGAACCAGTTGACAGAAGTTTTTGCCCAACCAGGTCCCATATCCGTTTAGTTTCAAATAAACACACAGAGGCCTACATTAACTGTAAACTGATTGGCCTATTTGCTCAGGCTTCTTATTAACTCATAACTTACATTAACCCACAATTCTTATCTGTGTTAGCCATGTGGCTTTGTACCTTTTCTGGGGAGACAATCACATCTTGTTTGTTCTGTGTCTGGCTTTCTTTTTGTCTGGGTGACTGCAGACTGACTTTTCCTCTTCCCCGAATTCTCCTATTCTCATTGCTCCACCTATACTTCCAATCAGCATTTTATTAAAATGCAATTGACAGGCTACAAACCATTGTCCCATGGCACTTTCTGTCCCCCTTTTTAAACAAGAATTATGAATCTAATCTCCCTTGTTTAGTTTTCTTCCTGACCATTGTCCATAATGACTTGTAACCAATGCTCTAAACAATGAAAAATATACATAGTCCATTTTTGGTAAGGTGGGTGTAGTTTTCTATGCTACTTCCTGCTGATTTGGGGCACTGATAATCTTATGGGGACCTAAAGAAAATTTATAATTATGATCAAGTCCTAACTTGAGTTTACTGAGGCTTGATCATCTCAGGCAGCAGTCTTGAAACTGTTCTGGATGCAGAACTCAGAGGAAACTCCAACAGAAGTCCTCTGAAATGTTGGATCATCTGGACCATCTGCTCCTACTGGAGATTCTTTGGGGGGTCTTCCTTGATAAAACCTGATTTTTATTAGCCCAGAATAAATCCACAGCCTCTTATTTTCTATGGAAACAAAAGTAAAACCTTTTCTCCAAAGTAACATATCTTTTGACTTAAATTTTGAAGTCAAGTCATTTTTAAAATATATATGTTAGATTAATTCAGCAGCATTAATAATCAAAAGTCTTTTAGCAGCTGTTGCTCCTTCCTCAGCAGTCATACAAATTAAAGATAACACAATAATATACAGTCTCCAGACTCTCTGTGCATTTTCCCTCTTTACATGGCTTTATTTTAAACTCTTTCCTTTTATTTTTTTTATTTTTAATTTTTGTCACAACTACTCTCATTTTTTTTATTTTAAGGACTTTATCATTTTTATTTTCTCTCCCAAACCTACAAATATTTTAAACACACCACAAAATGTTTAGAGCGTTTTTTTTTTTTTTTTGTCTGAAACTATTTAATATGGCTAGGATTAAAGCCATGGCTTTGACAGTTGGATCCAGCCCATTCCTTAGCTTTCTGAGAGTCTAGCCTCATGGCTAAGGTACTGGCTAGAGCCATGTTTATTGTCACAACTCTGGAGTTTCAAGATCCATGCTGTCACCAAGAAGCATGCTGTAGGCTATTCATAAACACCATTTAAGTGTTTGGTGGCAGGGCCTCTTAAAAGAGCTGCAAAGGTTCAGCAAAGGCTGAGTCAGGAAGCCTCTCTTGAATGAGATGCACCTGCCTCTAGCAAAGTTAGCAAATCGGAGGAATTGCTGCTACCAAGAAGCCACGCTTAACGCTGTTATTTTGTATCTATAGTCTCTCTCCAAGCTCTCTTATGTTTTAAGTGGATTTTAGTTGGCTAAGTGGACACCAATTTGTTGTGAACCATGTGCTGGAGACTGACACCGGAACTTTACCTGGTGAGCCACAGCCTCGTGGCAATACATAGATTAATAGAAATAGGCTAAATTAATATGTAAAAGTTAGCCAATTAGAAGCTAGAGCTAATGGGCCAAGTAGTGATTTAAATAATACAGTTTCTGTATGATTATTTTGAGCTCCCAGGTGGCCAGGAAACAAACAAGCAGCTTCGTTACAACAGAAGAGGAAAAGGCAATTAGAATTGTGTGATAAATTGCAAGCCATGGCTCATGTCAGGCATAGTTAGCAATAAAAGTGAGAAGAGGTCAATGTTTTGGTAGCAATGAAATCATTGGTAACTTGAATGACAGAGACATTAGTAACAATATCTAGAGAAAAGTAACAGTACATTGGAAGGTAAAAAAGATAGGAATAACTACTTGTGTGGCTTTTCAGCAACGGAGAAAAGTTTCTTCAGATGACCTACAGAACTCTAAGCAATTTTGCTTTCATTATCTTTATGAGCACATTGGTTCATGGTATCCCCTTGTCTCTATATATGTCAAATTGCCAATCAAAAATTTCTGTCTTAGATATGCAAACCATAAAAATTCATGTTCTTTCAGTTTGAGAACAGTTAGGTTCATCAGCAAATATCGAATGTTAAAATATACTCTAATTGTAATCATCATCAAACAAGTATTTTTCCCCTCCAGTATAGGTTGTTTTCTTACAGGTGTGAGATGAAATTTCAGAGTTGTTTTGATTTGCATTTCTCTGATGGTTAAGGATATTGAGCATTTCCTTAAGTGTCTTTCAGTCATTTTAGATTCTTCTGTTGAGAGTTCTCTATTTAGGTCTATACTCCTTTTTTTAAAAAAAATTATTTGGTCTTTTTTTTGATGATCAATTTCTTGAGTTCCTTGTATATTTTGGAGATCAGACCTCTGTCTGATGTGGGGTTCATGAAGATTTTTTTCTAATTGTGTAAGAGTCCATTTTGTCTTGTTGACTGTGTCCTTTGCTTTACAGAAGCTTTTCAGTTTCAGGAGGTCCCATTTACTAATTGTTTCTTTCAGAATCTGTACTACTGGCATTATATTTAGGAAGTGGTCTCCTGTGCAATTGCGTTCAAGTGTACTTCCCACTTTCTCTTCTTTGAGGTTCAGTGTGGTTGGATTTATGTTATGGTCTTTGACCCATTTGAGTTTTGTGCATGGCAATAGATATAGATCTATTTTCTTTCTCAATGTCAAAGATAAGCATCACCTCATAATAAAGGGTTGGGGGAAAATTCTAATTAAATGGACCTAAGAAACAAGCTGGTATAGCTATCCTACCTAATATCTAACAAAATAGACTTCAAACTAAAATCAAACAAAAGAGACAAATAAGGACATTTTATATTAATCACAGGAAAAAATCCATCAAGAGGAAATCTCAATACTGAACATCTATGCCCCAAATACAAGGGCACCCTCATGTGTAAAAGAAACACTACTAAAGCTTAAATCACACATCAAACCCTACAAACTAAAAGTAGGAGACTTCAACACCCCACTCTCAGTACAGCACAGGTCTAACAGACAGAAACTTAACAGAGAAATAAGGGAACTAACAATGTTATGACTCAAAGAGACTTAGCAGACATCTACAGAACATTCCACCCAAACATAAAAGAATATATTTGTTGGGAGTAGTGAGACCCCAAATCCTGAATTTCTTGTAATCCCCTGATCTGATTGCCTACAGCTGCTCTGAGCATGAGACCTTCAGGAGTTCCTGATGGCAGGAGAGTGGTTTCTGGTGGGTTTGGCTGGGGTGTGGCTATCTCTATATAATCTGCCCCTGAACAAAATAAAGAGGGCATTCTTAGGGAATTCAAGGATGACCAGTGTCACTGTCTGTCTGTCTGTGTGTGTCTGTGTATTTTAACCTCCAGCCTCCTTGCCCGAAGCTTGGTAACTGGGTTCAAGTGCACAGAGCGCAGACACAGGTGTGCGGTGTACGGCATATACCCTTTTCTCAGCACCTCATGGAATCTTCTAAAATATTGAACTCATATTAGGTAACAAAGCAAACCTCAACAGATACAAAAAATTGGAATAACCCCATGTATCTTATTGGATTGCCATGGCTTAAAACTAGAATTCAACAGCAACATTAATTTCAGAAAGTTCATAAGCTGGTAGAAATTAAACAATGCTCACCTGATTCACCAATAGGTCAAGGAAGAAATTAAAGACTTCCTAAAATTCAATGAAAGTGACACACAGCATCTCAAATTTATGGGAAACAATGAAAATAGTGTTAAGAAGAAAGGTCATAGCACTAAATGCCTACATGAAGAAGCTGGAAAAAATCCCATTCTAGTGAGTCAACAGAACACTTGAAAACTCTAGAACAGAAAGAAGCAAACTCATCATGAGAACTAAAGGCAGGAAATAATCAAATTGAGAGCTGAAACCAACAAAATAGAAACAAAGACAACAATGCAAAGAATCAATGAGGCAGAGAGTTGGTTCTCTGAGAAAATCAGCAAAATAGACAAATCTTTATCCAAACTAATCAAAAGGCAGAGCGAGAACATCTAAATTAATGCAATCAGAAATGAAAAGGGGATATAACAATATACACAGAAGAAATCCACAGAATCATCAAGTTGTATTCGAAAACTTATGGTATTCTTAACTTTAAAAAATTCTTTAGAGGCCCCCCTAATCCTAATAGTGTATGCTTGATCTTAAGCCAAGTGTGTCTACTGCTCAAGGTACCCAGTCCACGGTATATGTGGATCAAACATTTTAAATATCCATTTTAAACAATTCTCACAGCATTAGCCAACCTACAATAAAACCTGTCACCTGATATAAAGAGCGAGCAAAGCTGTATGTGAAAGTATCCAGGAAGCTTAATGAATACAATTTTAACATCCAAACTCTCTCAGTTCTTCAAATATGTTTAAGCACAAAATTTTTTCATGACTACCTACACATATGCTCAGCTGAGCTTGAGAGATTTAATTTCAGTGCAAAGTCCTCAAGGGTTTTAAATTATCTATAGAAACAAGAAACACTGAAGAAGGAGTCAGGGCACTCATCCATATTGTGAATTTTCGCCACAATTTTTTTCATGAGTTAGTTGAAAACCTACGGTCAGCTTTTGCTCGACTTGCAAACCTGGGCAATTTCTTCATACAGCACACCAAAAAAAAAAAAAAAAAGCACTGACTGCATGTCCAAAGGTGAACTAGTGCCATCTAGCGGATCCAAATGTTTATGGTATAGTACTGAAAACCTTTCTACAGCTAAACATTAGAATTTTTACTTTCTTCCTCAATAATTCAAACACATAATCTTGATGTATTCCCGCCGCGTCTTGCACAATGACTATGAGTCTTAGGTTCAACAGTTGTGTGGCAGGTGTATTATGTAATTATATCATAATCTCAAAATTAAAAAATAGAATGAACTCCAAACCTGAAATCCTGCCTACATCATGTACTAGCAGTGTGACTTCAACTGACTTACTTCAGCATATGGGTAATGGTTTTTTTAAGTATGTGAAGGAAGAGAAGAATCATCTGTAACTATTTCATAATATCAACATGAGAAGTGAATTACACAACTAACGTGCTAGGATAAAGGCTACTTATTTATGCAATATTAAAATATATTTTTCTATAAATGATAGTTATAAAATTTTATTTCATAAAACATGGAGCTATTTTCAAAAAACAATATAAATTTAATGTTTCTGTTGAAGTCACTAAGAACTAACATGAAAATGAAAGAAATAAAGAATACTTGGCTATATATCTGAAAATAAATTACCTATTTTTCATTGGAAATGCCTATTCAAAAGAAAACTATTTCAATAAAACATAAAATCCTAAGATTGCCTGCAAGCCAGTTTTAGAAACTTTAACCATCAACGTCAAACTTCCATTCCAGGGTTGTTTCTCCATCTAACAAATTGAAAACAAATGTTTTCCCAATTTTAGGCAAAAGAAGACATCAGTTATAGAAATCATATGGAAACATCCCTACTTAACTGCATTCCAACCAAACTAAACTAAATTATGAATGGAAAATTCAAGAAAAATAAAACATCATCCAAATAAAAAAGAATAACTAAATGTCTGGTCTGATAAAAAGTGAATTTGCTAAAGATCACTTGATCAGCAAGCATTTGTGAGCCAATTCTGAATATGCAGAAAAACATCCTAGAGCATGTCAAATTCTTCTTCAATGGAAATATCTTTACAAACAGTGCCAAGGATTCACAGAAACTTAAAAACACGTTCTTTTTTTTTTTTTTTGCTTGTTTGTTTTGTCCTTGTTTTTGTTTGCTTGCTTTCATTGTTTTTTTTTTCCTCTTTGGGGTGCTTCAGGGGTGAAGGAAAATGGGGAATCAGAAAATGAACAAAATCGGGGTGCAAGATGTGAAACTCCCAAAGAATCAATAAAGAAGTTAAATTAAAAAAAAATAACAGTACCCTTTATATTACTACACAACTTCTACAAAAGCACACACTAAAAAAATTGCTTATTTCTTAACTTCACTAACCACAATTAGTATGTACTTCGTTAAACTGAAATATTAGTACTGTCGTTCAATTAAGATTTAAATGTATATCCCATTAGTGATAGTGAAAACTGTATATTCCCAGAGTTACTGCATGTAAATATATTTTAATATTAAATTTAATAATAATAAAAATCCAGTTTCATAACTTGAGTTTACCAGTACTTTTGTTAAAAGAGTACCTCTTACTTTGAAATTAATCTAATTTTTTCATATGGCCACTACAATGTTGAATTGTTTAATTTGTAGTGAATTGATTTTAATATCTAATGAATTGATTTAAAAGATTAATGGTAATATTACTATTGTCCACTTAAATCTAAAGGAACACAGTCATATAAGATTTATAATGTTTTATAATATAAAGATTATTTAAAGTGAGCATTGCTTATTGCCTACAGCAAAGACAGAGAGGACTTAGAAAAGCATCAGCAAGCAATTAAATTTGAAACTAAAATTATAAAATAGCATGGTATCTCTGCCAATTTTACTTCACCTACTTAAGAAATATTATACAATGGAACTGTAACTTGCTGACTTCTAAATACCAATCCATCTTTGTGCTCCTTCGTGACAGTTCTTAAGAGCAGTATATCATCCAAATGACAAAATCGATCTTTTTCCATAGCTCAACCAGAATTTCTAGGCTGTTCTTAAAGATGAAAAACAGACTCCACTGGTCGTCAGGAAAGCACTTGCAAATATACACTCTTCTCGCACTCAATAAATAGAGCAGTCTCAGTACATCCAAAAGACAGCAAAGGCATCCTAGGCTTGTTTTCTCTGTACTATAGAGATACCCCAGGCACATCAATTAAAGCAGTGGCGGCTTTCACATACATCTGATGGATATCCTGTCCCAGGAAATCCAGTGCTTACACAAATTCCCACATAGCACTACTGCCAATAAAAATGGCGACTCTACTAATTCTTCAAAACAGTGTCTGTTTTTGCTCTTTTTAGCTTTGTTCTAGTACTCTCATGTGTGCCCACGCAGTAATATACTATTAATGATCTTGCCTTCATTTAAAAAAATCATTATTCCTATCTGTATTTATACTAGAATTTCAAAATAAAACAAAAATATAACAACAATTATTTGTATTTGGGAAAATTCATGGCTGTTTGAATACTACAAGTGAGAGTGTCTTTGTGACAGAAACTTTAAATATGGATCAAAAAGGTAGGCTCAAATCTAAACTTTATAAATATCTAAATCAATGATACTTGAAACTTTAAAGTAGAAGGTGATCCGGAGGAAAGAACAAAAGAAAAGCCATGAAAGAAAAATGGGCTTTAGTTTCAAGGACATTTTAGAAGCAACTACAGTAGCATAATATTCAAGGCTGAAATTCATAATAAAAATAACAGTCTTCTTTGACAATGTAGAAATTCACAGTCTCAAAGAAGAAAGCCAAAGCTATGCAAAGCAATGTGCTGCTAATAATAATATTATTAATATTATTATTGCTAATAATAACAGCTGACATTTAAAATATCACAACCCAACCAGTCTATAACCAATCAGCTTAAATGAAATAGCTGAGATACATCTTATAGAATAAAAATTGTCTCCCAATGAAAAATAAAAGTCGGTCACCTTTTCAAGGCCCATAAAACTTTTATTACAATAGCACTGTAATTGTAATATAACTGACAAGAAAGCCATGCAATATTCTAAATAGTAGACGTGCAGGTTTTCTCTGGCTATGAGAAAAATAGAAGAAAATGAGAAATGAGAAATAATAATAAATATTTTTGCAAAGAAATGTAAATCTTCAGAAAAAGGACAACATACAACTGCAAAGCCAATTAAATTATATATCAGAACCTGCAGGAAGGGATATATGATGATTTAAGCATTTATGCCAATACATCCACAATATTAGAATGAAGTGTCTGAGAATGAAGAGTGTAGAGAACAGAAAAGAAATTGATATACCCTATATTACTATCAGACTTGCAAAAGAACAGTACATGTATTAAAGAAGTACAACACAGGCTTTTCTAAATTACAAAAGCCCCTTGGCCTACAGTATAAATCACAGCTAATTATCTGACCTAACACCAGTCAGTAATTCACAATGAAAAGATAACAGGCAGTCAAAAAAAAAAAAGGATTTTTATAAACTCCATAATAAGTGAAAATTTTAAAGAATTTTAAATAACATCACTTAAAATGTGCTAGCATTTATTACCAGTGCATAGACTGGCTTTTTGGAGCCTGTTTCCTAAGGAGGGATACTTTGCTCAGCGGGGAGGGGCTTGTCCTGTTCTCAATTTGATAAGCCAGGCTTTGTAGACTATCCATGGGAGACCTTACTTATCCTTTCTCAGGAAGAGATGGGAGATTAGGTGGTGGGAAGGTGTGGGGTTTAAGCAAGAGGAGGGAAGGATGGGAGAAACTGTTGTATGTAAATTGAAAAAAAAACCCTTTCAAATAAAACATTAAAAAATGTGCCACATTTAGTGAAATTATAGATATAGATATGATGTGGTAGCTAAAGTTGATTAGCAACTGGACAGGATCAAGATTCACCTATGAAAGGAACTGCTGGTTATATCTGTGAGGAATGATCTAGAGAGGTGGGGATGCCTGAGAGGGATGCTCCTGATTAAGATAACCAAGATAAGAAGAGCCATCAAAAATTTTGGAGGATCTACTAATAGATCCTATTGCTGAAGAAACAACACACCTAAGTCACAGAATGTGAAGAAAACAAGAAGATAGTCACATGTAATCTAACTCCTTATTGGCTATCTTTTATCGTGTTAGAAAGTGTTATGCATGCTACTGAAGAAAAAAAGTATTCATTAGTTCATCCAATTGTGAAAAATTGTAACTGAGTTACAATAATGACTGTTCTGGCCAGATAAGACCTCTGGTGCAGTAATGACACAAATGTTATGGGAGTAACCAACTACTTTCCGATAGAATCTAAATTATTTTCCATGAGCTGACCACCTGATACCATAAAAGAGATTACAGACCTGTGGCTAGATTGGTCAGAAGAGAACTTATTACTAAAGGGATACAATAATAACTCTATTCTTATGACTTATTGTTGTCCTCATAGAGCCTCTGCTCTTTCAATGCTCATCATAAAAGCTTCTTGCAGGAGATGCCAATTAGCACAGGAACCCTCAATTTGTCAACTTATAGAGATGAAGAGACTGTGGAGTGCTCAGCCCTAAATAGGAAATACATATCACACTTCTCCCAAAAGCTCAGAGCCAGAAAGACTATAAGAGCCACGGACAGGAGATAATATTAAGGAAACAGTATTTTCCAGGAAAAACACAGCAGGTGCACATAGAAACTCACCGTGATTGCAACAGTATGCACAAGCTCAAACCAAACAAAAATCACACACCGATGGGGGAAGGTGGGCATGAAATTCCAGAACCAGCTCCGGAGCTATTGACATTGGATAGCTACTAGGGAAGGGAGATTCAGTGATTTTTCATAATGTATCTCCTGGTAGGTTGACAATATAGCAGGAAAGAGCCTACCCCAGGACTAGGTAGATGACGAACAGCATCTGTGAAGAAGTCCTTTCAACGCAGCTGAAATCCAAGTTGACCAAACCTTCCTATCAGGCTTGGGGGAGCAATTTTACTGACGCGGCAAGGGAATCACATGTACAAAGCCAGGAGGATTATGTCATACATAGGTTTTGCCGCAAATGATTGCAAGAGCATAGCAACTAAGACGATTGCTATAGATAAAGGACTTCAAGATTTTGATAAATGAAAAATGTTTATGAGCCATGCTTTTATTCAAATAAATGTGATGCTTCTTGAGAAAATAAGAATATAGGATCACATATTATTGGTTCATGCAAGGAATCATTACTCGGTTTACTGGGTGCAACAATATTCTGTGGTTAAGTTAAAAAAAAAAAAACATCCCTTTACAAAAACTGTTTTTTCAAACATAAAGACATAGATTTACATTTAAGGATTCTTTTAAAAACAAAAACAGAAATAAGGAAAACTCAGGCAAGCACTGAAAATATGTAATGGACATGTGCAGTTTCTGTTGTATCATTCTATTTTCACAAATGCTTTAAAATTTCCCATATCAAAGGAAGAAAAAGCAAATATAAGCAAACGCACAGAAGGAATGTCGAGAAATCTCAGTAGAACCTGACCTGCATGGACTTAACTCCTCAACATACTCCACTCCCACTAAATACATACTGCTCTCCCACTAAATGCATACCACTCCCACCAGATATGTCTATGCCAGTTAGGATTAATAGTGACTATGATGGAAGAGGAGGTAAGGTGATATCTGTGGGGGTGAAGCAGACATTTAGCTATTTGTAGAGCTATCAGAGCCAAACTTTCATCAAGTTCCCCAACTTTTGACAAACCTTGACTCTTTATTAACTGTTCAGTCCTTAACAGGGGTCCTTCAGTATCTGACGTTAAATTTGCAAAAAAAAAAAAAAAAATGTGAAGTATTCTTTATCCTCTCCTTCAGTGACTGGGATTACAAGTAGGTCCCCATATTCATGCAGTGTTTAAATGGGTTCTCTGACCCAACCTCAATCCTAAACTTGAACTGCAAGCATTTAACCCCTGAGCATCTCCCTCACATCTTCCCAGGATTGTTTACAGGGGCTCTGGAGATCAGACTAAGGAGTTCATGCCTGCTGGTCAACACTTTACCAACTGTGACATCATCCCAACCCTTGGAGAGGCTAATTTGAAAATGAATGAATGAATAAAAAATACAATTATGGAAAATAAATGCTGAAATATTAAAATTGATCTTACTGATTCGAGTGATTTTGTTATGTGAAAGTTCGAGGTTTTGTATACTCGTGCATCCATCCACACCATGAATAGACGTCAGAAGGTTATTATTAAGAAGAAGGACACAGAGATTTTCAAGATTTTCACAATTGATAGTCTCAATGTGGTTTTCCTAAAGCAGAGAAAGAGCAAATACAATAATTTTATCTCAATATTTTATCAATATAATACTTAATCCTTTCAAAATATTAAGGTTGAGATACAATGTCTAAATCGACACATAAGTCTCTAATTTCTAGACTAATCAATCATTCAAATAACTATACTCTGAAGAAGAAAAATTAATACACAAAGAAGTAGCTATTTTTACATAGGATTAATAGTCTTTAAAAATATATAAGAAAATACAACAAAATATTTGAACAACCTAAATAAGCACAGTGGAATATTAGTCAGTTATGTTGTTTGTGTTTTCAGATGGGAAAGGTTGTGGTGATTTACTGAGCCCATGCTCACCATGATTCCTGAGTGGATGGGGGGGGGGAACTTCTCATTTTACTGTGCATATCTCTGACTTGTAAGGACGATGCTTTCACAAGTGTATCTGAGGAAGGGCACAGAGAAGCTGCTCGTCCACCATGCAAAGTTTATGAACTGATGGCATAAACTAATGAGATTCTGTGGTCTTTAGGATGTGAGCCTATTTTCTAATCAAAAGGAAGACACTGGGTGGCAGATTGTGAAGGAACATGAGGTGGAAAATCTCGTAGAAACCGGACAACCCAGTATCGGCACGCATGTGGTTCCTTCCCACATGTACTCACAGATCAGCCAATGAAACAGTGGGTGGCATGACATAGGAGCTTGATGACTGGATGAACGTCCACTCTTGGAAACAAAGAACCCCTTAACAGTTACAAAATAGTCTAACCTTTGAGACCTCCTTATCAATAGCCAAAAAAGTAGGCTTTTTGGATCTTCTCAACCCAGCTAATATGAGAAAATTATAAAAGAGACTAAGTTACATGGTATAAAATGTTCAGCCAAGCTTGGCTGCAGAATCACAAGAAATCACATGATGCTTTTATAATATTATTTTAAAGATTGTTGTCATTTGCTACAGTCACCACAACATTTGAAAAGCAAAACCATTCATTACTGGCTCAGAATATCCTCAGCCTATCTACTCAGTCTCCTTAGGGCCGTGGTGCTTGCTTTAAACCTCATGCATCAGCTATTTTATTGCTTCTTCAAAATCATCATATCTGAAATCAAAACATGCAGCCAGTTAGTATCTATTGTATGGCAAATGTTAAAAACAAGCAACTTGCCTGTGCATCAATGTATTTAAGGTTTTTGCAGTGGTTCAGGCCATGCAGAGAAGTTAAGCCACAGCGTCGGAGGGACAGAAGCTGAAGATTTGGGCACTCTGCCAGTGTAGAGAGGCTACAGCCGGGCAAATCCTGAAATGTAATGGCTGTGACCTAGAGATTTCAAAGAGACCGTGATGAGTGACACTGTGGAACAGCACAATATAGATTAGCCTTGCAGGGTTCTCAAAAATTCCCCTAAGTAATTGTGTATGTAGACTCCTACCTTTTTTAATAACTCAATTTTATCCTACCTATCTGGTCTCATTTCCTTGCAACATAGCAAGATAACTCATGCATTCATTCACAATCATTTCAAGTTGAAAGGTAAACGTGAAAGCAATGTGGCAATCCCTTATTAAGTTTCTCCTTAATTTTTTAGCAAATTTTTGTTGTTTTCAGGCTTTGAGATACTTCTCTTTGCATACTATAGCATAAAGGTCTATGCTATGTGTCTAACAGCAGAGTTGAGATTCCTGGATCTCTGACAGGGACAAACATTGATGGAGATACAACATTTGGTTAACCAACAAAAGTAATAACATATTTCTTACACTTAAGTAAATAAGGATTCTACTTTCAAAATCATCTCAGAGTATACTGAGTATTCATTATCTAAAGCAATTCACGTAACCAATTATCTTTCAAATTTTTAGGAACGAAAATATATCATCCACTTAAGTGACAATGGCAAATGCACTTCTTATTGAGTTTGAATGCAGACAGATAAATTCTATAATTAGAAAGTTGGCCAGGCACTAGAAAATGAAAACAATTAGACTCAGAATTGAATAACTCAAAATTTGACAATTACAGAAAGCTATGTAATAATGAAGGTAAAATGGCCGTGACACAATTATTCTGCCTTATTTGATAACATGCCTATTTCAGTAAACTATGTAGTCACAATCAGATTTTACTTACTTATGAGGAGCAAGCTCTGTAATGTCTGTGGTTTTATTTCATTACAATTTATGAATGAAAGTTATGTCGGCACCTTATTATGGGTAGTTCTACAATATACTTTTCACTTTTTTAAACATTAAAAAAAAATTCTAAAGCCGGGCGGTGGTGGCGCACGCCTTTAATCCCAGCACTCGGGAGGCAGAGGCAGGCGGATCTCTGAGTTCGAGGCCAGCCTGGTCTACAAGAGCTAGTTCCAGGACAGGAACCAAAAGCTGCGGAGAAACCCTGTCTCGAAAATTAAAAAAAAAAAAAAATTCTAAGATACAGGAATGTATCCTATACCCCAACCTAAAGTTTTCTAAACTTATAACATCAAAATAGTGTTCATATTTATTGTTTGACATATACACTATAGAAGTTACATGCTTTAAATCCCTCAAATTCAAGTAAATACAGAATTATTAATCATATGTTCCCATTACTATTTAATTAGCTTGAAAAACATCAGTTGGAGCATAAGGGAGTTTGACTGAATGGCTCCAAAATTAAAAAAATAAATTGTTTCAACTTGTGGCAAAACTTAAATATATTTATAGCAGTCATATTTTCCTTTCCCGCTATGAACAATATAAACACATATTTGAAAGCTTTGTGTCTCAACCTCTTTGGTCAGAGGATGAACTGTTCCATCTATGGAACCTATTATTAATTCACTGTCATCATAATTATTAATATTTTTCATTTAATCACATATTTTCTCAAATATTTTATATAGAGAAAGCTTATATATGTGTGTGCATATATATATATTACTTAAGATTGCTATAATCTTTTAGTGATTTAATTATGAATTATCCTGATGTTTAACCTTTACCCCCATCACTTTAAAAAAAAAAAACCTTCCAAAGGTGATGTTCATGGTCAGGCTAGGCACAGAGTTGTGAAGCTAAATGACTAGAGAATCAAAGTAGGAACGTTACAGTGGATGAATGAAACTACTTGTCAATCAGAAAAAATACAGAGACAGTCTGGAAACAAAAATAGTATTTGGTAGTATCTCAGTATTTCCATGACACATTAAGACATATTTTTCACTTTTATAAAATACATTTGAAACTTCAAAGAAAAATGTAGTTTAGGTCAGTAGATTTAGTGACAGAGAAAGTATGCTAGAGTCCTGGGGACCACAATTAATCGAATCAGCCTATCTACCAGTTCGAAGCCGTCACTTCAGAGACTCGAATAATAGGTAATATTTGCTCAATCAATTAATCAAAAGACCTAGTTCACATTTTAGGAGATGCTCAGATGACAAAGCATCACTCTAAAAGATATAAAGAGAGCTAATTTCCCTTTTGAGGAAAACTGACAGGAGTTCTCAATAAAGAACAGGGCTTGGCTAGAAGACACATCCAGGAGAAAGGTCAGTACTCTCCTCATTGGTAGGGAAGAGACAAGCTAGTAAGAAGGACCGATAACTTGGTTTCTCTAACTTAAGCTTTATTTCCAAAGCAGTCCCCACTAGAAGTGTCACTGTAGCTAGCTCTCAGTTATGCACATGAGGGGAGCTTTTGCAAGTAATGGTCACAGTTATCATAACGAAAAGTCTGAAACAAACTTGGGGAAAGAAAACTGTGGAAAGAATGGGCCCAGAAACAGCGTCATCCAAGTAAAAACTGAAAAACCACAGAGATCTGTATGTAGCTGCACAGAGCTGGTAGCCATGGTCAATGACTAAGAAAAAGACGAAACTTCACTCAGTAACTTCTAACTCTTGTTTCTTATGTTGATTATCTTCACCTGAGATGTCTCTTCTGAACCTCATCACCAGATGGAAATGGTGGAATAGCCCTGCAATTCCAAGCTCAGAGAGTTGAGGCAGGAGCATAACACATTTAGTTCACCAAGGCTGCACAGTGAGCTCAAAGCTAGTCTGGGAATTCCATGAGACCCTGTCTCAAAATATTTTTTTTCTTACCAAAGGGCAAGGCATACAGTTAAGTTGTAGGGTTCTTGCTAGCATAGGTCAATTCTGAATACACAAGGAAAGTAAATCAACAAACCCAATTAATTTATTTTCCTTTCACGGAACACACAGGAATCTTATTTACAGCAGCCAGAATTTATGGAGCGTTTCTTTACTTATGTTCCATAGAGACAAAGGCTCCATTTTCTGTTCAGCTCACCAATAATTATTGGTCAAATATATTAGACAAATGAAAAACTTCCAAGTGAATAAAACTTTGTTTGTTTATTAGTATTTGTCTGGGCAACTGTCTATATAAAAAATGGAATGTAGTCTGGAGAGTAGCTTGATCAGAGGACACTTGAGTGGCATACACAAGGGCCCACCCTAAAGCAATAAAAAGGACAAGCATTCATAGTACTGTAGGCTTGTGATCCCAGCACATGGGATATGAGGAAGGTGTACATGAGTTTTAGGTCTGTGTGTGTGCCATGGCAAGTGGCTGTCAATTTTCTCTTTAAATAAATGTTAAGTCATAAAAGGCAATGAAGCGATAAAATATTTTAATGAAAAGGTCCTGTAGAAGATCTGGGGTCACTTGTGAATAGCTTACTGTCTATAGGCTTGTTCTGTTATATAAGAGGACATTCTTCATCCACCCTCATGATGCAGGGACTTCTGTTCTCTGAGGTAGCTAATCTTCAGAACCACGGTCCCTCATAGAGATCTTGACTCAGGGTGAGGATCCAGTGACACCTATCAGATTATTAGTAATTGTTCTTCCATTCCATTTTGAGGACATAATGCCAGAAGTAAACCTCCTACTCCAACTGAGACACAAAAGGGCTTTGATTTGGACACGTGTTGGAGCTTGCCTCCACACTGATGGATGGAACTTGTATCTCTTTTCTGCGTATAATCAGCTTCCAGATGTGATAAGTAATCTTAGGGCCCAGTGTCTCTAGATATTCTATAGCACAAAAGTAGAATTCCAAAGGTCTCTTGAAAACCAGGGTTTTTATGATCTTAAATATCTACCCGGATTGTATCTAACATTAGTTGCCTGGAATTTGATTTTTAGCTTCAGTGATGGTCGGATCTCACCATGTACAATCTACCCTAAGAATCAAGTGATAGAAGGCAGCTATAAACGTAATTCCTAAAATTAAAATTATAAAATTTATAAAATAAAAATTTTACTAAATATATTTGACTTTCAAGCCTCAGTTAAATAAAAATTGTAACTTGTTTGAAGCATTTTATAATCAAAATTCCTTATACATAGGTTTCTATGTCAAGTTCGTTTGATGTCGTGTTCTCCATAAAATAAAATTAGTAGCACTTAATGAAAACTATGCTGTTTCCAGCCTCCGTATATTGCAGTTATATGGCATATGGCTACAGAACATTGCCACATGGGAAATCTAGGGCCTGCCATCCTGTTAGTACCTCTTTCACTGCAGTAACCATTTTCATATGAATGTAGGCAGAGTGTCTGCCCCAATCTGGACCAAACTCCTAAACAGCAAAAGCACTGTGTCTTTGTATAATTCCAACCATAATTTCCAGATGTCCCTACAGGGCCCTGAATCCGGATTCAAGACACTGAAAAGTATAAATCAAACCTCTTTAGACTGCTGAAGTGGGTAAGGTCCTGAAAAACTGTACTTGAGATCTTAAAAATAGAAGACCACTGAAACAAGGCAGCGTGTCTTTCGTAATGTCATCTACGAAGAGGCATAATTCTTACACATGAAACCACTGAAAGGCAAAATCACATTTTATAAAATTAACTTTTCATTCAACATAAAAAATATTATTGCTAGATTATAAATACCTGCTGTAAAGTCTTCCAAGGGCCATTCTGAAGAATGGCTGATGTATCCAAAGGAGGCATTGTATCTGCTGGACATTTCACAAGTCTCTTTCTCTTAACGATTTTCTTGAGTTGATTTTGCTCAAAGATTTCAGACCAAGGTTTAAATGATTTCATCCAAGCTAATCTCCTTTCCTCAACTGAAGATAAAATGGTTATCTGTGACACAGAGCAGGCCAGGACACCGTCGTTTTCAGCCTTAGTTTGCTTCCGTTGCTCGGGAGCATCTTTAATCTCAGCTTTAGGCAAGTCCTCTTCTTCAATGTCCAAGGGGCTATTAGCACTGTGACTGCCAGCCTCTATACTGAGAGCCAGTTTGCTTGAGACAGAGCTCTGCTGGTTTGTCTTGTCTTCTGTATGTGCCAAGGCATCTGAGGTTATGACGACAGAATCGCAAGTCAATACATTATCTATTAAGATTTCCTCAACTCTTCCTGATTTTAGATCAATTTCTTTGTCATCTGGCATCACATTTCTTTCTATAGATTCTGGATTTTTAAATAATAGTGATAGTGGGTCTTTTTGCATGGGAATATTTGAAGAATAATTCTCATGCACTGATCCATCTTGCTCTGTGTCCGTTTTTTCTATCTTTTCAGCCAATCTCTCTTGATTATCTGTTATGATTTCCCGTTCTCCATTATTCACCTCTTCACTCATTTCTTGTATGTGTTCAGACATTATTTGGGTTTCTTGCCTCTCCGTTGTGGCCTGCTCCACATTTTCCTTATTTTGACTTTGAGGCTTTAGTTCTTGTTCCTGGCATTGTGCATTGACGTTTTCCTTCATGTCTGAGTTTTTCAATTCATTTTTTTGGTCTATATTTTCAAAGTTAATTTCTTGGTTAGCCAATTTTTCTGAACATTGTTTCTTTGGTAAGTTCTCACTTTTTTCATTCATTTTTAATTTTGGTACATTGTCATTTTTTTCAATCATTTTTAATTTGGGTAAGTTTTCCTTTATTTTTAATTTTGGTAAGTTTTCATTAATTTTTAACTTTGGTAACTTTTCATTTTTTTCATTTGTTTTTAATTCTGTCAAAATTCCCTGGCTTGGTTTCAATGTTGCTCCTACTGATTCTGTCAGTACAAGCTCTTTATGCACATTTTCGCTCTTGGTTGACTGCTGAACCAGACAAACATCTTCGTACTCCTTTGAGTTGGTGTTCGCTAATTCTTTGGATATAGCATCCTTCTCCTTTGACATATTTGTGACAGCTAGCTGCTTGGTGCCACTGCCTTCCTTCTTTAAAGCACAGGTAACGACTGTCGGATGGTGGGCATCTTCCCTTGGTCTCATTTTTTCCTTGTTTCGTTGTTCCTCTCTTTTTTGTCTCAGGATGTTCTTTTTCTCTTCGTATTCCCTTTCCCGCCTCCTTCTTTCCTCGAGCATCTTCTTCTTTCTCTCCTCCTCAATCCTCCGCCCCTCTTCAATTATTTTTCTTCTCTCTTCCTCCTTCTGTCGGATCTTTGCTTCCTTCTCTTTCCACTCCCGTTCTTTCCTTTTCTTATTTTCTATTTGCTCTCTTATGATTGGGCTATATTTTCGGTAAGTTACAAATGCTCTATATGTGGCTTGAATTTTTACAGCTGCATTATACTGCAATTTTAGCAACCGTGCTTTTTCTTTTTCCTGTAGCTCACTTAATCTTGTTCTTTCCTCCTCCATTTGCAAATGCAAGTTTCTAATGAGTTCCTTAAATGAAGTAAGATAAATAGTAATGAGCGTCAGCTGAACTGGCAATTTTGTAAGTAGATTAAAAGTAACACAAAATCTAAAACCAGAGTCAAATTGCTATAAAGCTCATTGAGAAAAAAGTCACTTATTTTATAGGAAGCTAGACATTTTTAATATATAGATGATTGGGTCATATTGGGAAGTTGATAATACTCTTTTAAAGTATGAGCCAATGAGGTAACCAGTAAGGTATTGTCTGCAGGTAGAAAGCATTTGATATCAAAACGATAGAGGAAACACAAAGGAAGAAACAAGCCAAAGTCCATGGGACTCAACTTCCTGACATGGATGATGTAATAATGGAAACTAAAACAAAAGTAAAAAGACACAAGTAATTCAGCAAATTTTAAAGAATATTAGCCAGTAGGGCAAGTCAACAAGTAGGAGGAATAAACTTTACATACTGGATTAAGTCCTCAACATAAAGATAAGCTTTATGAATAATATATACACTAGAATAATTTTTCACTCAAAAAAAGAGAAATCAGGAAAAATGAAAAAGGAATGGCTGGGTGGCTGATGGTCTAAAGAAAAACATTTTAAAAAGCTTTTATTTATTTCAAATCAATATATATATAGCAATATTTATATATATATATATGCAGATAAACACAAAATAAAGAAATAAGAAGGATAAACACAAGAGACTAACATATGATCAGTAGGCATCCCAGAAAAAAGATATGAGAATAACTGAAGGGCTAAAACTATTATAAATTATTTTTGTTTACAAATACAAATATACAATTTCTTGTATACTAATACACATACAGTCATAGGAAAAACAGAAGAGTTAACTTTACAGCCTATCTCTTAACAAACATATGACACATTTACACAGATACCCAAAGTACAGAAATCTCCATGCAAGCATGTATTTTTTTTTTCATTTTTAACCACTTAGCAAAATGTTTGACATATAGTTAAAAAAAAGGCTAAATCTTTACAGGCCAATATATAATGTGAAAAATCTTAAAGCTTCAAAGAATATCTGGGTTAACCATAAAATTTGCAATCACTAAAATAAATAAATATGCAATCTAATCATATCATTGAATTTTCAGGAGTCAGAAGAAATTGGTCTGGATTTTAGGCTCAAAGTAAAAACTAAAATAAAATATTTTTTTGCTTTGTAAAAATTGGAAAAATTTCCTATTCAAAACTTATTTTTATGATCCAAAAATATATCGCAGTAAATATCAAATGAACACAAAACAGAGAGAGACTCAGGAACTACAGAAAACTAAGGAGAAATGAAGTCATGGAGTCACTCAATTGCTACCTTTCTTCTTTCTTAATATTACTTTTGAAGTCAGACATTAGTCTTAGTTTTTGTTCATATGTTTAAGGTAATACATGTTGTTACTATAGATTCTTCCAACATTTCCTTGTTCCTTGACTTGAATTTTATTAATTGCACTACTCTATTTCTGCATGTCATTTTCACTACTTGAGCATCACCATCCTCGAGTATTTATTTTAGAACTGTATTTAAAAACAACCCCCGTATGACTATTATGCCTTTACTTATCTCTTATGATTCACAAACTCTCTCTTCTTTCAAGATTACTATCACAGTATTAGATCTTTTCACAAGTGTTTTCCAGGCTGTTTTCTATGTTTCCTATTTTGTTGTCCTTTCTGTTCACCACTTTGGACATTCCTGCTAAACTCTCTTCTGCTTCACTAATGCCCCATTATATATTGAATAGTGTGTCACATTTATTCATGAAATTTCAATGTTAACATTGAATTTTCATAGAACATATATTTACTACTTTGAGATAGATTATAAGTTTCTTTTAAACATCATTTGTTTAATTGTTCAGCTGTTGAATGAGAGTTGTGGTTGCTTTAATGGATCCATCTTATCAAACATTTGGATGCCATGTCACTTATACTTATGTATTTTCCTCTTTTCACTCAAAGGATTTTTCTATTTACATGTCTAGTGATTTTTGCATTTAAATACATATAATATAAACCTTCCTTTTCAGGAGTGTATAAAGGGAAGACTCAAAAAAAATACAAAGAAAGGAAGCCATGAGCAGTAGGATAACATTAATTTATCTATTCAGTATTGAAGATTTAAATGAAAATTTTATCTATTTTATATTGTAAATGTTTAAGTAAGGTTATAAAAACATTATGGGAGCCAACAAAAAATAAACTGAAATATTTGTGATAACTATATTACCTTAAGTTCAAAATCCTTTGATACACTCAAATAATTGTGTCAAGATACAGTAATGCTTCTTCAAATCTTCAAATATTATGAAATGTTCAAATGGAAAACAACAATATATGAAGGCAAAACAACAAATACATACCTCATGCTGTCTATATTTTTCTTTCCATAATTTCTCTTCTTGATGAAGTTCATCATTCATTTTATCCTGTTCGTGCTGAATGTAGAATAACATCAGAGTATTATTATATTCAACCATCAAGAAACATACTAATTATATCTGATTCTTTCAACATATTTATTAACAAGGATTAAATGTGAAAATCTCCTTGCATCATCAGTTATTAATAATGAAAACTTAAAATGATTAAATACTTCTTAATAATACAAAGAACTGCTGAAGGCATCACTTTTCCTGATCAAACTGTACTACAGACCACAGAACTATAGTAAGTAAAATAGCACGGTAATGGCACAGAAACAGACATGTTGATCAATGGAATCAAATTGAAGAACAGGACATAAATATACGCACCTAAACACATCTGATTTTTTTATTTAAAAAAACAGAAATACATATTGGAAAAGAGACAGCATTTTCAACATTTCATTGAAACTGGATGGCTGCATGTGGAAGAATGTAAATAAATTCATACTTAATGCCTTGCACAAAACTCAACTCCAAAGGGATCAAAGACCTAAACCTAAGGTCAAACACATTGACTCTGACAGAAAAGAAAGTGAGCAAGAGTCTTGAACTCATTGGCACAGGAAAAGATTTTCTGAACAAAAGATGGTTAGCACAGGCACTAGGAACAACAATAAATGGGACCTCATGTAACTGTAAAGCTTCTGTAAGACAAAGGACACTGCCATTCAGATAAAGCAGCAGGATATAGATGGGAAAAGATTTTAACAACCAGTCACTAATAGAGAACTAACATCTAACATCTAAAAGAACTTAAAGTCTATATCAAGCAAATAACCCAGTTTAAAAGCTGGGCTCTTATTTAAAGAGAAAATGCTCTCTTTTAGTAGAGAAAACTAAATGGCTGAGAAGCACTTTAAGGAATGGTCAATACCCTTAGTCATTAGGAAAATGTGAGTATAAACTATCTTGAAACAGTCAGAAAGGCCATATCAATAAAACAAATGACCACCCATGCTGACAAGGATTTGTGGGAATGTAATTTTTACAGCCACCTTAGAAATTTGTGTGCTGACTTCTCAGAAACCTGGGAGTCAAGATACCTCAAGATCTCTCAAGGGGCGCATACCTCAAGGACACTTTATCCTACTAATCAGAGACACCTTTGCTCACTTGCTCAACCCTGTTTGTTGGTTCTTCATACATAAGAGTCAGAAACTAGAAACAGCTTAGATGTATGCTTATGGTTGAATGGATAAGAAAATGTGGCAAATTTAAACAATAGATTATTAATCACCTGTTATGAAAATTAAATCATGAAATCTACAGGCAAATGGATGGAGCTAAATAAGATTATCCTGAGTGAGATGATAGCCTAGACCCAGAAAGACTTATGCCGTGTATTCACTTCTATTTGGAAGTTAGCTGTCAAATCTTCAACAATCAAGCTACAATTTCTAGAATCACATAGATTAGGTATAAAGTAAGGGACCAGGGGGCAGGGATGGATATAACTAGAAAGGGAAAATAGAATAGATAGTTGTGAATTGGCGAACCTGGGGCTATAATGAGGGATCTAACAGGAGGAGGAAAAACAGGGGAGCGGGGGATATGCAGACAGCTGTCTAAAATTGAGGTCATTTGAGGGGTGGTATGGTAACTTATTAAAGTAGAAGATTCCATATATATATAGAGAGATACCTAGAGATATGAAGGTAATAAAGGTATATGTGATGTAGGAGAAAGGTGAACACCAACCCAAATACAAACGCTACAATGGCAACCTGTATGCAAGATAAGCAAGTATAACAGTGGCACAAGGCTTATTGGAGTAACCAATCAATATCTGATTTATGCTAAATTTCACTCCATTAGACAAAACCCCGACTTGATGCTGCTTGGGAGGCCAAAAACTTGGGCTTAGATATGCTAGGAACCTAGAAGAAATCAAACAATGCTGTATTGCTAAAGGAATTTAGTGATAAAATGACTCCTAACCACGTTTAGACACACCCAACAATTAGAAAAGCAAATTGAACAGTCTACAGTGAATAAACGTAGCTAAAGTTAGGGGCAGGGCAGAGAATGTCACTTAAATTACTGAACTACTTTAACTTAATATGTCTTTTAGAATGTGTCATTATGGCCGTCATTGCAAAGAATACATTATATACTCAAAGGATCTGTCTTTTCCTGTTATTCAAAAGCTATGGAAAAGAATTAGATTATGTTGCAAATTTCAGATTATGTAGGATATTCCTTGAAATTCTATAAACCCCAGTGGCTTCCAAGATTAAAAGTTCACATTTGAAATTCTAATGGATCATGATCAGGCATTTCATCATCAAGAGTGATTAAAGGCCATATAGTAACTTCCTCCATTGATATCACAGCCAGACATCAGTACCTTTCAGAGGTACCTATGCTCCTAGGAAGAGTTGAAAGACACCATACCTTCTGAAGGGTTTCTAATTTTTCCTTTTCAACTTCAAACTGTTTTATCCAGCAATGTCTCTTTTCATCATCTTCTCGAAATTTCTGTTTTTCTATATCACTCTGAGCTTTGAGTGTTTCTTTATCTTTTTTTTCGAGTTCTTTTTGTTTGTCCTGCCAAGCTTTGAAAGACTTTCTACATCTTTCTTCTACTTCAAAGTATCCAAAACTCAAATCAGCATCATCTGCATTCATTCAGAGAAACATAAGTACTCTTCTTGATATTAACTTATCATACTCATTTATTTTACTATATAATTACACTGTAAAAGCATATTACCAAAGTAAATGCATTTTAAAGTGTAAATGGATATCAACTGTGATACTTTGCATATTCATGATTTCAACTGCTTACACATGGAAATTCCATTACTGTCAATAAGGAAGTCCAATAACTTTTTAAAAATATTCCCTAAAATTTAAAATAATGTTGCATTTATCTGTGCCTGTGAATATGGAGTTAAGTGACAGAGTTAAGAGATATTGTTCAGGATTGTTTTGGTTAACGGTCTTTTGTACTTCCATAAGAATTTTAAGATTTTTAAAAAATCTTTGGAGTATCACATTGAAATTTTTATGAGAATCATAGTGAATCTATTAATTGATTATGGCCATTTACATAAAGTGAGTGCTACCTACTATGTACATGGTTTCTTCAATTTCTTTCAATTTTTTTTTAAATTTTTTCTTTTTAGAATTTTGCATGTGTATGTAAAGTTGCCATTGTATGGTATGCTGACTTATTTTATGTCAACTTGATACAAGCTAAAATCATCTGAGAGGAAGAAACAGTAATTACGAAAATGTCCCCATAAGATTAGGCTGTGGACAAGCCTGTAAGGCTTTTTTTGTAATTAGTGGTGTCGATATGTGAACCCATTTTGTGTGGGGTCACCCCTATAGTTCTGGAGTCTTTAAGAATGCATGAAGAGGAAGGTATTGGGGAACCAGCCACTAAGAAACATCTCTATGGCTTCTGCATCAGCTCCTGACTCTAGGTTTCTACCATGTCTGAATTCCTGTCTTCACTTCTTCCAGTGAGAAACGTGATTAGAAAGAATACACCAAATAAACCCTTTCCTCCCCAACTTGAATTTGGTCATGGTGTTTCATCATAACAGTAGGAACTTGAACTAAGACATGTGGTGAATGAGATGGTTTCCTTCATTTCTTTCTTAGTTTGTCTGTCTTACTATCCGGGAAGGATGTTGGTTTGAGTATGTTAATATAATAACCTGACATTTTGTTAAATATGTTTGTAACCTCTAAAAGATTTCTGGTGCAGTCTTTGGGGGCCACTCATAGAATCATGTATTCTGCAAGTAGAGGTATTTTGACTTATTCTTTTCATACTTATATCCATTTGATTTTCTTTGATTGATCTAGCTAAGACATCAAGAACTATATATTAAAAGGGTGTTCAATGGAGATACTTTGACTTCTTATGATCTTAATGGGAATGTCTCAATTTTTTCTCCATTTAACATGATGATGACTATCAGTTTGTAATAGGCAGCCTTTATTATGCTGAGACAAATTTCTTCTATCACAAGTCTCAAAGATGTATTTATTATCATGGGATGCTGGAGTCATTCAAAGTTCCTTTCAGCATCAATTGAAATGATGATACAGTTTCCATCCTTGAGTTAACTTATGCACTGGTATGTATATTGATTTACATGTGTTGAAATATCCTGGTCTACCTGGAATGAAGCCAACATGATGGCAAATGACTTTTTAAAACTAACTAAAAGTTTCATATCATTTTCATCCTTACCCATCTCCCTTCCAACTCACCCCACTCTTTTCGGGTGTGTTAGTAAATTCAACTTGAAAGAATTATATTGAAAAATAATGACTTTCAAATTTTAAAAAAATGTATAATTGTATGCTTACAAGTGGCACAAAGAAAAAAAATTCAATTCACTTTGATACACAACACAATTTTTTTAAAATATAACTGGGAATATTGCCCACCTGGTAAAACATATTCATCCATGGATATGTCAAGAGGAACAGTCTCAGAAACAGAAACAGACCTGGCAGAATCAGTTAGACTTCTCATAAATTCTTCCTTTTCTATTACAGATAATATCTAAGAGGTTAAAATGGTATCTTTATTATTTAATTATTAAAGAAAGACAAAATAGAATAAAACTATGATTTTAATATTTCTAAATATTCATAATGAGAATTTTATATACTGTAAATGCTTTCAAATACATTGCTAATTATTTTTATAAGTATATTTTATTCTCATAAACTTGCTTACTGATGAATTTCTATCTTTTATATCTATGGTGATTGTTCATGTACATAGTTATTAATATATTCAGTATAATAAAAAGAGAACTATTATTTACTTAAATGTCTATTGTGCACATAGTTTTGACTAAGTGTCACATAATTATATATTCAATGTACTTTTAAATAAACAGGATGTCTGCAATGAAAAAATTCAAAATTGGTACTTCAAATCTGAGGGTTAATAAAAGGAAGCAAAATATTTTTCAAGCTGTGCTCCAATTCTTACAAAGTAGGAACAGAACTAGATAAAATAGACCAATATTATAACTGAATCTAAGAAGAAAGTCTTTCAAAGACATTCTTCATAACATATTTTGGGGGTTTCAACCTGTAAAATGCTAGACTTGACTTTGATATTTCCTGAAATTTTATTCTGTGTTTTTTTCAAAAGTAATACAAAATCTTCCACTTTTCTATATTCTCTGAGGTATTTAAAATAATGTTGTTAAAGTGCTTCTTTCACAAGAAAAACAATCAGCACTATAATATATGCATTTTCTTGATCCAAAAAATGATAAATGCAAGATCAATATTTTACCGTTCTGTGTATATGAACATTTATTTCCCAAATACTTATGATAAATCACTACCTTAATGATTGAAATTTGTATAGTTTTATATAATATGCCAGAGGATACCATGAAATCAAAGACTATTTGCTTAAAATCATCTAATTGAAGTTAATAAGCTAACTTTCAATGTAAGAAAAACAACAAATTCCTAAGTGCAATGTGAGTACTTTCATTTGGATGTCAAACACATACATACCTTCATTAACTGCTCAGAATCCGCTTTTGATTCAGCTGGAGATCCAGTCCTCAAATGCATACGACTGTTAGAAACTGTACCATAACTACAACCTAGAAAAAGGAAAAAAAATCTAATTTCAAATATTAGAATATACGTCAAAACCTCAAAACTTCTAATTACCTTTTATCTTCATTTCTATGAACCACTTTACCAGTAACAGTAACTCCACAGAATAGAGAATAATTATTAAAAAGTTGAAAGAGATTTATCATTATTTTAAAATAAAAGCAATCGTCTAAAGCACTCTATCTTGTTACCATTGTTCATATTCTAGAAGGAGTTTTATTTTCTATGCATATAGAATCATTCTTGCTTGATAATGTGTGACTCAATTCCTGAAAAGACATGGATAAGCAAATCTCCACTCAACTGAGATCGGTAAGTAACCTCACCAAAACGAAACTACATAAATCAAACTTGGTAAACCAACAGGATCATTGAGGTTATTTACATGAATATGGGTAAGTGGTTTCTTACAAAAACAGGAACGATGCAAAAATAGTTCTGTCAACACAGTTCACACCAGCATCACTGATCATCCACACAGTTCACACCAGCATCATTGAGTTCACACCACAATCACTGATCATCAGCACAGTTCACACCAGCACCACCCATCATCAACACAGTTCACATCAGCATCATTGAGGTCACACCACCCTCACTGATCACCCACACAGTTCACACCAGCATCACTGAGTTCACACCAGCACCACTGATCATCAACACAGTTCACACCAGCACCACTGATCATCCACACAGTTCACACCAGTATCACTGGTAGCTTAAGAAAACTGGAACCCTGGATCTCACTATCTGATTTACGATGGGCTCTAATGCTTGGAGTATATCTCTTGGAAGCAACTCAGTTGGTCTCAACCTCTCTGAAGAAGCTTATTGCTCTCTCCATCTCCCAGGCAGCTATGATGACCTGGAGCCTTTTCTGGGCAGTTACACTAGACAGAAACTTTACTAGGCAAGAAGGTTCACCTTAGGATGTCTTTAAGCAGTTTTGAGTTTATGTAAGTTTAAGAAATAAGGGACATAGTGTATTTCAGAAAGTTTTGAAGCTTTGCAGATGGTCAGTTTCTGAGTCCTAGGAAGCCCCTTTTTAGATATTTTGAGTCTTTTTGAACTTCCCACAGGATGGAATATTTCACATCCTTGAGTACTGAGGAGCTTCTTCCAAAATGGAGTATTTTATTTCAAAAGAAATTGCATACATACATTATATACAATGACACATTGATCAGGAATATATCAAGGCTCAATGCTATTTGCTGGAAACTAGCAATAGAATCTTCTATAATATAATGAAATCATTTTACTACACATGCTAATTTAAAATTTTAAAATTACCATGATGAATGATATTAATTTTATTTTATGAGATTTAATTGAATTTTATTTTCTTCTAATTGTAGCTTCAAATGTAATTACACCTGATTTCTTTATTCAATTAATGTATCAAATTTTGTCAGTGTTTTCTAATAGAAAACCACCCTTACAGAGAACTATTCCCATTTACTTTACCAAATACATTTTTCTTCCTTGATATTTACTCACAATCTTTCTGGCATGCATTAAAATGTAATAATTAGAAAGAAAATAACACCATTAACCATATTCTTTTATTATTAACTTTCTGTGCATGATTCAAATTATTTTTTGTCTTCATAAAACTACCATGTATAAAGACAAGCAGGCTCAGTTTCCATTTATTCACCAAGATTGTGATTAGAGCTTCAGGATAAGACTCTACAAGAAAAAACTGGTGTACTAGCATTGACTCTGCACTTCCTAATCCTAGCGAGCAACAATTTCTGCAGCAGTGCAGTTCTGTAATGGGCAGAGTTATCCTTGGGTTTTCATCCTACAGCCTATCCTTTCAGTCTTCGCAAGAATAATGCTACTGATTGTAATAGCTGGTTCTCAAAGATGGTTCTTCAAAAGAACAACTCACCTTGATGTATATGTTCTGTGTACTCACTGAAGACATCAGTGTCTTCTAAGTCCTGAAGAAAGAGAGTCTCTGCAGTTTTACTCTTGTTCTTTATGACATTGATACAGTGAAGAACTGACTCTGGCAATTCAACTAAATCCTGAAATTTGAGTAACAAAAGAATAAGAAAGATTACCAAAAATATATGTCAAATAGCACATCATTCATTTCACACCAAAAACTTTAGCCAACTATGCAAATAGGTAAAAGTGCCTCTATATAATGGGTCTATTTCAGAAAAACATATTTGCTTTAATTTTTCTTTCAATTTCCAGGCAGTTATGTGTTCCTAGAAAATTCTAAGACAAGTGAAGAAGGTTATCAAGTTATTTTCTTTTTTATTAGAGGTATTATGTTTCCAATATCAGTTCTTGATATTTCATTGATATATCACAAATATTTATTATGAAATATGAATAAAACTTTGAAATATTTAAAAAAAAATATTACCTACTACATTATGTAATTACTTAATATGCAATTATCAAATACAGCTGAATTTATGTAACATTATAGAACATCTATCAAAATACTTATGTAAATAAATTTTCAAATATTATAAATACCAAAAATATTGATAATATTATCCTACAAATTAAGTTCATTCCTATGTAAATACCAGTTAGAAAGTATAATACAAAATATACACATAAAATATTCCATACATTTAAATATATTTTAATAACAATCCCAAAACTATCAAATCCCTACATTAGTAGAAAACCTTCCTTAAGGAAGATAAACCACAGTGTGAGTGAGTGACTGGATCTATACAGACATCTGGATACAGAAAATCACATGCTTAATATTATGGGACCAAACAAAGCTTTCTCTCATATTGGGTTTTCATGAGTTAAACAAAAAGCATTTTGCCTTTGTTATAACCAATGAAATACACTGTTAGTTTTAACAATTAAGAACAAGTTCATGCACTTAACTTTCCTCTTTCAGCTACAGAAACACACTAAAATGTATGACATAATACTAAACTAGTCTTGAAAAAAAGTATTTACTCTCCTCCTATCTTCTCTGTCCTTTATTCAATCTTTTGTGATTGCTTCTGCCTGGTAACGAAGTGTTTTGAACACAAATAATACCAGTATTTATATTTATTTATTTATTTATTTATTAGTTTATTTATTTTGGTTTTTCGAGACAAGGTTTCTTTGTGGTTTTGGATTGTACATTCTGTAAAAGATAATTTCAAATCCTTGATTCTTTCATCTTGAATATTATAATTTATTTCCGTGTAATAATATTTGAATTCTACATACTCTGAAGCCAGAGTGTCACCTGAAAGGTTTATTTTGCCTTTGTGTATGAAGCAAATTTTTTTTAAATTGTTTTAGGTACATAATATTCTAGCATTTTTCTCACTTAAATTAGCTATAAAAGAAAGGATATTGTTAAATTTATTTTAAAATTAATATCTAAGTGAAGAATCTTAAATAATGGGAAAAGCAAATCTAAAATTATAGCACAATGGTAGAACATTGGCCTAATATAAGCAAAGCCATGGATGGCAAGACTAAAGGAAAAAAACCTACATAACTCACTGGATATGGAGAATTCAAAATGATGCCTGTCTACAACCTTCACTTCTATGAACGAATAATATCTGTATTACTATAATGTTCTCTGCAGATAAAGGAGAAAAGCAAATGTGAGCCCAGATACAAACTATTTGATATATGATGATGATGATGATGACCTGCTTGCAACATATGCTAGATATATACATAGGTCAGTGCCTTTCGGAGCCTCCATCAGAGAGGCTTCCTCCTGCAGTCAATGAGAAAAATTATAGAGAGGAACATCCAAAAAATATGTGGATAGTGAGAGATCTTGGAACACGCAGTCATAAATGGGATGTCTCCATTAAAGCCCTCCACCAAGAGAACAAGGAACACTGCAGAAGAGAAGTTGGAAAGACTGTAAAAGCCAGTGGGCATGGATCACACCAATTAAACAAGGCCAATGCACATAGAGACTGGCAGCATGCACATGCACATGGCCTGACCCAAATGTGCTCCCAACATTGAGACAGGGAAAAAAAAAAAAACAGTTTCCTAATCCGAAACTTATCTCTAATGAATAACCACTCTCAAATGAAAAATGAGTTCTCTATGATATTGTCCCAGTGGGGGAAACACATCACTCTTTTTTTAATATTTATTTATTATGTATACAATATTCTGTCTGTGTGTATGTCTGCAGATCAGAAGAGGGCACCAGACCTCATTCCAGATGGTTGTGAGCCACCATGTGGTTGCCGGGAATTGAACTCAGGACCTTTGGAAGAGCAGGCAATGCTCTTAACCACTGAGCCATCTCTCCAGCCCCCTAACACATCACTCTTAAGGGCAGGCCCATGCCCATCAGTACAGGGCCAGCACAAAAGATACTCAATGGCATCTTTGGAGGTTATTTGCCTCAAAATTATTTTATCCAGATATTTTTTATAGTCTTATAGGTCCTTTTGCTTTTACTGTGGTTTATGATTTCATGGAATGCCTGTGTATGAAGATGTGTGCGTGTGTACATACATTTTTATGTACTTTTTTGAGACTTTTTCTGTTTGTTTTTTTTGGCTTTATCTTATTTAATTTTATAATTATTATTTAGATGTCTCTTTGTTTCCTAAGAAGAAACAGACGGGGAGTGAATTTTCTAGGACTTAAAGTGGGGAGGGTTTTGGAGGAATTGGGGGAAAGGAAATCATAATCAGAATGCATTGTATCAAAAAATGAATTATAAATAATGAAAAATGAACAGAAAAAGGCTTGTATAATACTCCAGTAAAGGATCAGGGGTCTTTGCAGAAATGAGAGCAGACAGTATGCGAGAGTCAGGAGCAGAGGATGACTGCAATGCAGTGGTGTTTTATAGACACATCAGTGAAGTTGCACACGAGCTCACAGTAGTTGTGACAGTATGCACAAGGTCTGTGCAAGCACAACCCAATCAAAATGCCAGCGAGGAGAGAAGTGATTTGAAGTCTCACCTCTCACTAAGGAGTTACTGGGAACTGATAGCTACTAGGAAAGGAGAGGTAATTTTCTCTAAGAGCATGGCCCTTGTTTGGTGGATCACACTGTATCCAGTGGAAGGGTACACATCCAAGAGCGTAGAGACTGCGCCAATTTTTCATTTTGGGTTTAAAATAAAAGGACATATAGGTGAGTCTGAAGGGGAGGGAGGTGGATCTTGGAGGAAAAGTGATAGAAAAGGATGAACACATTGTATGAAATCAAAATATGAAATTCTCAATGAACTAATAAAAATGAAAAATGTGAAACACTTACAGTATCACTATTACCACTCTCAGTTTCTGATTCTGAATCATTTTCCACCTCATCATTTTCCAAGGAAGAAATGCTGATTTTATCCAATTCAGCTTCTATTTCTTCTCTGAGCTTTGCCTCACTGTCATCATTGTCCTCCATAACTCTTAACAACGAAAACATAGAACTTAAGAAAAGAGTCTAATATGCCTCTAAAAAAATATGGGTTTTGTAATTTGTCACACAATCCAACATGCATGTAGACATTTAACTTAAAACCACTTGTATGGTACCATATCAGGCTAGCTCTACATGATAAGGAATGTGGCCTTGCCTGTTGATTCATTCAATTTTTAAAATATTTGAGCACACTATAGCCAAAACTATTGCTATTCTTTCATTTCTTCAAGAAAAATCACATGGGATTAACAGGCTTATCATCCACAAGTAAGAAATTTCCAGGTAATCTTGTCTTTGAGAATACAGTTCAATAAAAAAAAAATGTTGAACCATTTGGCTCTCTACAGATTAAAAAACACCGAAGAGAAAGTCTCAAATCTATTTCTGAGAGCAATCTATGGCTACCTTGAATTCATTGAGTCCAAATTCTAGTGATTCTGCCCTACACACAGGTGCATGCTCTTGCTAAGGCAGCACCCAGTAAGAGATAATGCACAGTGTATAATCTAAAATTTACTGTTTAATTCTTTAATACTTGAAATGGATATTGATTAGATAGTAATATGTCTTTATATCTTCATCATCACCCACCACCTCCATCACCACCACCATAATGATGTCTCCGATGCTCAGGGCTGTGGCAGGCCAAGTATTAGAGAATAAACCCTGAATTGATCTTTGGGAGAAATTAACAGGCTAAAGATTTTGAAGTCATTGTTTACATGAGAACACTAATGTTCTAAAAGGCTACTTAACCATCGAAAACCATTATGCTAATAAATAATGGGGACAGGGCCATGACTCAGAGATGCTGAGCACAAAGTCAGTGATCTTCTCACTATTAAAGAGCCTTCCAAGCAAAAATCATTTCCCCAGGAGTCTCTCTGTATAATGCCTTTTCCAATAATATTGAAAACTCTATGCCATAAATAACCTATCAAAAAGTTAATCTGTTGCTTTTGATAAACATGTTTTAATAATAAAATAGAGTAACATAGAAATCAAAATATGAGTACACCATATATACTAAAGATAAAATCTGAAACAATTTTTAGTTTTGATCTAAGTATTCACATGTCCATGAACATGTGTTTAGGTTGTAATGAATTACATGTTTGCATGCTATTTGGGCTTTTCATTTTATTGGGAGTCCCGGAAGGGGCTGAAGGTTTGAAAATGAACTGGTTGGCTCTCATTTTCTCCCCTACAACAGTCTCACAAATATTTCCTATTCCTTAAGGTCTTAGACGTTCTTGTTCTTTCTTTTCTTCTCCTTTCCTTCTTTTCCTTCTTTTTCTCACTAAACTTGGATTAACTTAAATGTTAATCTATTGCATGCAATCAAAGCCCCATTGTGTGCTTCATTTACGACTGACTGAACAGATCTCGGGATCTTCGTCTTTAAAGTCCAAATACTAAAGAAAATGAAATGAAACATTTGCATAGGTCTTTGTAGGACATTCTTTTTACTACATACTGTTGGAAGAAGACCCGTAGCGAGGCAGTTTCCTCCAACATAAAACTGCCTATCATGCGTGGAAGTTCCTTACGACACAGAACATAAAGAAAGGTATAACATTCCATCCTGAAAGGAAATGTTCTAAGACAGAATGTTCTAAGGGGAAGGGAGACATTCCACCCTGCAGGGAGGGACGCTGAATTCAGTAAGTAAACTACTGGAAGGCTTCCAGAGAGTCCAGTACCAGAATATAGTCACTAGGCTCCTCCCTCCTCAGGCATCTTACCGAGAGGAGTCACTCTGGACAAGGAAAGCTGCCTAACAGAGGCTCAGATCAGTCACCTGGAAGAAGCAGAGAGAACCCGCTCAGCAGCCTGAGTCCAACTTGTTTGAGCTTCCTTCCAACTCTACAGTGTGCTTCATGTTTCCAGGGTTGGGAGCTATGTCATGCTGGAGTGGGTTTTTGGTGACCCAGCTGCCGTTCAGTTAGTTTTGAAATACCTCCTTAAACATATTCCTGTCAGTAACCCCAATAAAGCTAAAACGTTCCTCGAGTTGGATTTTGGTGGTACCTCAACTTTGGTTTGTCATAGGTTCCCCATGTGGGGCAAGTGGGCATTTGTTCAACTCTCCCCAGGAATAGTGTCTCACAAGGAAGCTGATCTTCAAAATATAAACATTCTTCCAATGCCCTAAATCAGGCTTGGGCACCTACTGAATTGTGTCCCACTCTGTATTCCTTGTACATATTGCCTCACCGTACACGTTACTACTATGCACGGCCCTCCACATAATCATGGACTGGTATCTAAAATGCTAAGAGAGGGAAACATAAAAGCATGTTCTTGCCTCTCCTTCAGCTATGGACATCACATATCTTTCTTCCCCATAAATGGTTTCAAAACTTTTCGCTGTGTTGCCCGAGAAATGAGAACTTAAATTTACACCTAGTCAGAAAAGAATTCCTCAGTTAAGATCCTAGTGTCAGTAAATGACCCAAGACGACCTCGAGTTGATAATGAACCACACGGGCTCTCTTCCTGCCTAAAAAAAAAAAAAAAAAAAAAGATTAAGGGACTCTCTCCGCCCTCCACGGTCTGGAACAGGAAAACGTTCTGGGGAAAGTAACAACAGCGAAATCATTACATATGGGTAATAAGGAAAGGGGAAGGTAGATGGGAAGAAAAGAATTACCAGTTGAGGTGGAGTGTGGTCGAGAGGAGTGTGACAGTCTCTCTAACTTCTCAAAAAGAATTTCAACTTTGGAGAGAGCTAGGAAAACCTTGAAAGGAAAGGGCTGAAGTCCTGAGCAGCCCCCGCGCACCCTGTCCTCGAGCCCGTCCTGCAGATAGGGCCGGTAGGTGCTCTGTCCACCAGACGGAGCGCACCCAGGCTGGCGACCACAGCGGACCCTTCGCACGCACCCTTCTCACTCACCAGTGCTAACTGGGCTTCCTGGGAGCCAGCGCCCCCAGCCTCTCAACAAACCGCAACCATAGCAACAGCCTATCCAGAGCCGGCTGAGCAGCCTTTCTTTACAGGTGCCCAAACAGGACAAACAACTTTGATTCTAATTCAGCAAGGTCACTGCATTTTGGGACCGGGAGGAGGGATTCATTTTTTTTTCCTTGTAGGTAGCTATTTTTATAAGTTGGGAATTTTACTAACGACGATATGGCATTTGTTATAATTATTCAAGTAGAGTAGAGGTGTCAGGAATCATCTCCTGGGATAGCTGTATAGACATTGTTTCTTCTACAAAGCTATTTAAAAAGTGATTTGTGAGGCTGAAGTGTGGAGAAGGAACCAATAAATAGTTTGCTGCCGTGACAATAGTTTTTTTTCAAGAATGAAAGAATTATCAGTTGTCAGTTAATGAATTGCTAAAAGTCTTTAATCGCAAGTGTGTGTGGTGTAGCAAATTTGAAAAAAAAAATATTCTGTATCATACGAAAATTACTGTAAAATATTCAGAATCCATTCAATACAAACCCTGAAATTCAATGTGTTCTTTAAAAAAAGGTGGCTAAGTGTCTTTTGCAGAGCAACTATGAGCTTTTATAAAATGCATTATTTTAATAACGATTTAATTTTTAAAAGTTTGCAAATGAGCCATTATATTCTAAAAAGAAGTGTTTAAATGCAACAGTGAAAGTTATCTGCAAGGCGATATCCAAATGCAAACATTTCTTGTGTCTCTGAAAGAAAGCAAACAGACAGTTTGCTCACTGATAACAGTGAGGTTTAATTACACCAACATAACTAAGAAAATAGTGAGAGAGGAGCAGCTATTTTCTACTGAAAAACCACATTAGTACTTTTCCAGAAAGATAATAACTTAACAATCCATGGTTTAAGAATTAATAAATTTAAGGTATTTTTTAATCAAAATCCATGCTCAGCATTCATTTATTCCTTCTTATTACTAATTTATAGACTATTGCAACATTTATTGAAAATACTTGAGTTAGCATATTGAGTTTCATGTGTTAAAAACATTTTAATATTATTTTTGTTTGTAATTATCAAACCCTTGACATTTCTATAAAAACCATTTCTTCCTTTAATAATACATTTCAGCTTACTTTTAAGTAGATAATTTTAGGAAAGTACTGATTTTGAAAACTCCCATACTAATTTGTCAAAAAAATCATATAAAATATATACAAAGCCTTTCTGAAGATGATGATACTTGGAATGTTAAGGGTTTATTATCATTTTATGTTTATGGATCTTGGCCTGCACATATGTCTTTGAACTATGCACATGCTCGATGTCTGAAGAGGGTAGAAGAAGGAGTCCGATTCCCCAGAACTGAAGTGATAGTTGTGATCCTCCATGTGGGTGCTGGGAACTGAACCTGGGTTCTTTGCAAGATGAGAGCTCTTATTCACTCAACCACCTCTCCAGCCCAAAAATAGAGATCTTACAATCAGATGTTTTCTTATGATTAATTTAGAAGAAAATCATTGCTCTAAGAATTAGTGTTAATTAAAATAGAACATTATCTACAAACAGATACAAACTACAACAAATATATAAAACAGCTGCAGGTTAGAAACAGTATATTCTGTTGCTTCTAAACTATGTTTGGTTTAGTAGAAACACCATTAGCTGAAAAAAAAATCTTCCTAGAAAAACATAGCGTCATTTTGAGTATGCTAGTTTAACTCAGCAACCTGTGGGTGGCAACCACTTTTGCAAACCTCTGCTCCAAAAATATTTAGATTATGATTCATAACAGTAACAAAGTTGCAGTTATGATGTAGCAGTAAAGATAATTTTCTAGTTTGGGTCACCAAAACTTGAGTAGCTATACTAAAGTGCCAGAGCAATAGGGATGTTAGTTAAGATCTACTGGTTTAGCTTATTCATAACCTTTTTACCTTGAATGGCTACTTTAAAAAAAATTGAATAGCTAACACTACTTCATTGAATATCATTCCCAGTGTGATTTATGGAAACCTACAAGCCCACTACAGTATATTCCCTTATGAGAACAGGAAGTCACTTATTTGTTAAAATAATGAAAAGATGAAAGAAATCTGCTTGTTACCCAATAGGAATAATATTTCTTTAAAATGATGAATGATGTATTTAAAAGAATTCAAGTAAACCCATACTTATTACCCTGTATAAAAGTCTACTCCAAGCGGATCAAGGATGCACTTCAATCAGACGTACTAAACCTGATAGAAGAAAAAGTGGAGAAGAACCTTGAACTCCTTGGCACAGGAAAAGACTTCCTGAACAGAACACTGTGAGGACAGGCCCTGAAGTTTGACAATAAATGGGGACTCATGAAACTGAGAAGCGTTGCATGGCGAAGGAGCCTGACATTTGAATGTATGTTCAATGTCATATAATCTGACATTTGAACGTATGTTCAATGTCATATAATCCTAGCAGCCTATAGCATGGCAAGAGACGTTTACCAACTACACACCTGATAGAGAGATAATATCCAAAAACATGGAAAGAATCCAAGAAACTGTCAAGACATAAATAACTGAATTAAAAATGACGTACAAATCCAAGCAGAACTCTAAACAGAGGGAAATGACATGGCCGAGAAACACTTAAAGAAATGTCCAACATCCTTAGCCACCAGGGAAATACTAGTCAAAACTACTTTGAGATTCTGTATTTTACCTGTCAGAGTGTCTAAGACCAACGACACAAATGGTATCTCATGATTGCCAGGATGTGGAAAACTCATACTTTGCTGGTTAAAAAATATTTAATTGAAATGTCTGTAAACTTGTTTATTTCCTTATATTTTATAATAAAGTAATTTATAGGCTAGGTAAAAAGTTCAGTTCATCCACTCATTGATTAGTATTAGATGTCCGCTGAGTACTTACTGTATGCTAGACTTGGATGCTATTGTACAGAAGGTTTCTATCTAGGCTAAATACCTGGGAACTTCATGTGAGAAGAGACAGATGAATAGGGAAAATAGAGACAAGTCAAATAGAAATTGAAGAAAGACATCAAAACTGGGATTTGAGTGAGCGGGACTAAAAGAAAAACCAGGCAGAGGTGAAAGGTTAGAGAAACGTTAAGGAAAGCTCCAGCAAGGGACTAGAAGTATGTTAATACTGAAACTAAACAACAAACATTCTTACTTTTAAAAAACGAGTGAAAGTTCAACATTAAACCTTCCATTCTTCAAATGCTTCCCTAGAAAAGACAAGGCAAAGTAACAGCAAAAACAAAACAAAAAGAAAACAAGTCATTCAAGATAGCTTCCTCATAGTTGGAGACAAAGAAATATACTGACAATTAGTACAGAGAAACAACAAGCAAAACAGACCAGAGTCAGCAGAGTTAGAAAGTTGACATCTGAGACCCACATCCAGACTCTCTACAAGAGAGAGTCCAAATGGGATGTCTCCATCAAATTTCTCTTTTAAGAGTTCATTGGACCCCAAGGAAGAGGAGATAGAAAGAGAGTAAGAGCCAGAAGGGATGTACGTCACGTGGAGAACAAGGGCCTCTAAGTTAGCTAAGCGAAAAGCATATGAATTGATAGAGACCAAAACAGAAAGAACACAGACTATATAGGTTTATACCAGGTCCCCTGCATATACACTTTTAGCTTAATATTTTTATGGGACTCCTGAGTGTGAGAACAAGTGAGTCTCTGATTCTTGCACCTGTTTTGGGGCTTTCTCCTTTTGTTGGGTTGCCTTTTCCAACTTCGTTATGGAAGCTTATTTTAATTTATTTTGACACGTTTGGTTGCTGTCATTTAGAAGGCTGTTCTTTTCTAATGAGAGACAGAAAGGGACTGGACCCAGAAAGAAAGAGAGGTGGGGTGGAGCCAGGAGGAGGAGGGAGAGGGGAAACTACAATCAAAATATACTGTGTAATAAAAGAATTTTTTTTCAAAGAAAGGGAAAAATGAAAATAAGAAGAAAAGAAGGTTGATATCTGGTTGACTTTCTAATAAAAACTGTGGTCATCTTTTCAAAGTTATCAATACAAAGAGAAGAAAGGATGTTGAAGAACAACAAAATGGTAATTTTAAAATATCTTCATCTCATTAATGGTGTTTTATATATAAGAATCTTTATAAGTAGTTGGCATGGAAAATGTAATTTATTTTATAGACAGTTATTACAAAGTAGAATTGAGTCTTTGTATGTATTTGAACTTTTATCCCTGAGATTTGATGCATTCATGGGATTTGATTTTATTTCTGGCTCTTATTGGAGTGAAATAACTTTTTAAACAACTTTGAATATGTATGTTTTTTTCTTTCTTGAAACCAAGGAAACAATTTCATACACGATTTTTTCAGCAGGTGGCAGTATTTCTCCAAACTTCATGAAGTATGGTCCACCATCTTACTAAGGAATAAGACTGAAGTGTGAGACCATAGTGTAGGAAGAACGTAAATAGGTAGTCTCAGGAAATATCGCCAAACAAAGGAAATGAGAAAAAAAGAACAAAACTGAACTGCTGTGCTAATTGTGGGTTATTTAGAAATCTGAAGACATCAAAGATAATAGAGCTCGATATAATCACAATGATCATGATATGTGTGTGTGTATCTATATATTTAACAATTTGTTCCCATGACATGGTTAAAACAAACTGTAGCAAACCACAGCTTCAAAAGCATTAATTACTGAATACCTTTCGTTTATAAAATATTTACAATATTTTAAGCCATCTTTGTAATGTGTATTGTTCCCTGTGTCAAGAATTTAGGAGCAAATAGACTGTGATTTTTCTCCATACACATATAATTGTCAAAAGAGAAGCAATGCTTGTTTCAAGTGCAGAGTGCCTGACTTGTAGATATTTGTGACTGGCGACCCTATTCAGTAGCAAAGATATAGAACTTACCTACTTGCCCAGTAAACCACACTGAATCCCTCTACTAACAACATATATGGGTGGCGATACTATAAAGTATAACATTTTCCTTACTTAATATCAAAAAAGACAAAATATAGGAAAGGAAAAATCAAATGGAAATCTCACTATGAAATGAGGCATTGAAAATGTTGAGTACTGGTAAACTGCAGGCTTATTAAATGTGTCGTCTTTGCTCCTTCTGCTTGTATACTTTGCTTACAGTAAAGCACTTGTGACATCTGACTACAGACTTGTGATTCTCCTTTCCATGATAATAATATTTTTGCACTAGCTGGAAATTGAAGGTGAGCCAAATGCTGGACTCAATGCTTCCCACCCAAAATTTAATTTAATAGTACAGCTCTTCAAGTGGAACAAGAATCATTTTCACCTTTTCTTCTCCATGCCGCATTATTAAGGAGTTGGCAGCCAATTTTTATGAATCCTACTGTAGCTCATTATAAAAATCCCCTGAAAAGGAATCCATTATGTTCCGTAAAAGATGAAGAAAACACACTAACCCCGTGTTCAAGTCACTCTGTAAAATCCTGATTACAGTAATTCCTTTCCCTCTCTTTACCAACAATTTTCAACTAATTTACCTCATTTTAAATTAGTTTTCTCTTACCCTTTTCAGACATAATAGCACCTTGTTGGTAGGGCCCTGTCTATCTTCTGCTACTTTGATAAATGCCCCATAACCTTGAGTGTGTATCATTTGTCCTACCATCTTCCATAGGACCCTGAATAGCTAAAGGGAAAATTTAACCAATTCGTTTGCTTATTAAAGCTCCTTTCTGATGCCTCAATGCTTTCTATCACTCGTTTGCCAAATGTTGCACTATTTTGTGATGGACAAAGAATTGATCAAGGAGTTCCTGTCTATAAGTTGACAACTAACGGAGGGGAACTGGAGAAATGCATCTTTGCTCCATGAAAAAACAAACAAACAAAACAAAAAAAAAAAAAACACAACTCAACAAAGAATCTTTCCTAAGAAAATTTCCTCTGTTAATTTTTTCCCTCTTTTTAAAAAGATTTTTTTATTTTTATTTCATATGCATTAGTGTTTTTTTGTTTTTTGTTTTTTGCATTAGTGTTTTTTCCTGAATGTGTGTTTGGAACTGGAGATAGAGAGAATTGTAGCCACCTTGTGGATGCTGGAGACAGAGCCTGTGTCCTCTGGAAGAACAGCCAGTGCTCTTAAAGGCTGAGCCATCACTTCAGCCCCTCCGGTAGTTGTCAGCTTATAGTCAACAGTTACCCATTTCCAAGGGTAACTGTATCTGGAGAGTATATAAAAGTCAGTGATCAATGAAGCTTAGCTCAAAAAAAAAAAAAAAAGGAAAAAGGAAAAAAAGTCCTTACACAATACTCCTTTACTCTGTCACACCACCCTGTGAAAATCTCACTCAAACTGAAGTCACCATTAGTAATTCAGAAGAGAAGTTAAGTGCCAATAGGGATAAATTTCATCATCTGTTCACTCTATCGTCTTCTATTATAAATAATTGAAGACAATCAGTAGTGCTAAGCTAAATATGAACCATATTTCAAACCATGTGGGACTTAGGTCATTTTCATATACTCAGGCAATATATATATATAAATTTTTTAGTCAAATTTATTTTAAGTTACAGTCAGCATTCCATCAACCAGATTGGGAATTTTATTGTGGTCGTTCTGTCCTTTCATGATAAGAGCATACTGACATCCTTTTGTGTGGCACGGAAAGTCTGGGTGGCCATTCTCTAGCCTGACTGTCACTTACATGGGTATCTGTGAAAACAACTATACTACCTGTCCTTTCAAGTCTATTTATTGTGCTGCTTGGGTGGTCTACAGTGGCAAAAACAGGATGACTATTTATCCAGTGTGTGGCTGAATAGCCAGCACAGTACTGCTTCTGTGATGGATTAGCAAATGATCATGACCTCAACTCCTTTCCTGAAGTGTTCATCCCATTAAATTCAGAATAATCAGTGACACCACATACAAAAGCTGACACGATGGAGGGATCAGTTGCTATCTATAATTAGCATTTGCTACTGATGAGCAGGGAGAAGGGAAATTGGAGGGGAAGAGCTATGTTGTGCACTGGAGATGGGGCACGGTGGGGGAGAGGCTGCAGCAGTTATTCTGCTGCAGAGCAGGGAATGAGCTTCTGGGTTGCATTTGCATAGCTGCGGGAAAGATGACCATCTGCAGATGCCTACCTGTGTCTCTGGTCCCTGTCTATAAAAGAAGATTTTATGAACAGTCTGTTACTTATATGCACTTTGATTTCCCCAGAATGAATTAAAAGCTAAACTGAACTGTAAATCCACTTTCTTCACTATAGCAATATACAAGGGAAAAATTTATTTTAAATAAAAATTAATGTTGAGCACAGAATAGATAAAAATCCTCTTTCTATTATTATGATCTTTAGTGTATTAACAAAGATATGTTACTAAGTTTAATTTGTATGCATTGGATAATTATAGCACTAGCCTCATCTACCTATTTTAGTTTTCAATATTCAAAGGTATCTTAAAACAATGAGAAATCATTAGACCACTGGTAGATGTATCCACCTTTAGAACTCTAAGTTTTCTGTAAATAAAAGCAAATAGGTAAATTCTCTGAATTTGTCTTCTCACTCATAGAATAGGAGCTATGTCTGTTCCTTTTTTCTTATATGTGATTCTATGTAGGATCTAATTAGAAGTTAATAATGAAAACCATGTGACTTTTAGATGCTTATTGAAGTTATGATCATCAAGTTTTGAAGTAGCAGTCATCCCTCTCCTCTGCAATTTAGATTTGATGTGTCTCCTGAAGACTGCAATATTCAGAAGCAGTATCTTTTCTTCATCCATTGCAAAGTTCCTAGCTGTGACCCCCAAAGTAAAAACCTGGCAAGAGGAAAGCCTAGCCAATTTACCTACCCAAAGTTTACTGACCATATGTTAAAGGTGGCTGACCAATTAATGTGGTCAGGTTCCAAGGAAAACTAATTTTGAGGACAGTATTCAGAAGTGTAGTTGGAGGACAAAGGTGTCTGATCTAATGACAACAGTTTGGGTTATTTTTAAAGGCTGTTATTTGTAATCTTTGATTCTGGGTGTTGTTAGCATTTATGCATTTACACCTGTCTGCCTTCAGGAACCTAGCAATGTCCGCAGCAGCAGCAAGATGTGACACTGTTTACGCTGTCAGGAGTCCTGAACTCTCCCTATGCACATGAACTGTAGCTCTTTATAAAAAAGCAAGGGCTTCCTCTTCTCACTCTCTCTCTCTCCTCCTCCCACCCTCACTCAGTGGCTGCCTCTGCGGTCCACTCCCACCATCCAATAAACATCTCAAGTCAGTCTTATTGCATGATATGACATTGGTGCCCCTTGACGCCAACCCACCAAGGTACTTTCTGCCCATGAATCATTACAGGTGTAGTCTAGTCTCTCTGCAATAAGAGTTTGGTGACCTCTCTCAAGAGCTAGGTCTTTTCTGACCTGCTTCAGAAGCAAGACGCATTCAGAGTCGCTCTTCTGCTTTCAGTGGTATTATTCTCAATTTTCCATAAAGTAATACATTGAGCATGTGAGGATGTTATATTCTTGGACATCGGATTCTGAATACCACAAGAGAATATTTGATAAATCATAAAAATAATTTTTATTTGATATATATGTGTTCTTCTTAGTTTTTTTTTTTTTTTTTTTTTTTTTTTTTTTTTTTTTTTTTTTTTTTTTTTTTTTTGCTGTGGTGAAACACCATGACCAAAAGCAAGCTGGAGAAGAAAGGGTTTATTTTGCTTGTATGTCTATTCACTGTTTATCATTAAGGGGTCACAGGACAGCAACTCAAACAAGTGCAGGAACCTGGAAACAGAAGCTGAGGCAGAGGCCAAGGAAGGATACCTATTATTATTAGCTTTCTCAGCCTGGTTTTACAGAGAACAGGATCATCAGCCCAGAAGTGGTCCCACCCACAAGAGGTTGGACAGGGGTCTCCCATCAATCACTAATTAAGAAAATGCCCCACAAAACAATCGTATAGAGGAACTTATTTTCTTAATTGTAGTTACCTACTCTCAGAAGACTTTAGCCTGTGACAAATTAACATAAAACTAGCTAGCACAATGTCAAAGTTTTAATTTCATATTTTGATTAAGGAGCGAACTGGTAAAACCAAGATACTCACTCTGGAGAATCCAAAACATGGTGCTTACACATGCCATCACTTAACAGAACAGACCCAGGATGGGAAGAGCTAATTTCACATTCTCTCATTCTCTGTCTCCATGTCTCTCTTACACACTCACATACACACACACACACACACACACACCTATGAATAACTTGGATGATCATAGCTTTCTACAACTTGCAATGTTTAGCAAGTTAATCGATAAAACAAGAGGAGAGAGGCACCCAGTTGATCCATTAAAGAACCCTAAAGTTTGTTTGAACACACCTGGAGGCCATGAAAAGAATTCTCAGTCAACAGTTTTGTTCGATTTGTAAGTCTTTTACAATTTTCCCTAAAAGAAATGACTAAAATCAGTTGTGAAATCCAGTGATTCAGAATATTCACTTCATTGGATTCTCTCTGACAGTGAACTTAACTTCACAGTTTTCTATACATGGAGAAGTGAAGACCAAAACCCTGACTCATCCATTGACTGCTGAGAAGAGGTTCAGGGGAAAAAAAAACAAAAACATTTAGAAATAAGAGTCTCTCACATTGAGCCCTCTTTTCTGAGGAGGCATTGGGAAAATTTCCATAAAGTTTTTACTTTCAACTCGGTATTAACAACATCCCTGATTGTGACATAACCAAACTGGCTTTAGTCATTTCTGAGTATGGGTCTAAAAGCCCAAAGATAAACCCAAGTGGGGGAATGAACGTCTTACAGAAAACAGGAAGATGAAGTATCATGATGGCCACAGAAAGCTGGGGTATTAATCTCAGGGACAAAACATTGATTTATGTGCGCAAGGCGCTGGGTTTGATATTCAGCGCCACACAAGAAAGGGTAACCCTAGGAGAAGGACAGAAACAAAAGGCAAGTTGCAAGAGGGATAGGTCAAGAAAATATCACATATGACAGAGTCTATATTCGAATCTATGGAATCTTTCACACTTTGCAATATATAAGTTATTATTTTTTTGTTTAGCAAACTAAATAGCAAATGTATTTTCAGAGAATTAAATGTAATTGCAACTTCTCTCTGCTCACTTTCACTTGATGGGTGTGATATTATATTTATTGCTTTTTCAAATTGCATTGCAGTATGGGAAAAGGACTGAACCATATTGAATTGATAATAAACAGAAATGTAATTCTATGTGAGGCATAACCATTACAAAAGGGATACTAGTGTACATTCCCTAATACAGTCAGCATGATGTGTAGGTTTGCTGGAATAAGCTACTAAATCAGAGCTCTGTCTCAGATGTGCTATATTAGTCATTCAACTCTTCCTAAACTTACCTTATGCACCCTGCAGTATAATAGTCATTCCATTCTCCTAAACTATCGGTCCAAATTGTAGCTGGCGCAGTACAGATGTTGAAACTTCCACTAAGAACTTTAAAGAGCAGTGAAATGCCTACTTCACCCATCCCTCTCAGATGAAAGACTTTAAGCTGCCTTTGAGGATGTTGCCTTTAAAAATTTAAAAAAGAAATGCAAAAGCTATTTCTTTGGCATATTCTTAACACATTTTGATAGGATTCTAAGATCATCAGTGGAAATAAGGCAGGCATTTCTTAGACTTTCCTGTGATTGTTCTTATTAATTTATTTTTATTTTTTGGTTCTTGGTAGCAGTTTTTATACAACACAAAACTGAGAATAAATCTTGCATTATTCCTAAGAAATAGGAATGTACTAAATCTCTTTTTATCTACTGCAGCAAGGGTGACAGAAGCTTTAGTTAAATATAGAACGACTTCTATAATTAGGAGCAAATATGGCTCAGGTGATTCCCTGTATGATATTCTGGTCAGAAACATACTTGAAATCTATTCAAACCAAGCTCTTTTTTTACCCTGTACTGAAATAAGACAATATGCAAATGTAATAATTTCATCCAATCACGGCCTGCTTCTAGAACCTTAGCTCTAATTGACAGCAGCAGTTGCAGCAACAATGTAACAAATTAAACAAAAATATTCTTGTTTATTTCATTAAACTCCAGGGAAGTAATAAATTCAATTTCCTTCATCACAAAGCACTTCAATATGCACCGGGATTACATAAAACAGGAAAATGTTGAATATTTTAAGAAGAAAATTAATAGAACTTTTTGTTCCTAGCAACAGTATCATGACCAACATTATTATACTGACTGGCTCTAGAAAAAGAACAAAGTCAATTCAGAACAGGTGCTTTGTAATGGCACAAATAATACATTAAGGGGATGGTTTTTTGAAGAGCTTCTGAATGTGACTTACCGAGGGGTAAAAATTATTAGCCAAGCACCTCATGCTGATGAGGATGTGGAGTTAGGGGAACATCTATTCATTACTTGTAAGAGTAAAAAATTGAACAGTCACTATGAAAACCAGTGTGGTTGTTTCTCAGGAAGATGGGAATTTATCTTCCTCAAGATCCAGCTATACCACTCTTGGGCAGATCCCTGAAGGATGCTTCATCCTGCCACAGAGCAACTTGCTCAGTCATGTTCATTTGCTATTCTATCCAAAGTAACTAGAAATAAGAAACATTCTAGATGTCTCTCAACAGAAGAATGGACAAAGAAAATATGGTATGTTTACATCGTGGTGTATTACTCAGCCATTTTAAAAAAGAAAAGATGACATAAAATTTGCAGACAAATTATGGAACTAAAAAAAAAATCATCCTGAGTGATTTATTACAGACTAAGGAAGACAAATAAGATGTGTGTTCACTTACATGTGGATATTAGTTGTTAAGTATAAAATAACTAGTTATAATCCATAGAACCACACAGGATATGCTAAGGGTCTCTAAGGTTGACCAGGTTCAGAGACTTGCTGGAATGACTCACCAAACAAGACACCGCTTTATGCATAAGTAAGATTTATTACAATGAAAGGAAACATGCAAATACCCATCAAAACCAACAAGTGAATAGGATAAAGCCAAGATAAAACCAACTATCCCTTTGTGAGAGTCCTCTGCCAGTGGATTCTCATAGGGTATGTATTATTTATTAGAAATAACTTGCCATGGCAATGACTAGCTTTGTTTCACAGAAGCTTATTCTAGGCTTGCATACATCAATATTTTTATTGGGGACTAGTCACATGGATACATTCTGCCTGCCTTGTATACAAATTTGCTTTGTATATTAGCTTCTTGATGTGCCCTTAGCAACTAACACATAATCATTGCTTCGTTTTTCTATTGCATCCCTTTATCAAATCATTCAGAATCAATCTGAGCATAGTGGGTTTATCAAAACACATCTGCTGCTTCTGCCTACATGTTTACTCATTCTGTTTCCATGGCCTTAAGTACCTCCTTTCACATCTCCCATTGGCAGACTCCTTTTAAGTATCATGGAGAAGCAGACAAGTTGAGTGGTGGTGTTTTATGAACGTTTAATCCTCATAATTAATATTGTGGAAACTTTGTACTCAAGGTCATATACCAGCAACATTGGGACAGCCAATCACTATGATACATACAGAGTAAAACCCTACATCTAAGATGCAGAAAACAATGAGGAATTGGAGGACCAGGAAACCTAAACATCATTGTTTCTTAAAGATATGATAGGAACATTACACCCATAACATCTTTAATACATGGCTGCATAAAGAAGACATGGAAACACCAGTTGACATTTAATGTGGATGGGGGAAATTTCATATGGTTTCACCCCTAGATAGAGAACTGATACACAATACAGTAGTTAAAGCAGCTTTCTGTATATGAAATTTACATTGCTTTTTTAAGTTTTGATTTTTTAAAATGTTTATTTATCTCTTATTTTATGTGTATATATGCAAGATTGCATGAACTTATGTGTCTCCCATGCTTGCAGAATCCTGTAGAGAAGGGGATATTGGAATCCCCAGAACTGGAAACACATAGAGTTTTGAGCAGATAGTCAGTTCAAGGATGGAGCTGAGACTTCTAGCAGCCAGTGCTTAGTCCCCAAGCCATCTTTCCAGCCCTATGCTATTTTTCTTATTGATAAAAATGAACAATGCATAAAATTCTAGTGAAAGTAAGATGCTTCCTATAAAAAAATCACAAGACTATCTGCAAAGTAGGTTCGAGCAAAATATCAGGACATAAAAAAAATTTACAGAAAAGTTGGATTTCACTTTTCTGTAAAGTGTATTTGTTCTACCTTGACCAAAGGTCAGAGAGTTCAAGTCCATTCTTGCTTTCTCAAGGTTATGACAGGAGGTTTGACCCAAGATGTGGTCATCTACAAGAGGATGCTTGGCCTAGGGTGTGGTCCCTGCATGTGCTGCCTAAACAACAGAATACTTGACTCAAGATATAGCTACTTGATGTTTCGGATACTGAAGAGCTAATTACTTTGTTTCTTGTTTGTATCATGGTAAAGAAGTCTTGCCTTCTTGCCCCCTTTTGGATTAGGGTATATAAATATATGGAAAATAAACCACAGACAAATTCAGTATTCACTGGGTTGCCCTCCTGACTCTGTCCTGTGACTCTGTGTATTTCTTTTTGTGTCTCTTTTTTTGCCTAAAATTTCTATACCACACATCCCTATCCTGAAACATATGAACCCGTCGAGGCTGGACCCCTGCAGATGTCCCAAAATGGAACCTGACACAGAAAAATCTTAGTTTGTTTTTTAAGAAGATAGAAAATGACCTGTAAATAAGAAGGGATTTTATATTTGTATCAAGTTTCCATAAAATGTTTCATCCATTGAACATAGTCCTATTAATATTCTCTTTCATCATTTACATTTGTGTGCTTCTGTAAATTACTGTGTCTCTTAGTATCCTGCTTTCGGTAGAGCGAGAAAGAGAGAGAGAGAGTAGCAAGATGCACAACAGAGCCTCTGAGTTCTCCATTCAGTACTGCAGCCAATGAACACTGTTCCCAGTTTCGTTTTCCTCATGACCACAATCACAGGACACACTTAAGGGGCCTGACTCTCACTTATACTTTATTCTTCATTTGCTATTTTAAAAAAAATCCCTTGATCTGGGATTAAAGGATCTGTAAAAGCCGAAAGCTAATTTTCAGAATCATTTTTTATTACTTATACATGAGCCTATAATATTTGATATGCACAAAGGAGATTGGCAAATAAATACCTAAAGACTGTTGGCACCATTAGTAGCTTTGAACTGAGATAGACTGGATTTTGGCACGCTATCAGATAAATTAATGATTTGCCTCAAAACCTTTTATCCACATATATAGATATCATAGATGCATATCTGTCTGTCTGTCTACCTACCTACATGTCCATCCATCCATCCATCCATCCATCCATCCATCCATCCATCTATCATCTATCTATCTATCTATCTATCTATCTATCTATCTATCTATCTATCTATCTTTTTTATTTTTTATTTTTGGTTTTTCTAGACAGGGTTTCTCTGTGGCTTTGGAGCCTGTCCTGGAACTAGCTCTGTAGACCAGGCTGGTCTCGAACTCACAGAGATCCACCTGCCTCTGCCTCCCGAGTGCTGGGATTAAAGGCGTGCGCCACCACCGCCTGCCTCATCTATCTATCTTACGCACTCTGATAAAACTAAATTTTCTGGCATCTCTTAAGGCAAATGTGGCAATACGGATTTAAATAGAAGTAACAGTCTCAGCTAATAGGTCATTCTTACAAGAAATTAGGCTCTTTTCACTTTCTTCCTATTTTCAAGGATTAAAGTATAGGTGTGATAATGAATTTTGTTTTGTTCTACAGAGGGAAATCATACTTTGGGGATGTAAGAGCAACAAAATGGAAATTTAGGACTCAAACATACAGTGAAAGTGATATCCTGATCAGGAACACTGACTCATACAGCTTTCTCAAAGAGAAATTAAGTACTTCTTTTATACAGTTGATATATATATATATCAACTGTATATATATATACATACATATATATGCATATATATGTATGTATGTATATATATATATATTTCCCTGTTGGGAAATGTGAACTTATACAGCCACTGTGGAAATCAGTATGGGGGGTTCTGAGAAACACTAAAAGTAGTATCTTATGATCCACCTATAGCCCTTGTGGCAATATTCAAGTGCCCTTATCTCCTACCATAGGGATACTTGCAAATCCACGTTTATTTCTGGTCTATTCACAATAGCTAGAATTAGTCTAACTCGATGTTATTTATCAGATATTGTATAAAATGGGGGCATGCTTAAAATCAGTGGAATTTATTCATGCATGAAGAAAAGTGAAATGATTACATATGCAGGAAAAAGAATAGAACTCAGTGTAGTAAACAAAAATAAGCCAGAACCAGAAACACACACACACACATACACACACACTTGTTTTTTCACATGCAGAACTTGTGTTTAATTCTTTCCATCCCTCCTTTCCTCCTCCCTCTTCTGTCCGTCTTTCTGTGTTTATGTGTGTGTGTCTGTGTGTATAACTAGAAAGGAGATTAAGATCGTGAGAAAGAGAAGACGAAATCTTAAAAGAGTATCTTAAAAGAGTAGTTGTGGTGGCAGAGAGTTGGGAAAATAGAATACATGTGAGCAGAAGAGAGGCTATGGGGACCAGGACTGTGATAGGAGAACAGAGAGGTTATGGGAGTGGGGAGTAGGGATGAGAACAAGGGAGGAGAGCGAAGCAGGAAGCAAACAGGAACAAAATATAAATAATGTCATAACGGTGCCATATTAAAGCCCATTAGTTCATTACTCTGTAAGCTAACTTAAAAATAAGCAAAAATTAGTGGTGAGGGAGGCAGCGGTAGTACAAGATCTGGTAAGAGAAAGCTACTTCGTGTGCAAGTTTGCAACTTCCTGCAAGTTTTAAAATCGGTTCTTAAGGTTTCAGGAGTGTGCTTCACATTTTCAAGGTTTTTTTTTTTTTTTTTTTTTTTTTTTTTTTTTTTTTTCCACAGCGTGTCCCAGTTTGGAGGTTTTCTTAATAGCTTTGTAACGTGAGTGAGTCACCGCTTGTTCTTCAGGAAAAGCAGATCTGAGTAAGAGGGTGATTAAACGCTGTGAAGAGGGTGCGAATAGGCAGGGTTTGTTGTTGTTGTTTTTACCACACACATCTCAAATTGGCTGCTCCTATAATTATATATGATATTTAACTGTATCAACAACCAAAAAGACAGACTGGGAGACATCAAATGATCTACACAACACTCTGTGTCTTAGGAAGAAGGAAAACCAAGTTTGAAAAGGAGTCGCCTGCACTGTAAGGTCATCACGTTGATGTCCAGGGTGCCATTACTTGCCAGGTGCAGGCTGTGGGGCATGGACCAGAATAAGTGAGAGAAGCAGGTACAAAGTATCAAAGGCACAGAATCCTCTCTGCCAGTGAAAAAAGAGGGTAAGTACTTAACCAGACTCTTGGAGTGTTTTAGAATCCATAGAAAAAGGGAGAGAACAACACAAACGCCTTCCAAGTTCACCTTCTAGAAGTATCTAAGGTCAGTTTAATTCCCATACTGGCTGGAAATTATTCCCAGAGCTACATTTATATACAAGGGAAATTAGAAGTGAATTCTCCAAGTGATGGCATTGAGGTCCCAAAGTGGAATCATTTTTGAGCAAAAGTTACAGTTGGTCACTGCCATCCAACAATTATGCCAATGCAAATTTCCTCTATATTAAGATAAAGTTCAACAAAAATCTTAAAATTTCTCTCTTCCTTCTGGCTGTTTTTGTACCCCATCTTCCTATAGCAACCTAACTTCTCATGTCTCATTTCCACTCAGTCTCTGTTTTTATAACTCCCCCATCCCTGCTTTCCTTCTTGCCTTTTATAAATAAATATGTTTTCACTGTTTTAAATTTATATTTAGATGTGATTATGTTGATGAATGTTTAGAGCATCATTATGGACTCAGGCACAATACTAGATAAGAGTTACAATAATTAAACCAGAGTATCCTTGTGCTTGTATTATCAATAAAAAAACATAAATATGAGGCCAGAGGGTAGCAATTTCATAAAGCCTGGATTATATGACTATGTCTATGTTCCCTCCATTTATTTCTACTAAAACTAGTTAGTGCCTGATGCCAGGAAGATAATGTACAGTTGTGGGGGAGACAGAATTAGAACTGATCAAATGCCATGCCCTATGCTGCCTGGGTACTGGAAACCTGGCTAAGATCATGGAAAAATAAAGGAGAAAGAGACACACAGAGACACGTACAAGGAAGCTGGGATAGGGTGGAGTCTCTAACTTCTACAGAAGCAACCTGGAACACCTGCATTTTTCTTAGGTACAGCACAGAGGAAGGAGTTAGCTAGTCTGCCTAGGAGATCCTTATAGGTGATCAGTCTCAGACTGTAAATATTTGTTTTTTTTTTGTTTGTTTGTTTGTTTGTATTCAAGACAGGGTTTCTCTGTAGCTCTGGAGCCTGTCCTAGAACTAGCTCTTGAAGACCAGGCTGGCCTCGAACTCACAGAGATTCACCTGCCTCTGCCTCCCGAGTGCTAGGATTAAAGGCATGAGCCACCACTACCCAACCAGACTGTAAATGTTTAGGAGTAGAAAAGAATAGTTGCTAATCTTTTCTCAAACTTATCGTTGTTCATAGACATTCATCCTAGAATCCACAAGGACAGCTTTTCCATTACTTTTGATAGAAGGGGGATATTTTCTTTTCTTTTTCATTTCATTTTATTTATTTTACATTCCAATCACAGTTATTTCTCCCACCCCTCCTCCACCCCCCCCCACTTTTCCTCCAGCCCACACCCCATCCACTCCTCCCAATGTATAAGGGCTCCCATGGTCAAGTCTGGTTAGTACTTGATGGGAGACATTTCCTTTGTGAACTTTTTCTCTTCACTCAATTTCTCTTTACAAAATTGTCTTTGCAGTAGGTTATTAAGTGCATTAAAACGTTGGAAACATACATGGAAGGATTAAATTACCCAGAAGTACTTTCATCTTCTACATGATATTTGATATTGGTTCTTCGGTTGTTACTCTATGTTTTTTTATAGTTTATGGATGAATGTCTTAACAATTGAATTATTTGACTTTGTTTATGATTGTAGAGAAAATAGTCTTCCTAAATATTTGCCCAAACTATATTTAAAACCATATACTTTTGCATGGAGCATGAATGACATTACCTTATAAATTATTCCATTATCATAGCTGTAGAAACTGTTTTAAGAAAAGATTTGATCTAAAATTTTGTTTATTTATTTAGTCTTCTTCTGTTCTGGGGATTAGGGGATTGAACCTGAAATTTGAGTAAGCACTCTAACAAAGAGAGTCATAACTAACCATTAAATGAGCATCAACAAACAATCTTTTTAAACATGAGTACGGTAATAACTAGTAGACACCTCAGTTTTGGACTTAATTATGATGGGGACAGTGGGAAGCATTTATTGTCATGGAACCACCTTTTTTCTTATCAAGTAGGACCATGAGATTTAGCTTTCCTTTACTAGATATAAATTAAATTACAGGGAAAGGAAGGATTAGAAAGGATATTCTGTACTACCTGAACACAAATTAATTAAATTAAATATTGCAATAACTTCCAGGAATATGCTGACTCATGTCATTATTGTTTCTTACCTGATTTTTTTCCATTTTTTGTTGTTGCAGTTGTTGTTATTTTTATTTCTTGCCTTATATATTTATATCCTTACCCTTGCACATCACAGGTACAGGTCTCTTTTCTGCACTAATATTTTGGCTTCATGTTGCTTAGCTCCTCCTATGCACCGCTGTGGCCCAGCAGTGGGCTCACATGAACAGTGTCACATGCTGTTCTTGTTGCTAAGAGCAACGTTGCAGATGGTGAGGAAATGGGTATTGTAAGTCACATGTTACACATGGACACACATGTTGGTTAGAATTAGCTTACACGACGCAGTGAAGATTGCCTGTACCCGTTATAATCTGATGACTCTCAGGAATGTTCTTTAGAGTAAGATGCTGAACATCACTTAATAAAAGTATTTTCTGTCATTTTACAGACAAACCTTTTCTGACAACGTAGGCAATTAACGAAATAGAAAGATTTATAATCTCCCAATATTGTTGTCTGAATTATTAAACATACCATACAAACAAGCTATCCTTGATTATTCAGTTGTGACAATAAGAACACACAATATTTAAGAAAAGGAGTTGGTCAATTTGATAATATAATAGATCTGAATCTAAATTCTGTGTCCACATAGTCTGTAGTATATGCTGCTTTCCTTGTAATCTTTACTCCAAGTAAATTTGTTTCAGACTTACATCATAATAGAAGATCTCATAGATGCTTTGAAAATGCTACAAATACCCCCAGATTATTAATGTGCATATATGCCTACTAAGTATTGACTTTGATATATATTGAGATATATAGATATACCTTAGATAAAATATTGAATTTTACATCCAGTTTTGTTTGTTTGTTTTTTTTTTCCTTTCAGAGTGAAAATCATTCTTTTCATGGATCAGTGGCTCTGAGAGTCAGGCTTTGTCTGAATTTTTCTTCTTCTAAATACTTTTCAATCATACTGGAGAGGAAAATTGAACAGATTATCTTGGGGAAAAAGGACTGTGGTTTTCATGTGATGAAAGTTGAGTATCAAGTGAAATCTCCATGGGCAAAGAGAATTGAAAAGTCACAGCAATTTTTCAGCTAATTAAAGAGAAAGAGGACAGAACATTGTCCTTAATCTTACTCACTGAGGGATTTCACAATCTTTGCGCTGCAGTATACTACAGATATAAATTAATAATACTATTTGAATAGCAAAATCACAATGGAGAAATGAAGCATTTTGCAGTGGGGAAATCAATTTCTCCTTAAGGTGCCATATATTTAGATGCTTTGCATGAAGTAGTAACTGTTTTTCATTGTAATAAATATGTATTTTTTTCTGTGTTCTGATTTTTCAAAGAAGATAAGACTTAAGTCAGAAACTAGCATGTGAATTTTCCCACCACATTAATGGAATATGAGTTAGAACACAGCTTATACTTTATGACCTTCAGTTACTTGACATTTAACTACATGAGGTTATGACATTTATATATAAATATATTTTAGATGACATATTTTTACATAAATATGTGTCTTTATCTTACTGGCTTATTGTGCTATTTCATGGGCTGAACAGTTCATCCAAATGAAAAACGTAATTTAAGGAAAGACTCACACTGAGTGGAGAAATAAGACTATTGTCCAATATTGAAATTTTCAATATTAATTTTAATATAAATGTACACATTTGTTTTTTTTGTCTGAACATCCAACTCCATTATCTGATTAAATTGTTCCTTGAAAGGTTAGTTGATGAGACAATAAATAAAACATCTAATGATGCTGATAATTGTACAAAGGGAATGGTAATTTTTAATGAATTCACTGTCTTGTTTGAACTTCATCTAAGTAAATCATTTTATGCATTGATACGTTTCTCCATGTCAATTAAGCAAATAAGCATAAAGCAATTTGAAAACTAAGTACATCTTTAATATTAATTATTTGGCAGTTAATCAGCCACCAACAGTGATGCCTTTTAATCCTTTCTCTTTTTGTTTCCTTAGTCCAAAATTTCTGAACTTCATCAGCACGTTCACTTTTTTTTTTTTTTTTTGGAAGCACAGTGTCATGACTCTTCACCTGTACATTTCTCATTCCTGGTATGTGTTTGATAGCTTCTGTGTTTCAGAACATTTCCATGCATTTGAGATTTTTAGAGAAGTGTATTTTGTGGTCTTTGCATAGAAATATTCTTAGGGAAATATTTTGACTTCAGGACTATTTTAGAGAACAGTAAACACACCCATAATTATTATGTCTATAAGTCAGTGTTCCATTTTCCCAGGCTCTGAATTTGGTGTTTTGCTTAGAATACAGTGCTGCTAATTTGCCTTTGCAGACAGCAGTTTTCTTTTCCATTGCAAGAATGAAACAGTGATTTGAATTATAATAAGCATTTCAGAAAAAAAATGTCAAATACTGTAATTCCCAGTAATAAAGGAAATCAACCTACATCTGTTCAGAAACAGTAATGTTTATGCTGATAACTATAGAAGCAGGTGGAGAGACGGGAGCGGTGCACAGAAGGAAGTTGGGTGGTGCTGGTTGGACCAGAGGGTGAGGTGTTTGAATACAACAATGAAGAAAGATGAAGGTGGGTTCTGGGGGTTTTCTTGCATTGTCCTTGACAACATTGAGCCCTCCAATTCTCTTCCTCTTCATCAGAATCCCCTGACCTCCATCTAATGTTTGAGTGTGGGTCTCTGCCTCTGTTTCCATCAATCACTGGGTGAAGCCTCTCTGATGACATGAACGATGCATAGTGGAAGAAGCTAGAAAGTGAAGATTATTAGGGCTTAGTCTGGGAAGGAGTGAGTGCTGATATAGTTTTTAATGAAATCTAAACAGCATTACAAAGTGGATTTAAGAGTGCTTGGCTAATAGAACATCCCCATTGTCTCAGTGTATGGGTGCACCCCTCGCGGTCCTGAGTTCCTTGCTTGTGCTCTCTCTCCTTCTGCTCCTGATTTGGACCTTGAGATTTCAGTTCGGTGCTCCAATGTGGGTCTCTGTCTCTGTCTCCTTTCATCACCTGATGAAGTTTAATATTCAGGAGGATGCCTATATGATTTTCTTTGGGTTCTCCTTCTTATTTAGCTTCTCTAAGAACCCGAATTATAGGTTCAATGTCCTTTATTTATGGCTAGAAACCAAATATGAGTGAGAACATCCCATGTTCCTCTTTTTGGGTCTGGCTTACCTCACTCAGGATGGTGTTTTCTATTTCCATCCATTTGCCTGCAAACTTCAAGAAGTCCTTGTTTTTTACTGCTGAGTAGTACTCTAATATGTATATATTCCATACTTTCTTCATCCATTCTTCAATTGAAGGGCATCTAGGTTGTTTCCAGGTTCTGGCTATTACAAACAATGCTGCTATAAACATAGTAGAGCATATACTTTTGTTGTGTGATAAGGCCTCTCTTGGGTATATTCCCAAGAGTGGTATTGCTGGGTCCATGGGTAGGTNTTTTTGGGCTGACGAGGGAGGGGGAGGGGGACTTGATTGGGGGAGGGGGGGGAAAGGGGAGGCGGCGGTGGGGAAGAGGGCGGCGGTGGGGAAGAGACAGAAATCTTTAATAAATAAATTAATTAATTAAAAAAAAGTTATCAAAGTGCAGAGAGTCAATGAGAAAAAAAAAGTGCTTGGCTAGTGGTAGAACATGTGAGAAAGAGAAAGAAAAGTTCCAGCAAAATTCTACATATTTATGCTTGGAACACCTAGCAACAATGAAAAAAGAATGAGCCAGAAATTCTATTAGGAAATATCCATGGGAACTGAAGTGAGTGTTTATAAAGTTCAGGCAGAATGAGTCACGAGCATAGGGAAGTTTTAAATGGAAAAGAGAGGAAGACATATTTGTACACATTTATCCAATACCCATGGCCAACCCTGAAACATGCATATGTATAACTTTGTAAAAACTGAGCAGTCCATAATATATGTGCATATATAATCAATAAAATTAAGATGTATAATACAAGTATAATATTAAATATAACATTAAAATATAATATAACTATATTTTATTATATATGCAGTCTTCTATAACAGAAATAAGACTAGAGCTTAAGAGGAAAATCTTGTGAATAAATTCTCAGAAGAAGAGATGAAAGAATAAACCCACAAATGAGGTCTGAACCCAATGAATTTCAGATGAAAAGCTGCTTCTAGCAGGCCCGTGATACAGATAATGGGATTTGTATTTAGTCCCTCTAACTAGAAGACTAATATTTCTTGATATATAATTAGTGGAAAGGATTATAAATTTACTTACTTTAAGCTTTCTTTTTTAAAATTTAGTCATGTCTGAACACTTACTTTATCGAGGAGACATGCTAGATATGACTTGCATTATGTAGGTCTTGAGAATGAATCTTGTGATATTGCTGGCTGTGATTCAGAAGAATAAAGATTTAAAAACTTAAATCCTTGAGTATGCTTCTTAGTGATTACTCCTTCAGCTAGCCTTCTCTTAATTAACTTCATAAGCTAATATCGTATGACTGTCTTTGACATACACAAAAAATTATTAATGAAAGTAACTTATCAGTTGCTGGTTCAATACCTGAAGCACTATAAAATCTATTTCTAAATTCCTTCATTGGTTTATTATTTTAATCACAAATATTTTTAATAAAAGAAACTCCTCAAAAATGAGAATTTAGAAGAAAATTATTTTCAAAAATTGTCAAACATGAGTTATTTATTCACAATCAATATGTTTATAATAAAATATCATCATTTTTAGGATTATTGCATGCAGGTGTGCTTAATCAATTCTTCAGGAATTTTTTTTTTACAATTTTAAATAAATTCACCTCCCTTGTCTAACATTTCCTAAATCCCTTTTCATACTTACCACTATTTGATTAAAGAACAAGAAAATATCACATAGATCAATTTATGTTGTCCATTCATTCTTGAATGTGTGGCCTTTCACTGACATCTGATCCACCTGCTGGAGGCCACACACTTAAAAAATAATTCATCTTTTCACAGTAGAAAACTAAGAAATTGTGTCATATTGTAGCTTTTAAAAGGCATGTAACTCTTAACCATGATAACGTGTGAAAGTCAGTAATTGTAAGTAAGCTCAAATTGTCGCAAAACATCTTCAGAATATTCTCATCTTGAAAATTTGAAATCTATGTCTGTTAAATAATCACTTATTACCCACTCCAGTCTTACAACTTGCCAGCACTATTTTTTATATTTTCCTTTGAATTAAAGTAATTAAAATAATCCATATACATGGAATCATACAGTATTTGTCTTTCTGTGCATGTTTCTTTAAAATACAACCTCAATTTCCATCTATGTTATAGAAAATAATATGATGTACCTGTTAAAGCTGAAAATACAATTTGTTTTAACTTCATTCTTATTGGAGTTCCTCCTGTTCATGTCTGTGCACCATGAATGTACTTAGTGATTGTGGTAGCCAGGGTGTGGTATCAGTTATTCAGTAACTATACATGATTTCTAGCGACCATATATGTGCAAATAATCAAACACAGCAAAATCAAAGAGCAGCAAATACCCCTAATTACTCTCTTAGCCAGGGTTTGTAGTGTTTTGAGAAACACAAAAACTAAAAAAGCAAGGAAGGAAAGGGTTTATTTGACCTCCATTTCCACCTTGCTGTTCATCACTGAAGGAAGTCAGGACAGGAACTCAAACAGGGCAGGAACCTGGAGACAGAAGCTAATGCAGAGAACAAGGAAGGGTGTTTTTATTGGCTTCCTTCCCCTGGCTTGCTCAGTCTCTTCTCTTCTGGAACCCAGAACGAGCAGCCCAGGGATGGCCCCACACTCCATGGTCTAAGCCCTCTCTCATTGATCACCAGTTGAGAAATGCTTTACACCTGGTTCTCATGAAGGCATTTCCTCAATCTAGGCTCCCCTCTCTCCGATGACTCTAGCATGTATCAAGGTGACACATAGAACCAGCCAGTACAACTACTGAGTCAACATTTGGTCACAAACTGCAAATATATATGCGTATGTATAAATGTATATTGATTTTCCTAAAGTCATTAACGGTAATTATATATTGTGACCTCTACCCTCTCTTAATTTAGCCCCTCTTTTTCCATTATTCACCTGTAACCACTTATACTACTGAATTCTGCCTCCTCTCCTTTGAAGTTTTTTTGACCTCAATGAGCATTCCAAATGAAACACACCTTTCTGAAGATTCAAAGCTATCCCGACAAAAATGACAGAAAGTATCTCACATTTGTCCTTGTGTGTCTGGATTACTTCACTATGATTATCTCCAGAGTCATCCATTTAAATTTTTTTTTAATTTTGTAAATCCACATTTCTTGACAGCTGAATATTATTCTATTATGTACATATACCACATTTTCACTATTTATCCATCAGTTGATGGGCATATTGTTCCATGTCCATCAAGTTTTTTTTTTAATTTTTATTTATTTATTAAGATTTCTGATTCTTCCCTGCCACTGCCTCTCATTTCCCTCCTCCTCCCCCAATTAGGTCCCCCTCCCTCGTTAGCCCAAAGAGCAATCAAGTTTTCCTGCCCTGTGGGAAGTCCAAGGACCACCCACCTCCATCCAGGTCTAGTAAGGTGAGCATCCAAACTGCCTAGGCTCCCACAAAGCCAATTTGTGCAGTAGGACAAAAACCCATTGTGAGTTCTCAGTAGTCCTCATTGTCCACTATGTTCAGCGAGTCCGGTTTTATCCCAGGCTTTTTCAGATCCAGGCCAGCTGGCCTTGGTGAGTTCCCGATAGAACATCCCCATTGTCTAGTGTGTGGGTGCACCCTCGCAGCCCTGAGTTCCTTGCTCGTGCTCTCTCTCCTTCTGCTCCTGATTTGGACCTTGAGATTTCTGTTCGGTGCTCCAATGTGGGTCTCTGTCTCTGTCTCCTTTCGTCGCCTGATGAAGGTTAATATTCCGGAGGATACCTATATGTTTTTCTTTGGGTTCTCCTTATTTAGCTTCTCTAGGATCACTAATTATAGGCTCAATGTCCTTTGTTTATGGCTAGAAACCAAATATGATTGAGTGGGTCTGGCTTATCTCAGTAGAGTGTTTTCTATTTCCATCCATTTGTATGCAAAAGTCAATTGGTTTTACGAATAGTGAAGCAATAAACATGAATAAACAAATATCTTCATAGTAGGATGCGAAGGTGAGTGACATGGTGGTTAAGGGGTAATTGGAGGAACTGAAAGGGAGGGAGCAGGTGGAATTTTATCTAAACATTAAATATATATGTGACATCCTCAATAAGTAAAATGTATTTATAAATTTGCAAAAACATATTTATGAAGAAAGGTTTTAAAATTTCCCCTGCAATTGAAAAGACTGGGATTTGATCTCTGGAATCTAAGTAAAGCTGGGTACCACACCTTGCATCTGTTATCCCAGTGCTCCTACGGTGACACGGAGGGACAGAAGAATCACTGGAATCTGGGGGTACAGGTAGTCTGCAAATCCCAGAGGTGAGCAAGAGAGATACTTTTTATCAAACAAAGAAGAAAAGGATTGACAACCAGGATTGGCTTCTAATCTCCATGTGACATGCAACTACACACACATGTGCACACAGAAATGTATTTTGGTACCCATCATATAAGCAATGAACAAACAAATATACTGTAGTTATATCTTGTGAAGAACTACATTATATGAGTGAAAAAATTATTGATAGAATTTACGTAAGTAAACGACCTTAAATATCAAATCATTTCAGAGGATTTTGGTGATTTTTCCATGAAGTGTTGCCCTATTTGATGGGTCTAGATTAACTGGTAAATGGAACAAATAAGTAATCTGGAATTACTAATGGTTTTAATTTTATAAATGTAATGAACTAAATTTCTTAAATGAACTAGGAACATTTCTGTATGTGTTGCCCATGGCAACAGTGAAGTTGAGTAAGAGACCCAGCAGCTTGCTCAGCATTGTTTTGAAGATGTCACATCTGTTTATTTACAGACGGATGTTTGAAGGCCTGCCTTAGGATTTGGCACGTCTGATTGTCTGTGGCTTACCCGATTACTCTTGCACGTCTCTGGACCTCAGTTTAAGCATTTCAGTGATGAGATCTATGTATTGTATTGCATTCAATCATTCACTGAATTCATTCACTCAGAATTCTTTCTAATGTCTACAAAAGGCAGGCAGGAACACTGAGAATTAAAGCACAGCTACCTCTTTATTGCTTGTGTAAAAGAGTAGAATACTGGTTAGAAAAATGAAGTGTATGAAATAGATTAGATATATTACTTATAGAATATAGTTTCTCTTAAAATCATATATTTGTTCCAAACTGAAACTCAATGTGGAAGAGACAAGGTACACATTTTTTTTTTTGTGATATTGCCTTGAAGTTGTACGAGGTCAACATGCTGTCAGATGAGAGTGCGTGCTAAAATCATAATCATGTCCCCAGGAGTTTTGTAGTTAGTATTGAAATGCTACATGGGTAGTAAGACAACCATCAAAAGATGGATTGCTCTTCCAGCTCTCAGCTGAAGTGAGGGTGGTGGCCCACAGACAGATGTGTAAAAACGGAATGAAGGCATGTTTTGTTATTTCAACAGTATCAAAATTCTCCCTCCTATATTTTGGACCCTTAAAGTCCATTATTTTCTAATAAAATCAGCATTAACTTAGGAAGTGAAGAGAGGCAGAGGAGCAATTTGGGGGTTGGGGATGGGGCTTTTTTATTTTTACCAATTTAAAATGGGAAATGAAGTCCTATTACAAAACATACCAATGTATTTGTTAAGAAAAAAATATATTTAATTGATATGGAAGTTACCGCATGCCTGATAACTGAGAAAGATTTTGTTTGTTTGTTTGTTTGAAATCTCTGTAGCCCACACTGGCTTTGAGATTTTTTTGAAGCCTCATGCCTCTGCTTCCCAATGATGGAATTGCTGGTTTATCACTTGCAGAGCAGTGTCAAAGAAGAAATTTTGAACCTGGACTTTAGAATCTATATCTTCCTTCAGATACATCTCAGGGTCTGTGGGTCACATATTCTACCTAGCCTGTTGATTATATTCCAGATGAGAAACTTAACTGAGTCATTGAAAACATATGTGATCTAAGAAATGTGTAATATTTTGGAATACTTTCTGAAGTTGGAAAACGAAGAAAATGCACATGGTTAAGGATATCCAAGGACTGTTTCTTGTTGTTCATGTTTGCACCGACTACCTTTCTCCTTGGAACATTGCTTTACCTGCTCAATCGTCACCAGGAATTTTAAATGCTGGTTAAGGAAGACAGTTAATGTCCCAATAAGTTTTTCTTTTTTAAATCTCAGTAGATACTAGCTGAGTTGAAGATACATTCAAATCAGTGTAAAAAGGGAAAATCACATTGTATGAACAACAGAGGATATTAAAACAAACCTGTCCCACGAAGAATCTCGGTGATGGCAATTACTTATTAACAACATTGGGAATTATTCACTTGTTTTGATTTATAGTTATATAGTTTTAGGCATAAGTCCACAATGGAATAAAATGCTTTGGTCTCTGCTATGACATCCCCATCCACCACAAGTAAACTCATTGGATAGAACCTCAGTTCTGTTCTTAGTTTGGTTTGAAGAGGAAGGTATATGTGGTAGGTACACAACTGTCTATGCTGTATCCTTACTTTCATCATGAACATGTTCAATGGATTCTACATTCATACAACTGTAATGTATTTTTAATATATATTCTTTATTTCTGTCTAATTTAGGAAAACTAATAGAACATTAATATATAATATATAACAATAATATATATTACTCCCATGAATGAATGCTTTTTCTAGGAAAATGGAATTTTAAAATTTTATTTTTTGGATTTTTATTTTGTCAAGATGTGATTTAAATCAGGAGAATTTGGGAATATCGGAATATATTTGGATGCTGCCTTAGTAGTAAATGTAACAAGGGAAAATACACGGGTGTAAGTATCTTCACTTACACTGCAGCAGATAGGGTTTCATGCACATTGTTGCTCACAGAAATTGATATGTCTGCATGTGTGTATGTGTGTGCATGCGTGCATGAGTGCATGTGTGTGCACCCTGACACATTGTGTTCATACAATGTGTGTGTGCACATTCCTGTATGTCAGTCTTTACTTTCCACCTTATTGAGATAGGGTGTCTCTGTGCTGTGCATCGTGATGGCTGACCCACAAGCATCGGGGTATTCTTCTATCTCCTTGTATCTCACTGAGAGTACAGACGCCTGTCTACCTTGGTGCATGGCTTGACATAAGTTCTGGAGGGGGGGGGTTGATGAACGTCAAGTCCTTATGCTTATGCAACAAGTGGTTTTGCCAACCTAGCAAACTTAACAGTCATGAATATTTATATCTAGTTAATGTTAAATTTTTGACGATTTTTAAAAAAAATTTTGTTTGGGAAAAATTGGAGGCTTGTAAATATTATAGTGTCTTTTTTAAAAAAAAGTTAGCAAAATTCAAATAAAGCCTTATAAAACATTAGGTATTTTATTGTTTGGAAGAGCTTTTTTGATCATGCTACTTCCTATAACCTGTGGGAAATCTCAGAGCTTACATTCATAACTGAACATTAGTCTATAATTCTCAGATAAATCCTGTGGCATTCATAAGTTAAAGATGTGTTATTTCCTGTACACATTTGATACAGCTGCTCTTTTAAAGGACCAATGTACCAATTTTCTGTATTTACCATTATTGCTTCATGTAAATAATTCTATTTAAACTGAAACTTGCTTGGAAGTCTTTTGTTCATGTCCCGTGAAATAAGAATATATTGTTGCAATTAAATAATAAAACAATAGGAAATGTTTTTCATGCTATCTATTTAACTATGAAATTTAATAACATGCTACTGAGGATATTGAACTGTAAACTTTAATTAAATATGGGAGGAGATTTAGCAGAGATATTGCAAAAACAATAATTATGTTATAATCCTTACAAGAAGTATTATTGCCTCTTGTATTTATTAAAGTCTGTATTTAGGGAACTATGCTAAGTAGTTAAAATATTTGTTTGCCTTAATAGTATATACTTTGTGTGAGTTAGTTGTATGACTAAAGACACATTTGTGCAGACAGAAATAAAAATAAGTAACTTAAAAAAGGAACAAAATTTATAGAATGTAAATCTAAATTTTGATTTTTTGTTTAGTATCTAATTTTCATAGAGAAAAATATGACTTTTAAATGAGGCATTAAAAAATTGCATTAATTTGGAATAAAAGTCTCAATGATCACAGTTTCAGGTATTTCCCTAATAAAAAGCCATGATTATACCAACAGGATCCTTGTTAACTATGAACGTGTATAATAATTTCATCACTATAATATTATTTTGTGTATATATGGAAAGTATATATATGTTTGTTCATGTCTCTGTAGGTAAATGGGTGGAGGCTGGAGGAAAATCTTGGATGTTTTTCCTGAGACACCGCCCATATTATGCTTAGAGATGGGGTGTCTCTTACTGACCAGGAATTCACAAAGTAAGTTAGACTTATCAAGGAGTGTCAAAAATACACTTGGTTCCACCTCATCAACACAGCGATTTGAATGGTTTTTGTTGTTGGTATTTGGTTTCTCTAATTTAGGTTCTGCAAATCATATGCAGATCTTCATCCTTGTGTGGCAAGTACTTTGTAGGATGACCTATTTCCCCAATCTAGAAAATTGTAGTTTACACGTAATCCAGGGGCCTACTATCCACATGGCTAAAATGCTAGCTTAGTGAATGCACCTTCTAGTGTCAGAGAGGCTAAATGAAAAAGCTGTCCTAGCTTACTCGCAATACAAATTCAAACAAATTGCTATTCCCTAGGTGCCTTGCTTTCGCTATCCCACAAATAAGTACATTAAAAATACCAACTTCACTTGGAAATGAAGGACTAAACAAATTATTGTGTCTCGCTCCTTCTCACAGCTGACTGATAGCTCACCGGGTGGAAACAGAACTGTGCTCCATTGCACACAAAGTTTGTCTTTCTGCATCAAGTCCTTGTGGGAATTATATCAAGTATGAAGTTAAGAGAACCTAAAAAAAACTTTAACTTACAAAATAAAAAGAATTAAGTTATAAAACGTGCTTCTATAGATCCACTGACTACTTTGACATTTGAAATTTACCTTTTCCAATGCAGTTGGAGCTGACGGCGTTTTATGGGTTTGGCTTTAATATATACTGTCTTAATTTACATTTATATAACAAATTGACTATAGAGTAAAAAAAATAGCTCATGCTAGTAAGGTAGCCAGAAATCCATGCCTAATCTTGCATAAACTGACTTATTCTGTAAGTACTTGCAGAATGAATTTGCATACTAGGCACTGTTTTGATGTAAGAAGAAAGTGAAGAGAAAATGCACAGTTTCTACTGTTTAGAGACATTGATGTGTATCAATTATATGAATAAGTTGTAGGGTCATCAGTAGTCATCCAAAGCATGTGTTAAGCTTTAAAGCCATTGATCATTACAATACCATGAAAGAAAAACATTTTCTGAATAAGCCTTTCAGAGAATGTACTTGAAACGTGGATTATTATATAGGCTGGGAGAGTAAGTAATTGTAAGCCTATGTGAATATACATACATACAAACACACACACATACACATACACATGTGTACTCATAGAGGAGTATGAGAGCACTTCTGGAATTTTCTTTTAATTGTTTGAGAATTTCAGATGTCCATGGAGCCTGCTTTTATCAAATCTACCCTCTATTCCTTTAACTCCAACTCCTCTTCTATTTCCACCAACACTATTTTCTGCCAAATTCATGTAATTTTGTGTTTGTTTGCTTTTATTTTGAAACAGGGTTGCATTTGTATGTTAAGCCTACTAATTCCATCTAGTCTTCTTCTTGTACCTGGATAAAATCCTTTTTTCTAGGTTTGGGAACTGATGCTTCTCTCATATTTTATTAAAGATACTCTCTATTACTTCACTATGGCATGGTCCTTCTTTTATTCTTAGACTCTAAAAGATCTTTCTTTTCATAATATCCAATAATTGTTTAAAGTTTTGTGTATATATATATATATATATATACACACAAAATTGTATATATATACATACAATTTTTAAAAAAGATTACCACTGAACTTTATTGAGGGGTACAATACAATTTCTCTACTTTGTCTTCTATTCCCAATTTTCTGTATTTTACTTGACTGATTCTCCTGTTGAAGATCTCCACTGAGGTTTTCACTTGGTTTGTTGAGTTTCTCAATTTTAACACTGTTTCTGTTTGGCTTTTCTTCAAGAACACTCTCTCTTGTTGAATTCTTGTGTCATATATTGGTTTCCCTTTCTAATTTCATCCATTTATGTTTTTGTTCTCTTGGAGTATATTCTTATCTTTTTTTAGTTACTTGAACAAACTTATAAACATATTTCAATTTCTTTGGATGGAAATTCTTCCAGGTCCTTTTCATTAGGCGTCATTATTATAGGATCAGAGAAGAGATATGTCATGGTGCTTTTCCTATTAGTTTTTATTCTGTTCTGGATCTTTTACCTACCATTATTCACATAATAAATACAAAAATAACTTGATTTGTTATATAATTTAAGATGAATGATTATTTGAATGTTTTAGATTAAATTTAATATTTCCATTCCAGTTGCTTACTCATGTATTAAATGTGGTCATGGGGCTTTTGGTGTGTGTGCATGTGTGTGTGTGTGTTTTAGAGCCATAATACTTGTGGAGGGCAGAGGACAACTTGTAAGAGTTGGTTCTCTCCTTCCACAATGTGGGTTCTGGGATCTAAGACAGCTTATCAGGTTTTATGGCAAAAACCATGTCTACTTTAATGCTGTGGAACAAATTTTAACAATGTGCATGATTTGACATGCAAGTTCATAAATGTTCTCTTATGTTTATACTGAATACTTTGGCCCTTGAAACTGACTATTAACTTCCCAGCACAATACGACTTCATTTATATTGGCTTAACACTCATTGCCTTAAAAAGCAAATATGTTTTTTAGTGAAAGCCACCATGCTGTTTTCAAAGGATTAGAATCTCCATAAGGAAAAAAATGTGCATTAACTTTTCATAATACTATTGAATATTAAATAACTCCTTTCAATTTCATTATGGTGAGATCACAAAATCATAAACTATCCCATGTAATATAAATCATGTGAAAAGTTTACAGAAATGCTCTTGCCATCTCTGAATCCATCAATCACTATGAGAGAACAGAAAAGTAGGAACAAGCCTAAAATGCACCAAAAAACTCAAATGTGGGATGTTTGTACATATGACTCACATGCATTAATGTTCTGTAGAATTACAAATAAAATTGAATGGAAATTGTACTCGAGTCAGATTTGGAGACAAGTATAAGGAAATCATTTTGAATATACAAAAATGAACGAGAAAAACCACAGAAAAGAGTAGGAATATTACAGAGCTGGTGTTAATAAAGAGTCCATAAGGGGAGATCAGTTTAGCACAATCAGAGAATACTGAATTCTTATTATGTGACATATGTACCCAGGATATTAGAGGAAACTATAGAGAATAAGAAGAGTTCCAATCTCTCAAATCTGTCAACCTGACACCCTGAGATGTACTTGCCAAACACCTACTGTCCTGTTTGTTAATCAGGAGAATTAGCTGTCCAGGTATTTACACCATTATACGGTCCCTTGCACTGAGTCTATTAGTGGGGATTACTGATTCTCTCAAATTCATGGTTTCTTTAATTATATATACTATAATATATATTCCCAAATACATAGATACAACTTGCTTAGTCCCGTATAATGTTATCTGCATGTATATGACCTCAGGACTGACCATCTGTTATGAAATGGCTAGTTTGGGGATGTCTTACCTGGTTTTGTGTCAACTTGACATAAGCTAGACTCATCAGAGAGGAAGGAGCCCCCGTTGTAGAAATGCTTCCATGAGATCCAGCTGTAAGGCATTTTCTCAATTGGTGATTGGTTGGGAAGTGCCCAGGACATAGTGGGTGGTGCTGGTCCTGGTTTCTATAAGAAAGCAGGCTGAACAAGCCAGGAGGAGCAAGCCAGTAAGCCGCACTCCTCCATGACCTCTGCATCATCTCTGGCCTCCAGGTTCTTTCCCTGTTTGAGTCCTGTCCTAACTCCCTTTAGTGATGAACTATAATGTGGAAGTGTAAGTCAGATAACCCATTTCTCTCCAACTTGCTTCTTGGTCATGGTGTTTTGTCAAAGCAATAGAAACTTTAAAAACAAGTCTATTGCAATGTACTTAGCATGTAGAAACATTTTTGGATTTATAGTTCTCTGAGTGCCAACAAATGTTCTTATTCTTTTGAGCCACTATGGTCATGACCTTTATCATCTTGGCACCCTCTCTATTGACCTTCTAGATTTGTTTAATGCAGTTGTCAGGTTACAGATTTTTCCTGCAGAGTTGCAACATACAAATATACTAAACCCAGAAAAAGAACTCATGACAAATAAAAGTAATGACTGTACCAAAGCCTAACTTGGTGAACCAGTAAGTTTTTACTGGGGTTGCTTGCAAGGATATTGATGAGGGGTTTCTCGGAGGAACAATAATGGCTAGAAACCAACCAAAACCCAGCTGCATCACCAAACCCCCACCCCAACCCAATGATAGCTCACAGACCCTGCACACCTCAAATCCTCTGAAAAGCCTGCAGACAGCTCGGTGAGACTTAAACACTTCCTGTCTCAGTGATGCTCTTCCCTTTAACTCAGGGGAACTTAAAAAAAAAAAAAAAACAGTAGATGCATGTATGATTGTAGTAGTGGCAGGTTGGAAACCTCCATTCAAATGGCAATTCAACAACTCTAGCTATAGTCAGGTAGGATTTTTGAAACAATTTTGACATCTTTCAATATAAAACATCAGAAAAGAGAGTAAACAATAATTATTAGAACAATAGAAATATAGTAGAAGATTATAATGGAGTGAACAATTTTTTTAAATATATAGAAAAAATCAGTGGTACTTAAGAGACAGCTAAGGGGTAAAAGAATACTCGTACTTCAAGGTTCCCAGAGTACTCATGTTATGTGCACAATTACTTACAACTCCATCTTTGGGATCAACACCCCCTCATGCCCTCGACAAGTGCTCACACATGTCATGCACACAAACACACACATACACACACCCATACATAAAAAGAGTTAAATTAACCAAAGTAATAACCAATCATTTAGCAGGTAAAAATTGGTATAATTTGCAGTCTTTCAAAAAGAAAAGCATTAAAGATTGAATTTAATAAACTCAAGAGCAAGAGAAGGGCTAAACTTACTGAACTTCAAAGAAATAAAAACAATTATAAGGACACATTAACAAGTGTGTGGCAAAAGTCAGATGGCATGAAGTCTATCATGAAACAGTTTTTCCAAATATATTCAAAAATAAACAGGAACTTGGGATATATTTGAAGTAAGGGAAGGAGCTAGTCCAGTAATTTAGACACTAATTAATGAAAAGTCTAGTCTCTAATGGCTTCAGAGATGGGCTCTATCAAGCTTTCCTTGAGAGTTATTAATACTTTACAAACTCATTTGAAAATCAGAAGAAATAACAGCGCAGCTCAACTCATTCTGTAAGTCCACAATTAGATCTTTTTGTTGTTGTTGCTTTTCTTTTCCATTTTTGTTTTGTTTTGTATGTTTGTTATTTAAGACAGGGTTTCTTTTTGTAACAACCCTTGCCTTCCTGGAACTAACTCTTGTAGAACAAATTGGCCTTCAGCTCACAGAGATTCACCCGCTAGTGCCTCCCAAGTGCCGAGATTAAAGGCACACGCCACCCAGGACAGAGTTAGATGAAAACATCATGTTAAGATCCGATACAGCACACTAGCAAACCTAAGAAATAAAGAGTAACCACCACTATTAATAGAACTTTTCAGTAATTTGTTATTTAAAGATTTTAGTTTTAGTTTGAGTTGTGTTTAATGTGCTTGGTTTCAGGTATTTGAGAGTAATGCCTGTGGAGGCAGGAAGAGAGCTTCAGATCCACTGGAGCTGCCCCACACATGGGTGAATTCAGAGCCCCTGAAAAAAAATGTCTGGCATGCCAACATGGTTGACTAAATCCACGCAAAACCTATGGAAGCTTGAAAAGGAATTCTAGACACTAAAAAAAAAAATCCATATTTTTTTCCCTGATGGGCTCTGCTTACTGGTAGCACACTGCAGATCCTTTAGGAGACATCCTCCTGATTCAGGGGTATCAGAATAAAAGCTGCACCATTTTGAAATGCTGATTTTCTGGGCCATGTCGCCAGTGCAACCCTTTAAGGAGGCTGAGCATTTAAATGGGGTTTGTAAGTGGAGTGTTAAAAACTTCTTGATATAGACCTGCTGCATACTTGGAACTTGGGCAATGAGCATGGCTTGCAGAGGCGGTGAATGGATTTCCACCACGTTGGACTGTGCAGAGCAAGCAGGAAGGCCTGTATATACTCTAGTATTGCCGCAGCTTAGATTCTTAGGAATCACTAAGCATTTTAAGAAGTGCTTCTGATCAGAAAATAATTATAGATATGTAATAAAGGCAAATTTAGGTAAAAAAAAGGTGTCTAGATAGGTCACAGTGTTGAATAAATGTACATAAGTTTAGGAGAGAGAAGAAAAATAATACAGAGAGTTAGAAAAGAAGTAAGTAAATCATTTTAAAAAGCGAAGTCTTTAAAGATACACAGATAGTCCTATATTAAAGGAGTAAAGATAATAAAATAAATATTATAAAGCAATAGAGTATAAAATAATAAAAAGTCAAGTAAAGATGGAATATACACAGAAACTCTGGATATTATTATTATTATTATTATTATTATTATTATTTTTTCTTTGATTTTTTTGACTGCGAAGGAGTTAAGTAACCATCATATATACTTTAAAGGTATCTTGATTTCAGAATTTGAGTCTAAGGAAAAGAGGTTCTTCTTTTGTTTCCACAGAAGATGAGAACCTGTGAATTGCTTCAAGACTTGTGATTTGATAGACCAAGACCCACCGAAAAGTTGCCTTGAATAACCCTCAAAAAATTACTTTGCCTAATAAAGAACAGGAAACAGTTTGTAGAAAATTATGTCCAAATCCCCAAATATTGTATCTAAATGTTTCTTTCCATTTAAAGGGGGATAAGCTATAGAGATTTACATTGGTGTGGATCTTGCTTTATGGATAAAAATTTAACATCAATTTTGTTATATGTGTATTTCTGCTCTTGATTAAGGTATTGTGCCTGTGCAGGTCATTTAAATATGTAATGCATAATTAAGAAATATAAGTTAATAGATAATCATCTATAACAGTCAAACTTGTAGTCATGTTATTTAGATTTTCTAGGTATTTAAAGATATATTTCAGGTGGATAGGTATTTTTCAAAGACTACAGAATATGGAATTTAAAATGTTTTAAGAAGTCAGGACATTTCATGACATGAGACACATCTGCCCCATGTTGGGCTCCAATTTGTAGTAAGGAGGCCGATTGTTAGTTGCCAGCTGTTCAGCCCTGAAATAACCACACAGAAACCATATTATTTAAATCGCTGCTTGGCTCATTAGCTCCGGCTTATTATTGTCTAGCTCTTAGATATTAATTTAATCCATTTCTAGCAATCTGTGTATCACCACAAGGCTGTGGTTTATTGGGTAAAGTTCGGTATCTGTGTCTGGGCTACATGGCTTCTCTCTCACTATGCCTTCTTCCTTCCAGCATTCAGTTTAATTTTCCCAGCCTAGCTCTACTCTTTCACCATATCAAAGGCCAAGACAGTTTACTAACCAATGGTATTCACAGCATCATTCTGATGATGGGAATCCCACATCAGAATGGACTCTTAACAGATGAGTTATCTCTACAGTCTCCATCCATAAGATTTACAATACAAGAATGCTTTTCTTGTAAATATTGGTATGCAAGATTGTGTTCATGCTTAATAATCAACCATATCATATACCATGCTAACAACAGGAGTTAAGAAATCAATTGTCAGGTATTGCAGACAGACAAAGTGGGAAAAATGAGATTAAGAATTATTAGGGATGAAGCTTAAATATTTCTCATCTTGACAGAGTACATATAGTAGTACCTTGGGGCAAAGGAGCATTTGAGAATTAGCTCCAGAAAGAGACTATGGTCCATTTTGACCTTGTCAAACATGTGGTAACTGCAGGGTGTCTGCTACAGATTACCAGCAGGAAGAAAATATGAGCTCAAAGCTATAGGACTCATGCAGGTCTCACAGCCAGGTACCTGTTTTGAAATAAACTAGGTCAATGAGTCATCTGCTATGCTCCATTATAGTAGGAAAGTATAGATACTGAAGCACTACAAATATGCTCAAGGATTGTGATGAATTTCCTCTGTGATTGAAATGGTTTAAGCTGTATAAAGCACCAAATTTGTAAAATCACATTATATAAGACCTGGAGAGAAATTTTGGTATGTCTTTAGGGTTTCATTGTATGAATTTATTGGAGAGTTCTGTCACTTCTGAGTTTCTTGTTTGCAGACTATGAATAGCTTTAGATTGGATACTAATTTATGCACACACAAAGTCAGTACTAGGAATCAAGAGAAAGGCAAATGATTAGGGGAAGTTTTTGATGAACTCATGACTAATTCACAATGCTTTAATTGCGTGTAATTTCTGGATATTGTTTGTATATGACCTACTTATTTAGGCATTTGATGACAGTTAATTTTTATGTGTTTTTTGCCTATTTATATTTTAGAATCTATGACTCAAACATTATTTAATCTCAAATAGTTTGAAGCGTAAATATAAAATTGCATTTTAATTTTCCTTATTTGGGGGCGATTTCATATATCTATACAATAAATGTTATAAAAACTAATCCTCTTTATATCTTCCCCTACTTCCCATATACTGCCACCAATGTTGCTCCCTCCCAAATTCTTTTTTTCCCTTAGATAACCCACTAAATCCATCAATAATTCCTATTTGACATAAATATGTGCTATCCATATCGAGATACTTACATGGGCCACATTGTCACTAATGTATAATTCTCCCTTCCCCAACAACTACCAACTGCTGAAATATCCTCAGTACACGTTAGGGAGAGACTGAGTACACAGGCATAAATGGAACATGTATATAAACCGTGTTTTTCAGATTGCTCAAAGTGTGGGCAAATGTATCCTATCATAGAAATAATTTAAGGAGAAAGCCATTTCTAATTTATAATTTTTAATATAGCCAATAGGATTGATTATTATTACACTTGATATTCAAATTGTACTGTTTTCTCTGGTATCATAATTTAAGCTGAAAACAAATGTTAGAGAAGAAGTGTAATGAAAAAACAAGTCTCTCTTGCTAACAGGTTCACACCTTTATCCACAAATCTAAAATACCCAAGGCAAAAATATAATTATGTAGTGCTAAAACTTTATAATAATATTTTTATATATCAATGGCACTCATATCTTCACAGTAAGCAAGCATACATGCATACATATGGGTGTGTGTGTGTGTGTGTGTGTAACTTTTGCCACCAATCCGAAATTAACAAACTTTTGCTCATGTGATAGCTAAGTCAATAATAAACTGTTTAGCTTGTGAGTCTGACACTGAGTTTTAGCATTCACAATCCATATGAAAAAAATTAAGAATGTTTGTGAGTACTTGTCATCCCAACACAGGGGTGGGACACAGACAGACTCAGGTGCATTCCCATCAGCCTAGTAAACTACCTGAGTCTCAGTACGATGAGAAAAAGACTGGTTCAAGCAAACAAACAAGCAACAACAAAGGTGGGTAGCAACTGAGGAATGACAGCCAAGGTTGTTCAAAACGGACTTACCAAGGTATGTCACCCAGTAGATCGAATATCCTAACCCACATAATTGTTAAAATTTGAATTTAATAATTCGTGTTATCTCCATCTAAAATATAAGATTCAAACATATTTCCTTAATGAATTTAGAAAAATTTTCATATGTCTCAGGCATATGATATTCAGTGAAAGTTATCCATGGGCGTGCAGTCTCTCCTGTTAATAGAACAAATGAAAGGTCTCATTGAGCAGGAAATTCAAGTCATTCTCAAGCCGCAGCTGGTCTTGGTTCCTAAACCACTCAATAAACTGTTGAATTCCATACAGTGATTGACTTAAACTAATGATGCTGTTGTGGCTGAACTTTACAGAATCCTGGAGAACAAAGGATATCAATGAGAGGCTATGGAATTGAGTTCTAACATTAACATCAGTAGGTTTTAAAAAGCCTTTCAATTCCTGCTAATGCATTGTTGGCATCAAGATAAAGTGGCATAGATTAGCCATGGCATGTACCAGGACCCGAGATCAATCTCAAAATCCATTGGACTAATATACCCCAAAGGAAGTAAATAGTGAGAGTCAATCACATTTCCAAATCTTTTTTTTTTTAAATCACTGATTCAAAGTCTGTACACAGATAAATTTTTGAAAAGAACTGTAAATAAAATGTTGATACGTGTTTTTTTTTAATTGACAGTTCCTTCTGACCTTTGATCTTTTCTATCATTCTCACTGTTTTTATTCATATTATTCACTGGGAAGTCTTACACACAGGCAGTGTTAATGGAGCATCAGTATATTCCAGGACAGATGACGTGTGGAAGAAACAAAAGTTCACAAGGTCGTTCTTGAAAGTCACTTTCTGAGAAATAATCTTTTTGTAAGATAAGCTTTGGAGAACTGTTTTAATAATTCAGGAACTACCTGCACATGTATAATTATGTCCACTTCCTGAATCAATACTTATTTTTAATGCCAGCAAATGTCGTTAATACTTAATCTTATAGTTTTCATAGAAAATCTACTATCTCAAATGTGATACAAAGTATTTTACAGTTCCCTCAGCAGACAATGAAAGGTAGGAGCTACACACTTCTTACTGTTGTTCACAAACCTTGCATTAGCCAAAACAATCTTGAGGAAAATAAACAGGGTTGTTGCTTGAGTATACCTAATTTCAAGTTGTGCTACTGAAATTCAGTAACCAAAAAAAGCAAGCAAGCAGGCATGCTATTATTACAAACACAGACATGTAAATTAATGAAATATAATAGTGAACCCAGTAAGACTCATATAGTTACACACTTGACTTTTGATACTGACATCAAAATATACATTGGGGAAAAGACAGTCTCCTAAACTTGCTATGGAACCTGGATATTCATTTGTAGAAGAAAGTAGATTCATACCTTTTAGCTCACGCAGTAAAAAATTAAAATTGTTTGAATGCTATATTGTGACACCTGAAACCTCGAAACTGATAAGTAGATATACCTGAGAAGCACGTCAAGATAGAGTCTATAACAATTGCTCTCAACTTTCCTAAAGTAAGAACCTTTAAAACAGTTCCTCATGCTGTGGTAATCTCCAACTACAAAATTATTTTTGGTGCTACTTTATAACTGTAAATTTGCTAATGTTATAAATCATAATATCTGTGTTTTCTGTTGCTCTTATATAAACTCTGTGAAAGGGTCATATGACCCTCAAAAGGTCACAACCCACAGATTGAGAACTGCTGGGGTAGGTAAATTTTTCTGATGAGATTTTGTGAAAAGGGTACCCTATGAAAATACTGGTGGGAATATAAATTTTTCCATCCACTGCGGCAATTGATATGGTGACTCCTAAAAAATTAACTATGTGGAAGAGGAGGCAGAATGAGTTTAAGAGCCAGAGGGGGTGAATTATGCCAAGGAAATGGCATCTTGCACACACAACAGAACTAATGCACATAAGAAATCCTAGTGAACATGGCAGCATGCACAGGGTAAGCAAGGTTCAAGACAATTGGGGTCCCAGTAGACTGGTAAATGGGGAATAGCCCCATTCTTAACCCAGAAGCAATCTCCAATTCACAACCACCTTCAAATGGAAAATGAGACTTTTTTATGTAATGGATTCTTATTTGGGATATAAGCCACACTTAAGGGTAAGGTTCCATACCCAGCAATAGGTGGTCAACACAAAATGAATTCGATGGTGTTTTTATTGACTTTTTGTCTCATACTGCTTTGTTGAGGCATTTTTTGTCTTGCTAGTCTTTTCCTTGTATATTACGGTTTCTAATTTTGTATTTTTATGATATTTGTTCTTGCCATTTGTGTCCTTCCTTCCCTCCTTCCTTCTTTCCTCCTTCCTCCTCTCTTTCTTTCTTTCTTTCTTTCTTTCTTTCTTTCTTTCTTTCTTTCTTTCTTTCTTTCTTTCTTTCTTTGATTCTCTCTCCTTCCATTCCTTTCTTTCCTTCTTTTTTTTTTTTTTGCCTATTTATATTTGCTGTCTAAAAACAGTGGGGGAGAGGGCATGGGTTGGGTGCGTAAGGTGGTGATGAGTATCTGGAAAGAGTTCAGGGTGGGGGAAGCATAATCAGAATATATTGCATGAAAAAATCAATTAAAAATAACATGTTAATAATAAGTATAGACTAATGAAAGCCAAAAATAGATTGACCACATGACTCCTGGATGTGTATTGGTAGGAACCAAGTCAACATATCATAGAGATATTGATAGAGATAGTGATAAGAAAAGTATCTAATACAGAAAACAGTAGTGAGAAATGGGTCCACAGCAATGAGAATTTAAAAGTATCCATTCTTTTTTTTTTTTTTGTTTTTTTGAGACAAAGTATCCATTCTTTTTTTATTTTTTATTTTTTTTATTTTATTGAGAATAAGAAAAAAAAGTTTCCGCCTCCTCCCAGCCTCCCATTTCCCTCCCCCTCCCCCCATCCTTCTCCCCCTCCCCCCACTACTCTCCCCCTCCCTCTCCTATCCAAAGAGCAGTCATGGTTCCCTGCCCTGTGGACAGTCCGAGGTCCTCCCCCCTCCGTCCATGTCTAGGAAGGTAAACATCCAAACTGGCTAGGCTCCCACCAAGCCGGAACATGAAGTAGGATCAAAACCCCTTGCCATTGACCTTGGATTCTCATCAGTCCTCATTGTTCGCCATGATCAGAGAGTCCGGTTTTATCCCATGCTTTTTCAGTCGCAGTCCAGCTGGCCTTGGTGAGCTCCCAATAGATCAGCCCCACTGTCTCCGTGGGTGGGTGCACCCCTCGTGGTCCTGACTGCTCTTTGGATTGGAGAGGGAGGGGGAGAGTAGTGGGGGGAGAGAGTAGTGGGGGGAGGCGGAGAAGGGTGGGAGGAGGGGGAGGGAAATGGGAGGCTGGGAGGAGGCGGAACCTTTTTTTTTCTCAATAAAAAAAAATTAAAAAAAAAGTATCCATTCTTAACAATGCACAATCAAGAAACTATGTTCCTTTTAATAGAGAAAAAGTGACAAAAGTAAGAATGAATGATTAACTTAAATTCTTCCAAGGAAAAATATTCAAATTTATGCTAATATGATGCATTTGAAAACAATTATCACAGTGTGCTTGGGTATAGTGGTTTACAGAAAGATACAACATTTAGTGTCATAAATATAATTTAATCTTACAAATTCTAAATTTTATGTTGCTCAGCTTAAAAGAGAAATAGTCAGCAGCCTCGATAACTGTAAACTATAAGAAAGAAAAGTAAAATAGGTTCTCAAACACATTGTAAATATGTGCACTATTTTTCTTCCTAAAAGTAACAATATATATTTTGATCTTGATCTGGGAGCATGTATTTTACCCTGAAGAAAAAAAACTATTAAATGCAATCTCTGATCTGAAAATTCACTTAATTATATCAACTTCATTCTGCTTTTCTTATTTCAATTTAAATGTCCCAATGCAAATGAAGATAATAATCCCACAAATAAAAGAACGTGTCCAAACAATAGAGGAGTGGAAGATCCTACTTGCATTTTTGAGCTGTTGTATATAATTAAGTCTATACTTTCATTTAAATTGATGAGTAAAATTGTATACGCTTGAAAAGAGTATTTCTGGTTAATGCTAGAAGCACATCAGAAAGTGTAATAATAAATTACAGACAATCCAGGCAATGAACAAAACGATCAGAGGTAGCTCCATTAGGACTTTGTGTAACAGAAAAGTTCAGCATTCAAAAAGCTTTGGGAGCATCTGCTCTTCAAAAATTAGTTTATTAGATAATTCAGCAGTCTTTTTCAAGTTACCTCTTTAATTAATACCTTTATTTTTGTCATAAAATATATTTTGATCATATTATTTTCCCTACCCTACATCTCCTAGATTCTCCCATCTCTCTACTCACCCAACTTCTTGTTCTTGAAAATAGCAACAGAAAAGAAAACCAAAGCAAATATTAACAACAAAATAACAATAACACAAAAAATATTAAACAAAATAAAACAATCAAAAATGTAGCTGGGCAGTGGTGGTGCATGCCTTTAATCCTAGCACTTGGGAGGTAGAGGCAGGCAGAACTCTGTGAGTTCAAGACCAGCCTGGTCTACAAGAGCTAGTTCTAGGACAGGCTCCAAAGCTACAGAGAAACTCTGTCTTGAAAAACAACAAACAAACAAACAAACAAAAAAACCTACAAAGAAATATAAAGTGTTTTCTGTAAGCCTACTACTCTCGGGCATGGGGTCTGCCAATAACACTTTATTGGAGAAATTGGATTTTCCCTTTCCCAGCAGGTATCAGTTGTAAATAATTGCTTGGTTAGTGGTGAAAATTTGGGACACATTCTTTTCTAAGAGCTGGTATTCGGTCTGTTTTAAACCTCAACTCAGTAAAGAATTTAGTCTCATAAGAAAGCTATTTAGAAAGCACCATTTTTGGGATTATTTTGGCTTTCAATAATTCGAAAGCCAAAAAGAAAATAAGAAAATAGAAAGGAAGGGGGGAAGGAAAGAGAGAGAGAGAAAGAGAGAGAGAGAGAGAGAGAGAGAGAGAGAGAGAGAGAAAATGAATGCTAATAGCACATGTAAAATAATTCAAAACAAACTATAAAGAAATGCATTTTTAAAGTTTCAGTATTCTCAGAAATAACTGATACAACGAGGACACAATAAAGTGAGAAAGCCCCACGGGTTCCATCTTATCTTCTAGATTGTTAATGTACGTTAGTGCGTCTGGAATCTGACCCTTTACGCGCATGGACATGATTGTGCCTCATTGGTTGTATTGATCACATAGCATGGGAGTAGACCGTTTTCAGGACTCTCCCTTTCATCTAGTAATATTACTTATACCTTTCCATATGAATGAAAATCACAAGGAAAACCATCAGAAATACAAAATATGAGACTGTATATCTATCTCTAGCTTAACAGACATCTTTTATACCGGCAGATATTTTTATTCCTAAAACAGGCGGCAGCCATGCTTGCCAAACTCAAACTTGTTCAACAAATTTTTCAGCAGCTGGTATGAAAATAAGCCAGTTTTATGAAAATTAGAGATTCTCTTAATCAATTTTAACTACAAAATTAAATTTTTAAAAATTGTGTTCATTTTTAATGAGATAAAATGCCAGATCTCTTTCATGATCCACATTGTATTAAGTCTCTGATTTTAAGAAAGATTTCTGTATGGTCAAGATAGTGTTCTGACAGATTACAGTTTTTTAACATGCCTTACAGCTCAGTTTCATTGAAAGATTTATTTTACCTGGAATTTTTAATAATAATATTACTAATTTTTTAATAAATAAATATGATGAAATTGATGTAGTTTCACACTAAATATTTGAAGCATTGTGTTCATGTTTGTTTTGGAAGATAAGACCCTACAAAATAAAAATACTATTTTTATGCTAAATTAAATTATCTTTCAGTTGTTTGTGCTGCTTTTTCTCAAAGTAAGAATTACATGACTATTAATGTAATACATCTTTTTCTAAATAATATATGTTTTTAAAGAAACATAATTTACTATTTTATTTTTAAACATCTTATTACATACAATATTTGAGATTAAAGTATTGTACTTGTTAATGTTACATCCTTATATTATCATTGTATGTAGGTATATGTACAGACCCATTTTTTTTCAATTTTATTTCCTTGTGTCCTCAGAGATGAAGGCACTCAGCCTGAATAATATTAATTTTTATAATTTTAGTTTTAGTTACCATTTTCTTTCAATTCCAATTAATCAAGACTTTGAGTTTTTATTTTGTGTAATAATAAGGAAACTTTTAAGTTCAGAGATTCAGCAACATTGTCTAGAAGTCAGTTTTCTAGGATGGACACTGAGGATAGAGTTGGGACACCAATATGCTAAGAAAAGCATGTAGGATCCTTTGTCTCTCACTAATTAAAAAACATGTAGGGATTCCCAAAACTAAATGCAGAGATTTTTAAGATGGGATGCACACACATTTTTGAACAAATAAATGAAAATTTAAGAAAGGCATGCCCCTTGTTACACTACTGATGAATTCATTAAGAATGAATTCTCATGACACCCTTTCCAGTGAAAGCCCTATAGACTGATTATCCATTTTAGTTCTATGACAGAAATCTGTCATGTTGCTGAATTTTTTTTTTCTGTTAAACCAATCAGAACCCTTAAGAGAAACTGATCACCACTAGGAATCATTATCTGAGTCCCTCTTCGTTTGCTGATTCTCTTTTCCGTTTGTAATTAAGCCCCCTCAAAATGTCTTCTTCCATCCTTTCTTAACTTCATTTTTTTCCCTGCAAATTTTTCAAGTTAAGACATGAATGCTAATTATATCTTTATGTTTTGGTGCAACTCTCCCTCTACATATCTGAGTCCCATACACACTTGGTAAATAGTGCTCTGTGTAGACAGAAAGATGTAAATATTTTTGTTTCTGTAACTTTACTTTTAATTAGATATCTATTAGCAAATTATCAGACTTCCTTGGAGTGCAGAGACTTACTCTGATAAAATGAGGAATTTTTTTTTATAAAATTGTGAAGCTTTCTCTTACGACCTAATCTACTTTGTCTTCTTTAGATTATGACTGATTATTTCTGCCATTTTTGTACATTTTTCTTACACTTTCTACCTGAACTATTTAGAATATGTACACCTTTTTTCATTTTGTTTTCTAGTAAACACTGCAAATATTAAAATAACCTTTAAAGAATAGGTATTATTTCATCCTTTGGAGAAGAATAGAAAATGCAACACAACAGGTTATGCAAAGGCGAGGAAAGTACATGATAAATGCCTCTCACATTCAGTCTCTTCAACAGAAATCCTGTACAATGAATTCACACACACACACACACACACACACCACACATATATGATAAACTTGTATGTGTTTATATGCATACATGCCTATGATAAGTTTTATGTCTACATGTGCTTACACACATGCATTTATACATATATATTAATATATAAATATGTAATCACATGCTTATGTATGCCAGGAAATAGTCCAAATTTTTACATTTTTCTAAATAGATTTTTTTTGTTGTTGTTGTTGTTGATTGTTTCTTTGTTTCATGACAGTTTTTTTTTTTAAAAATATACAACTATCCTGTACTTTAGGTGCCATATTCTTCATGTTTTATTCAGGGACTCTGAAGCACAAAATATTGAGTGATAATTAAGGACTCATGAGTTGAACTTCCAACTCCACCAGGGGGACCCTGAGTCCTTGTGAGAGCCAGAACAACACAAAATGTTTCCCTGTAACTCTGTATCTGAGATTATGATGTGATGGATTATATATCTACACCTGGGGCTATATTTGCCGCACACTGTGGCCCCCATCTGCACTCTATGCACTAGAACCCAGTTTGTGAGCTTCGGGCAAGGGGCTGGAGGTTGAGAATACACACGCAGAGACAGAACAACACACAGACCTTCCAACACTGGTACCTAAAAGCCCTCTTTAATAGCACCATGGAGGCTTAAATACCCTGCAGTCAATGGCCAACAGGTGAAAATCCCATCCTCTGATCCTCTAGGCTAGGCGCAGCTTCTAGTAACTTCAATTAGAAGGCTCTAGACAGGGAAGAGCTTCTGAAGGCCAGGACTTAATTGGTCCCAACATATATTTGGTATATAAAAGTTTTGTTGAGCAAGAGTTAGAAATGGAAAGAATCCCAAAAGATGATCAATCTAAAGAATGCTCTCTGAAACAATAGAATTGGCTTATATATGATGCACTGACAAGGTAAAAAGAAATGCTAGTGTACAATCCTTATTATTCTCCATCTCACTTACTAGTATTTACAAGGAATTTTTCCACTCATAATTACTTATCTAAAGGATTTATAATCTGTGTGCTATAGAGAAAGAAACTCTTGGTTTATCAGCAATTTAGTCACATGGATTAGTTTTCATTTAAAACCTTCTTCCCTATTTCAAAATGCTTTTAGAAAAAGGAAACAGATGCCTCGCAAAATTATAGGTCTTTTTCCAGGAACAATGATGCTTACTTTCTATAGCCTGAACCTAATAGGAACGGAGTGACTAACAAATTGCTTTTCTTTATGAGGAATGACTCAAGCTGGGTAAAGTTGTGCCTACACAAGGAAGATCATGACATTGAGCTAAGGTTAAGAATACGGTTTTCAAGGACAGATAAATTGAGCTTTCCAAGAGACAGTGAAATAGTGAGTTGTGAAAATGAGAAATTCAGGGTAGAGTCGACACCCCACACACCAATTGTGTAGACCATTTAAGTGCTCTTTCTCTATTAGATTAGCACACATAAATCCTTGGTCCTTTCCTTTTATTTTAGGACAGAAATATGAGATAATTATCACCTCTGGAGCATGTTTTGGCCAATAGAATCTAGGAAGCTATGAAAACTTGCCAATTCAGATTCTGGTCTTGAAACTTCAAGTGTCTCTTAGACTTTTTATGTTCTAGAATATTTTTATGAGAAGTACATTGCTCAGAGGCCATCAGTCAAAAGTGAGTAAGAGCTATAGGAATTTGTCAGAATAGACCAGATTTTAAGGTAATTTCTACCACCATTTGTTGAGGGCCATGTCTTTTCTTTAATACATTTTTAGTGTCTTTGTAAAATGTCAGACGATTTTGGTTTTATGCGTTCCTGTTTGTGGTCTCCTGTTTTGTTTCATTTATCTGCCTGTATGTTTTTATGTTAGTACCAGTTTGTTTTTGTTGTTATAGCTCTGTAATATACTTGAAATCTGGTAGTATAATCCCTCCAGCATTGTTATTTCTGCTCAGGACTACTTTAGCTATCCATGATCTTTTGCGATTAAAAAAATTAGTATTTTTTTATAGTTCTGTAAAGAGTGTCATGAGGATTTATATTTATTATATCATATCAATAAATTGCTTTTGGTAGAATACCCAAATTCACAATATTAATTATACTAATCCCCAAACATGAGTGGCTTTTGATGTCCTAGTGTCTTTTTCAACCTCTTTTTCAGAAATTTAATATTTTCATTGTAGAAATCTTTTACCTCATTGCTTTTTTATTCATGCATATTTAATTCTTTTTAATATTGTGACAGATGTATTTTCATGTTTTCTTCCCCAATGTGTTTGCTATTAGATCATAGAAAGACTGTTAATTCATGGAATTTTGCATATAATCCAGAACTTTGCTGAAATTGCTGATCATTTCTGGGTTTATGGTGGAACTATTTTTGATCTGTTATCTGTAATACTATATTCCCTCAAAGAGGAATCATCTGACATTTCCTACTTGTATCTCTTTAGTTTGCATTGGTGTCTGTTGTAATGCTTCCCTGTTTATCGATTAGTGTCTATTTAAGTCTTCCTGTTTCTTTTTGTTAACTGTACCAAAGGCTATTAAATTTGTTTATCTTCTAAAGGAACAAGGTCCCAGATTTAATGGTTGTGTCTATTGTTTTCTTGTTTCTATTTCATTGATTTCTGTTCTTCCTTTCATTACTTCTTCCCATGATTTCTTCCCATTTGAGTCAAGTTTGCCCTCCCTTCACCTAAAATTCTTGAGTTGCATCATGCATTTTTGTTCTTTCCTATTTTTCTTTGGTCATGTAGAGCTGGGAAAACTGGATGTCCACATGAAGAAGAATGGTGCTGGAGTCATGTCTTTACCATGCACAAAAATCAACGCAGAGTAGATTAATGCTCTCAATGTGAATTCTAAAATGCTGAAAGTGCAAGAAAAAAATAACATAAAGCAGGGTCCTTGTAAGGTTCATGGCCATGAGGGTGATAAAAAAAATGAAACTGAAGTTAACACTACAGCAGGGACTAGGTAAAAAACTTTTGGCATCTTAACAACAGATTTATTTTTCTTACACGTTCAAACCCAGAAAAACTTTGGAAATTTTTTTCCAGGACAATTATCACAACAAAGCGTTAGGCATGACTTCATCAAAGCTCCTTTGTTTTGCAAAGTACATTTCTTAAACAAAGCACCAGTGACCTTTTATACAAGAGTGAGTTCTATTGACTGAGAAAAAATGCTCAGGAGTCTGGGCCTTGGGAAGAAGGACTTGTAATAGGACTAAAGATGAGTTCTATTGACTGAGAAACAATGCTCAGCATAAGACCTTGGGAGGAAGGGTTTGTGATATGCATTGTAATAACTAAAAAACAATGCCTCAGGATTCTGGGGTATTTAGGTGAAGGTTGGATCCATAGAATAGCAAAGAATCAGAAGGTTGTTAGACAACATCCACTCCAGCCTTCTGGGTGAACAGGTGGCATTTTCTTTCTTTGTAAAACAAAACAAAAAAGCAGTAACAGTATTTAACAATTCTGGTTACTCAAGTACTTATCTGCAAGTACAAGTACCTCATGTCCTTCTAAAACAAGTGTTGGAGAGGACTTTCTGAATAGGACTCAGTTCACTCAGGATTTCAGGCAAATAGTTGACAACCAAGACCTCATAAAACTGAAAAATTTCTGTATAGCAAAGAAGGACCCATCTTCAGTTCCCTCCACCCAAATCATATGGCTCAGGACTGCCAGTGACCCTAGCTCCAGAGGGATTTATTGCCTCTCACCTCTGTTGGGTCTTCTGGAACTGGTTTATACACAGTTATAAGCCACCATGTAGGTGCTGGGAAGCAAACTTGGTACCTCTACGGAGCTATCTCTGCCCCCTAAATTGCCTAACTTTTAATCACCTGAGATATTATGTTTTGTTGTTATTTTGGTTGTTGTTGAGTACATTGGAAACTCATAAAATAGAAAAGAATCTTTGCTAGCTCCAAATCTGATTATACCCAGACTATACCAAGAAAAAAAAAAAGAATCAACTAAACATATGAGCTATTTAAAAATGGGCCATGGAGCTGAATAGAGCAGCAAAAGATACTATACATGTGGCATCCAGTTTGGATAAGGTAATGAGTATAAGGTTAGCAGTTACCAAAAGTCAAAAAAACAGCAATCAGTATGAAACTATTCAGACATATTTGGTAAATCTGGTCCATTTCAATAATCTACAAAATAGATAATCTATCTAAACACATGATTATGGAAAAATATATGAACAGCAAATATCATTTTTTTTCCTTTACCTTATTGAAATATTTCCATATAACAGATGAATATAAGATTTTGTTCTTTTTAAAAAGAATTTTGTTTTTTATTTTAAGTGCATGTATGTGCACATGTGCAAATTTGTGTAGGTGAATGCAATGCCCATGGATGCAAGAAGGCAATATTCCTGGAGCTGGAGTTACAAGCAATTGTGAGCTGGTTGACATGGATGCTGAATACTGAATCCCAGTCTTTTATAAAAACATATATTCTCTTAACTTCTGAACTAGCTCTGCAGTTCCAAGATTTGACTCTTTTAAAAGAAGAGATGAAAAACTTAGCCCAAAAATTCCAGGATTTGAAGAAACTTATATAGAATTCTCATTTCTAATGAGCAAAAGGGGAGAAATTCCAAAATGTCTTGAATGTTCTATATATTAAGGGAGGGCCAAGCCATCATACTTTCTAAGATTTTATTTATGTATATATTCATTCTGCATAGGTGTCTACCTATGAGTGACTATGAGCCACATGCATCCACGACCAACAGAGGCCAGAACAAGACATCAGAATTGGAGTTATACCTCATTAGCAACAATGTAAGTGTGGGGACTTGAACCTGGCTAGCCTGAGAGAGAAACAAGTGATTATTGCAGGATTCTGCTTGTGTTCTTGCTCTTCCTTTTTGTTAAGGTAAGAGATGGGACCTGAATCAAGTTTCTTCCTCAAGGTAAGATCCACAGTGAGAAGAAACACGACTATGAACAGATCAGAAACGACTATAGCTTCAGAACTATAGAATAAGTAAGAAAAGGCATTCTTTGTGTTATGAGCAACTGACATTTGATATGGTGAACAGGGCAGGAAGCCTGGCTAACATAAGTTGGCATGGGTAGTCCATAATTAGGTAATTGTTTCATGGGCGCTTAACCCTCATGAATAAGATTAGTGTTCTTAGTAGGACAAGAGTCAAGAGATTGCTCTGCTTCCCCCTTTTCTCTGCCTTATGAGAATACATCAAGAAGTTTGCATCCACTTTCCAGGAAGAAACAGTCATCAGTCTCCACATTTGGCACCAGCTTACTATACACTTCAGTCTCTAGACCTGGAGGAAAGAAATGTTTATTGTTTCAGGCAACCAGACTATGATGTCTTACAGGAGCTTGAACACACTAAAACACCTGCTTAGTGAGCAAACTTATTTTTTTATGATAGCTAATAGTTTGATGCATATTTAAAATTTGATATTATGATACTTAAAAAAACTTCCAAAATGACTACAAAGAAAGAAAGAAATCTAAATAGACACAATTTAAAATACTGAGAAAAATGACATATCATTGACAGGCTTCTATATCCAGACTGTTTTATAAGCTAATTGATTCCAATCTCTCTAAGAAGATATTCTTCTTAAATGATACATGAAGGCAATTTTACAAATCAAAAAGTTATAAAATCATCATACTTCATTTTGTAAAATGAACACAACCAAAATAATGTCGATCATAAGTAACTAAAAACAAAGAAAGAGGAAAGCAACAAGGGAAAGAGAGAGTGGGGGAGAAAAAATAGTCTCCTAAGAATAAGGAGGAATGGGTGAAAGAGAAAAAAGTCCATAAGAGGAGGGGAATCTCAAAGAGTCATTTGTAATCATGTGATACTTTCAGTTGGATTGGCTTTTGTCTCTTTGTTACTGTCATACTGTGTGACTTTTCCTATGGAGACATAACAAGCAAGAGACTAATCCTCTAGACAGGACATCAACAGACCAAAGATGTGGTTTTATCGAAGTTTAGCCTAGCAAACCTTTTGAATTATTCACAGAAGCATGGAAAAAAAGTGAACAAGGACAGCTGCATTGTATTCAAGTCCAACTTGGCACCAAGGATGTCTTAGGAGGCTGCTCTCCTGGGGCTCATTTCACATATTTTAGGCAGCTCCACCCGTCTCCTCATCCCAGTGGTTGTTTTCTGCTCTCATACCTGTAGTGGTGAACTGACTCTTGCAACTTTATTAATTGTGCTTCAGGTATGTGCTTGTATAGCATATGTGCTTTATTCTCCTGAGACAGGGTTTCTCACTGGACCAGTAGGTTGCTTCGGGTACTATCCCTTCCTCCACATCAACACCATGTGATCATTTTGTACAAAAAGGGTAAGGGCACTCAGGAATTCCTAGTAGAACAGATATTAGCGAATTGAGCCTTAAATCTTGGAACACTGTTGTTAAAAGGAAAACATAAATGCTTTTTACCTGTGGCTGGAGTTCCCTGAATTCAGGAGAACAATCCTTCCACTCCTACTCCACTCTTTGTTTTCTAGGTGACGAACTCTTGTTAATTCTCCCCTTTCCTCTCATCAAAGAAATCTGTAAATTAACTAAACACTTACAAAATATTTCAAAGCTGGTACTGAGGACAGATTTACAGAAGACAAAGGGTCTAAGTTTATATTTTACTAACGCTATGAACTTTGAAGTTTTTTTTTTTTCTGAGTGTCACCATTCTCAAATCTCTAAATTAAGAACATTGCCTATAGTAATTAGCTGAAGAGATTAAGGAAAATATGATCAAACTCTCAAGTAATTAGCCATAAGCTTGATGCTTCAGTTGTTTTCCCAGTATTCCTTTATGGACATCAAATACACCAGTAGTGATTAGGGACATCGATATATTTTATGACAAGTAGCTTGTTACATGCATTTAAAGTAGAGGTCAATTATCGGTGGAATAGGATAAGGCACATGGACTTTAAGTATGTACTAGTTCCAAGGAAAACATTCGTGTAAGCAAGCATATTACTCCCCCCCCCCACACACACCCAAATAGCAATATTTGTTTTCTGACATTCTTTTCCTGAAGTATTAAGATTTCTGTTTCAACATATAAAGCAATGTTTAAGACTACATAAATATTTGCACAGCACCAGTACGAGGGGGAAAAAAAAGAAGCACATTATTATCTAAGATCTTCAGCATGAAACTCCTTGTAGATGCTTTCCATTTTTTTTTTTCTACTGAAGATCTTCAACGGTGGTAGAGGAGGGATCCTCCCAGGGATAAATTTTGTCACTTAATATATATTTGTAAGGCGACTTTGAAGAGAGGCGGATGGGAAAAGCTCTCCTGGTTCCTTTCAAAGGATTAGTAGCCATGATCTGACCTGAAATGCAGGTCTTGTGATGTCTTTCCAAGACATGCCTCACTTTGAGAAAGTAGTAACGACCTTAGTACTAAAGCCTGTGTTAATTGGATACAAACAGTTAAGACTGAAGGGAGCTGTGGAAGGCCTAGAAAGGCACAAACATTCTCACTAATAATATTAATTATCTAGAAATACACCTCACTAAAGAACGAGACCCATTCTTCCGCAATATGTTCTAGGGTCATTTTGCATTTCTCTCAAAAATGTAAAGTTTCAGCGCCCACAAATTTATTGCCTATCAAAGTCCCAGGGAATATGTTTAGGGAAGAGTTCAACGATTCTACAAAGAAGGCAAAGCTTTGTCTTCATCCATGTATATTTTAGGAATTCCCCCACGTGGCTTAATTGAAAGCCTGCTTTGAGTATGGGAAGAGGTAAGTCAGACTTTCAGCTGGTAGACTCTGCTTTAGAAAGATTCTGATACCTGACACACGCAATGAATGAGGGCCCGCTCTCTAGCTCTCTAAAACCGTTTTAACTTTACACAACCTAACCAGAATCCTTGAGGCAGGCAGTACTCTGCTGATAAGCAAAGCCCCAAGCGCTTTTCTTTCACAAAATATGTAAATGGTGGCATGGGAAGAAAGCCCAGGAACCCGCATCCCTACACTCCTTACTGATTCTGCAAGAGTAGAAGATCAAGCCCTATTCAATTGTTATCCTCCCAAAGACAAAGACCTCGGTAGGCAACTAGTGCCCATCCTTTTAGCTGAGTGGGTTAGAAGACAGATGTAGAATAGCTCGTGGGGCGGGGGGGGGGGGGCGAAGGGAGGGATAGTCTGTTTTACGTGGGGCTTCCCCAGATCCACCCAGCATGCTGCCGGCCTAGCCCTGCGCGCTGGGAGGACGCAGCGGGCAGCCGCAGTGGCCTCTGCGTCATGAGGTGGGGGGAGGAGAGGAGGCTCCCAGCCTGCAGACCTGGCTCGATCCTTGGCGCCGGATCCCCGCCCGCAACCACCTCCTCTCCCCCGCAGCCTGTCGGGGGGCCGCAGCACAGGCGGGCTGGGCACGTGGGAGCCTCCGTCACACCCTCACTCACTCACACACACACACACACACACACACACACACACACGCACGCACACACACATACAGGCGCGAGCGCGCGCGCGCACACACACACACATACACACATAAACCAAAACACACACACCAGGAACCGCGCACCGGCATCCCGTGCCATTTCAGTGGCAGACACAGGCGCTCACGAATCTCTTGGTGCCAGCCCGCAGGACAGCGACTCCCGAAACCAAGCCTGTCCTTGGCAAGCTGTTTCTGCTTTCCAGACAGCTCCTCTGCAGCTTCTGGCCCCGTTACCTGGATCCGACCCTTTCTCGACCTAGGAAACAGTAAGAGGTGCAGGCTCCAGAAGCACCAGAGGTAATGTCACGCACTCCCGGGGGTAGGGTAGGGTGGGGCTCTCTCTTAGACACCCTAGAGTCAGACGCCTGAAAGGACAGCAGGATGCAGGGATGGAGCTCCAGAAAGATTCAGACTGGCTCCTGGGACGGAAGGAGGAAGGGCAAAGGGAAACGCGGAAGAATGAAACTGGTTTCTGAGGATACGCTCCAGCTCTGCGTCCTGCACCTGTGCAAATTAGGGTTCGGGTGGGTGGGGGTCCGAGGCGGCACTTGTGGGGAGAAACACGTGGGTCAAAACGTGCCGCCATCCTTCCTAACCTAGGTGGAAACTGCCTGGTGCATCCGAGGAGACAGGATCCTTTCCAAATCGAGCAGGGAGTTGACGGGGGGGGGGGGGGGGGGGGGGGGGGGGGGGGGGGGGGGGGGGGGGGGGGGGGGGGGGGGGGGGGGGGGGGGGGGGGGGGGGGGTTGACAGGGGAAGTCCGAGAGGAAAGTTGGTGTCTGAGCAGAGCTGCGCTCCCGAAGTAAATTGGAATCTAATCCTCATAAGGGCGGGAGGTGAGGCGGGAGAGTAGCGAGTCTTTTTTCTGAGGGCTCGTGGATCATTCGCCAGAGCACCACAGTCTATCAAGCACGATATTTCGTGAACCGGATTCGATTCTCTCCTGCTGGAGGCATCCTGTGATGGGCTGCCCGAAAACCAGCCTTTAGGCGAATACTCGGCACGTGGTTGCTGAAGAAAGCATAGCATCGCGTTTCTCAGCATCCTGGAATCGGAAAGGGCGACAGAGAGAGTCGTGGAGAGAATGGTGGCACAGGGATCTTAAGGAACGGCTGGGGCTGGAGAGGGACTGGGCATCCCTACGCCTTCTACGTAGTCCACGCACTTGGTTGGTCTGTGTGTGACAGCGCAGAAAAATTTGAATATAGAAATGTTGTACACCGGAGCGAAAGCCTCACTCTCTTAACTTGCTCACCAGCCTTAAGCAAAGGAATGAATCTGAATCCCATCGGGGTACTGGGCTAGGGTAGGAGTGGGGTCTGAGTGGCCAGAGAGAGTCTGCTTTCAAGGTCTCCAAGGGAGTTTGTTTGTTTTCTTTTTTTATCAGTGAGCTGAGAAGCAGCATTGAATGTGCTCCTTAACATAGCTAATCTGGCATCTTTCCTTTTCCACCCTAGTGGGAAAAGGTTGGAGTAGGACTGGGCGGGGCCCAGAGGCCAGCGTGGTGACGTAGCAAGTGTTTGGGTGCTTATGCAAATAAGCCTGCAGCCATTGCCTCTGGACCACCCTCTCTGTCTCTTTACACTTAAAGACATACCCATTCCTAGATCTGAGTTCTTCATTGCAGACCTGAGAATGATGTGGGCAATAAAGGCTTTGCTTTAGGGGCTCTATTTGGGATCTTTTTATTCTCTTCTGTAAAACGTATCTTATTGCTTCCAGTGTTTGGTCACTTTCTGGAAAGCCAAGATCAGAGAGCAGTTGCATCATGCTTCAACCCCCGAACGTCTCGTTTCTTAATTACATCTCATTAAATGCGGACCTGATTGCATCTTTCTCAACTTTCTTAGCCTGGAGTGGTTTAGGCACTTTATAAATACTTGATGGAATGAGTGAGGTTTCTTGTTTATTCATAAACAATATGTATATTCCTCTCACATTAACTCAGAAGATTTTGTATCATTCTAGGAAATTTAAAACTAAATTAACTGACCATTTTTCTCCAAGTGGAACTTTGAGTGCATTCTTTTGGTGTCGCTAGAATTAACAAATTTTGAAAGTTAGTGACTCCGTGTTTATTGCTAAAAGATATATTACTACACATCACCTAGATGGTTTAAGAATTATTGTAAAATTCCAATAACTATGACCCAAGTTCTGACTTTTAATGGAATTCGGGAAGCATTTATACATGTTTCTGGAAGACAAGTTTTCTTTTTTTATCTAATTAACAATAAATAGGGAGTTTTAAAATTGAGTGCTCTAGCCTTTAGGAGAAAGGCAGGATGCCTTTACATAAATTATTAAAATATCTGAAAATGATTTAAAATAGATATTACAAATTGAGCTTTATGGTTATAATCATTTTTACCCAGTTTTAGCATGTGCATGTTAAAAAATGTTTCTCTGTCTTAAAAATGTACAGAATAGGAAATACTTTGGTGTTTCTTTAAACTCTGGAGTTATATGCAGCCAGTTTAAAAACATGATTCCCTTAGAATGGCAAAGCAGAAAGAGACTCCAGTGGTTATTGCAACCTCCAGGGTTTACTTTTCTTTTGCTTCTTCATATATCACTCAACTTTTTGTTGAAACTTATGTTAATTCTTTATCATGACATATGCACAACCGGATATAGTAATACATTAATATGAAGACTTGATGGTGAAGTAATTTCTGGGCAGATGGCGTTATTAGCAGAACTCCATAGGCATAGTGGGATGCACGGAAAGTATCCAGTTTTCCATGGTCCGAATTTTTCTACTTAGTCTTGGTTTATGAACAACTTTACTCTTCTGCTGGTATTCAGTGTTGCTTGATGAACTTCTTATGCTACAGTGTCAGCTGGGGTCAAACATTATTATTTTCTTCGAGAATTTTCAACCCTAAAGATAGACATGCGGCAGCATAGTTTAAAATATAATTGCTTGATTCAGGAAAGAGAGAAATGCTTTAGCCTTGTTGGCCAGGTCACTTAATATCTGTGGGGATTAATCCACCAAGCTGTCCTCTGAGCATGAATGTTATGAGTAGAATGGCTCGTCATGGAAGCTTTTCCATGCATCAGACTGGAAAAGATCACAAAGATGACTCAGGGGATGGAAGAAGGCACAATCACTCTTAGACGTTGTGCATGACCACAGAGACCGAGAGAGGTTTATAAAGAACAACTTGGTAATACCTATCAAAATTATAAAAGTAGTTTTCATCCATCCATTTCACCATCAGGAATTAATTCTGTAGATTCATAAATGTAAGAGATGCAAAACTATTTACTCAGATTTTCTAACATAAATGATCATATGCAATTTATATGTACAAAATGTAAACACAAAGGACATTGTCTGGCTATCAAAATAAGTCTAGTGTGTTAAGATAAAAAGTGTGGACTTCTAACCTCAAAAACAAAAGAAGCGAAGACTTAGAATTAAATAGTTATATGGAAATGAATAGGTAGGGAAAGACATTGTAAAAGTAAAAAAGGTCAAATAAGAGCCCTTGGTAGAGAATATTCAGGCATTCATTAGCTTGATTTTATTGCTGCCTGAGTACCACACTACCAAGGGCTCTCATTTGACCTTTTCACATTTACAATGTTTTTTTTTTCAAAATTTGGAAACAACAGTAAAAAAGGTTTAATACTTTTTGACTTTTTACTTCATTAGCTTGATTATATTGAGTACAAAAGTCAACAGGTATTAAACTTTTTTACCATTGATTTCAAATTCATAAGGAATTTACTTTCAATAGTTTTTTCATTATTTGTTTTATTTTTGAAAATAATAAATACAACATTTCACCCTCCTCTTTTTCCTCCAAACCCTCCATACAGACCTTTACTTTCTTTCAAATTCTTGGCCTTATCTTTTTCATTG